>NC_092797.1:44499935-44804133 GCF_918797505.1 Bemisia tabaci | reverse complement strand
AATCCGGCCCTGAGCGCGTGTCTGTCTTTTCATCTGTTCCTGCCTACTCTTCTTCGGCAGCCTTTCGTCCGTCATTCTATTGACATGACTATACCAGACAAGCTATCTGGTCATGACGTCGAATATGATGTCATTTTTGACTCCCATGATCTGACAATACACACACATTAGGTCGCGGATACGCTCTCTCCTCGATATCCCAGCTGACCTCCGCCAAAAGTCCATCTCAGTTGCCCTAAGCATGTCTTCAGTTCTTTTCTTCGGTTGCCAGACCTCACTCCCGTAAGTTACAATACTCTTCACGATGACGTTGTAAATTTAAAAAACAAATCTGACGATTACTGTCCTTAAAAATTAGTTTTGTTCGAATTTCATCATTTTGTGGAACGAGGGTGAAACATTCGATTACTTCCGACACCATACCGGAAGAATAATCGATGTTTCGGATTTGAGGGTCGTCCGTTGTTGTGCGCAAGGAGCCGTCATGGAAAAAAGCAGTGGCGTGGCGTGAATTGCGATACATCGATTGTTGTGCCATTTAAACCTATGAAAAAAGATCGATTATCAGGGTGTTCGCAGCGAACACCTTAGTAATCGATTCTTTACCATAGCTTCAAATGGCGAGATATCGATAATCGATTATTCACGCCACGCCACTGGAAAAAAGGATTAAGAGGCGAGCGAGTCAATTAAGCGAAGCTTTCGAGACACGGTGATTAATGGCATCGATACCAATTGCCGCCGGCTGAACGATTATTCCTGCAGCGGGGAACCTCACGAAGGGCGCCCTCCTTTTTTTCCGTCCTGGGGTTTTGATCGACTCTGCTAAATATTTGCTCATTTAACCGTGCGCGAGAACCTTGATTCTCCTTTCTTCCAATCGAGTGCCTCCGTACTACCATGAAATCGTCGCTCCTCTGACGTAAGGGCGTATCTCGATTTCCACATGAGCCCTGGAAAGCATAAAGTTATATGGAGAACAGGGCTCACTTTCAATTGGAGATACGCTCTTACGTCAACGGAGCGACGTTTGATCGAGGAACCACACTCTTTCCTCAAATACTCTGCCGTCCTCGTAAAAGGTTTTGTCAAAGGTCGGCTGGAAAAATCTAGAATCGAGTTACGGCGTTTTTACTGAAGGCCTAGATATACACGGCGATTAATCGCCGCGATTGAAAGACGAAAGCCAATTGAGAGCCTTGATTTCGATCCATTGACATCGATATATCGAAATCAAGGCTCCCCATTGCCTTCCGTCATTCACTTGCGGCGATGAATCGCCGTGTGTGTCTAGGCCTTAAAAGGTTTTGTCAGTGGTCGGCTGGAAAAATCTAGAATCGAGTTACGGCGTTTTTACTGAAGGCCTAGATATACACGGCTATTAATCGCCGCGATTGAAAGACGAAAACCAATGGAGAGCCTTGATTTCGATATATCGACGTTAGAGGATCGAAATCAAGGCTCTCCATTGGCTTCCGTCTTTCACTCGCGGCGATTAGTCGCCGTGTGTATCTCGGCCTTTACTACCGAGAAACCAATGACCATTTATCCTTCTTAATTCAAAGGTAGCTGTGGCATACCATTGAGAATGGGTCAGTTATGCCGGTCAAAGAATCGTGTTCTGATGCTTGACTCTTGTAGATCACTTAAAGTTAAAAAGGTCTGCTCAAACAGCTGGGAAAGTCGAATTTAAATTGCTTTCATCGACATGCAGAAATCTAATGGAGTATCATCGTTTCTAATCCCGCCAAACATACTGTGGCCGCCGCCGGTCGGCTTGAAACGCATATTAGCGCCTACAAGACAGCAGGGATACTTCACGCATTGCACCTAACACAGTGCGGTTCCCGGTCGGCACGAAAATCATATTAGCGCCTACAAGAGTGCAGGAATACTTCACGCATTGCGCCCAACACAGTGCGGTCCCTGGTCAGCGCGAAAAGCATATTAGCGCCTACAATCCGACGAAAATTCATTGGGGCCATTTATTGCGCATGAATAGGGGACACACTAGCTCACCCATGCAAGGTCGGTGCTGTACACTCATCAGTCGGTGCGCCTCGCGAATTGGTAAAAATTGTCATATCTTTTGTAACACAGGGTGCGCGCTCTCGTTCAACTTGTCTTTGGTCTCCGTCTTCAACCCATAAGGACTCATGGATTTCAATGACTCCCCATGGGAATTAATGTTGCCACACGTTATGTTTCTGGCCGTAACTCGTACATAACTACAACTATTGCTTCTCGAAGACGCAAACCGTGTATCAGCGATGCGTAGTGGTGGATCTTGACCCTATATCACTTAGAATCACTTAAAAAAAACAAAACTATTTTTCTTAATACACTTACCGTTTGCAACATGCAATATTACCCACTTCTGCCGTGATAGTGAAGAGAGCAGTAAGTGTCAAATTTTCGAAATCGTCTTTCCTTTAAAATTCGTCTAATCTCTTTGATAGGAAATCGTTGAAATAGCTGAAATAGCAAAATTCATCTCAATTGTATAAAAACGAGACATATGAGAAAACCGTAAGTGCGCAAACAATGACGTAGTTTCAGGCAAGACAGCAGTAAGTGACATTATTCCCCCAGAGAGTAAATGAGAACAGTGCTTACGAGTAAAAAGCCACCCTCCTCTGCTGATCTCCAACCTGAAACTGTGTATGTTCTGTGTCCAAAACGCAAGACCTGAAGCATGGATCAGATAGTATGAAAACAGTGCTTTTAAGTAAAGTGCCGCCCTCTTCTGCCGATTTCTAACTTGAAAATGCGTTTAATGTGTGTCCAAAACACAACCACAAAATCATGCAGAAGATGGCACTAACGGCTGTCTTGCCTAACACTAACTTAACGCTAAAATTAAAGATACCCTTTTTATGTACTTGGAATAAAATCTGTTGATTTTCAATCATACAAACGATAGCTAAGAATTTTTCGGATGATCGGCAACCATTTGACAAAGAACGCGGGGGTTTCTTTCGATAAAATGTTCCGGTCAGACGCTTCTGAGCCCGTTTTCTCAAAACTTTATTTCGGCACTTACTTACTGCTCTCTTCGCTATCTCGGCAGACTTGACAACGTACTCCGCGGATTGCTGGGACTTACTCCACGGCCAACGCGCGTCAAGGCACAATGAAAGTGCTACGATGCGTTCGTTGAAGTATCGCAGACGCGGCGGCGGCGCACAGTGGATCGAGTCAATTAGAGGGGTCGGACATGAAAATTTTGACTGAAACTGCAAATTTGTGCGTTAATTTCGTCACATTTTAAATTTCAAGGGGTGCTTAAGAAAGACGATTTTACGAGGAAACCCATGGAATCACTTTTAGAACTTCAACATTTTGCATAAACGCAGTAATAAGCGTTTAAAGTTTCCAAATTTTGTCCGACCTCTCCTGTGGAAATGATCCACTGTGCGACGATGGGTCCGTGGCGAAAATAAAGGTGAGTAATTAACTAATGAGGTCCCTGAAACCGCGCGGGGAAAACTGCTGTGCTAAGGAAAAACGCCGTATGAGCATTAGAGTGTTGCCAAGTTTCCTCTCGGAAAATATTTATTTTTGAAGAAAGTTATGAATTTTTTCCCTTGAAATTATCAGATGTTTTAGATATTAAAATGCGAACAAAACGGGTCAGTTGCACTAGTCATAGAATCGTGTTTTGATACTTGATTCTTGTAGATCAGCTGAAAATGGTAAGCCTTATCCGAACAGCAACTTTCTATGTTCAATATTAACCGAGATATCCCTGTTTGAAAAGTCAGGTTTTTGACGTCATCCACCGCTATAATGAGAACGATTGGCTTCTTCCACCTTGCTTTCATTCGAGTTTCACGTTGAACAATCAGTACAAATGTGCGTTAAACCGACTTATGAAAGCAAGGTGTAAAAACTAAGGGTGTCACTACCGTGGTGGATGACGTCATAAACCGAATTATTCAAAGGGTGATATCTCGGTTAATAGTGAACGTAGAATGTTGCTGTTAGGGTGGATCTTACTCAAAATACAGCATCAAAACACGATTCTGTTACCAGCGTAACTGACCCATTCTCTGTAAAATCAAAGGAAAAATACTTGCAAATTTTCCCGAAAATTCGTGTTTAGTCAAAGGAAATTTGGCAACGGCCGAAGGTTCATACGGCGTTTTTCTTGGCAAAGTAGAATGTCCGTCCAACAAACAGAACTAGGGCGAAAACGTTTTCACGTGCGCTGTCGCTTCCCGCGTCAAAAGGATTAGCGATCGATGCTTCGCCCGGCACAAAATTTATTCGACCGTCATAGATTGCTCCCCGAATACGGGAAATTGCGATTGCAAGTTGGAATTATTGCTACTGCATCGGAGTATTGTGTATATTCTGTATATTGCCAATTTACTAATTGAAGGGGCACCTATCCAAATTTATTGCAGTAAAACTAAAATCAGCTGCAATTTTTCTTCCTCTGCATGTAGCCGCGAAAATTGATGGAATTCCCTGCCAGGTGCTCGATAAATTTTGGTAAAATTCCCGGATGTTTGACGGTATGAGTGACAGTTAAAAATCGCCCCTTCGAAACTCGAATATCCTGGTTGCCACGAAAATTGATGTAATTCTCTGCCAGGTACTTGATAAATTTTAGTAAAATTTCCTGGTATTTAACGTTATATATTTTACATTCAAAAATTGTTCCTACGAAACCAGAGCACGAAAAATTTGTTAAATGAAACATCAAACATACCCTAAGAAGCAAATAAATAGGGAATTTAATACCTTTTCCTTGACATTTTCGTCATTTTCCTTTACATTCCCTGGTTTTTGCTGACTCTTTATCATTCCCGTTAATTCCTAACTGAGAACCCTTTTTCCTTGCACTTTATATTGCCAATACTTTATCTGAGTTTAAAATCGGTAGTTATTACTTGAATGAATGTTGTAAAAGTTTCGTAGTGTCGTGTTCAAACATTTGCAGTGTTACTACAACTTTATAATTCAATATATTTTTCGGTAAATGCTACTTAGGTCGTACCGGAAACCAAACGCATTGCAACAAGAGGAATCTGTCAGCATTCGAAGTTTATAGGAAAAAGCACTTGGGCAATAGCTTAAGAGCATCACCAACCACCATGCGGCGAATGGGAACGGATGCATACCATTGGCGGATCCAGCAAATTGGGAACCTTGTTTTTTTTCCATTTAAACCTATGGCAATGTATCGATTCATGGAGGGGCTAGTTGCTCAGTCATGAATCGATTATTTTACATAGGCCTAGATGGAGGAAATCTGGTGTTGCCAAATTACTGGATCCGCTTCTGACGCATGCGAAATTGGAATGTTGCTACACAGAAATGCCACGAGCGCCGGAAACGGAAAGCACTCTTGAAAACCTTTCAAAAGCCAATTAGAAGTCAGAAAGCATTAAAATTTTTGATATCCAACGCAGATAAACCTTTTTCTGCGCAATACAATTTCCACTTGAGGCAGCATCACGCATGATGGCAAAATCACCCGTTCTGTGATTTGGGATTTTGGTTTAAGCCCGTCCATTGCGTACAGCTTTTGAATCCGGAGACAAGACTTTCCATGCTCGCAACGTCTTCGGCGGTGATTCAATTTACACCTCTAACACGGTCCTCTTCCCATTCGATCCCAAAATAAACGCCGCCTTTGAAGCAGGAAATATCCTTTGTCCATTGACCCGTCGTAAAAATATACTGCCAGAAGGGAAACGCGAAAAGTCCCGCGGAAAACTCCGACACACCGGGAGAGAGCCGTAACTCCATCATGCGTTGAGCCTCCGCGTCTCTAAGAGCACGTGCTAACGGGGAATCACGCCCGCATAAGATCACCGCTCTGCCCTGCTAAGGAGAAACGTCGTATGAACATTCGAGAGTTGCCAAATTTCCTGGATAAAACTTGCATTTTTGTGGAAAGCTATGTACATTTCAGTGGCGTGGCGTGAATGGTCGATTATCGATATTTCCCCATTTAAAGCCGTGATAAAGAATCGATCATTAAGGTGTTCGCTGCGAACACCCTGTCAATCGATCCTTTACCATAGGTTTGAATGGCAGATCAATCGATATATCGTCACCTTCCAGGCAAAGTATCACAAGCGCCATGCGACGTTTAAAAATTTCCGCCGCCATTTTATTTTTTACAGAGAAATTGTTCAACGAAGCTGTCCGAAAATTTCACTGAATTTTCTTTGTGCTGCCGATAAAATTTAGTGAAATTTCCAAACAGATTCAACCAACAATTTCTCAGTAAAGACATAAAATGGCGGCGGAAATTTTTAAACGTCGCATGGCGTTTGTGATACTTTGCCTGGAAGGTGACGATATCGCAAAGCACGCCACGCCACTAGTACATTTTCTTAGAAATTTTAAATAAAAATGTGTATAAAACTATCTGAATAATTAGACGTATTTCTGCCAAACCGAACCAGAGGCAGGTGGGAAATAAGGGGTCTGCTCGTTAGTTGAGGACCGTAAGAATGAATGGGAATTATAAAGCGCCAGTGACGTCAGCGGTAACACAGCCGTCTCCGTTGTCGCTCTTGCTCGGCTTTAACTCATGAGCCCTGTCCACAACGTTCTTTTGCCACTCCCACGGCTCATGAGTGCCGCATTCATTATGCGCATGGCTCCGTTTGACAGAATGTAAAATCCCGCTTTTCCATCTCACCGAAAGGGAATCACGCCCACTTAAACATTGTTTCTCGTGCAGCTTTCTAGAGCACACCCCACCTTTTCCACTCGTCAATAGTTCCGTTTGGCAGAAACGCGTCCAATTCGAAGAAAGCTACTCACAACAGTAACCAGTAAATTCGTATTTTATCAAAAGAAAGAGCATCTCAAAAAGAGGCCCCTTTTTTGAAAATCGAAGATTTCATTCGCGTGTGTCTTGAATGAAACCTCACGATGAGGCAAGTCTCCAGTGAAAATTTTAGCTTGGGTTTACGTCTGGCTTCCGAGATACAGCGTTGCAAAGTTTGCATAATTGAGTCTTAAAATTTGTCATATTTTTAGGGATTTACTTTAAAAAACCAACTTTGAGGTAGATTTCATTTAGGCTACAAACGAATGGAGTCCCCCAGTTTCAGAAAAGGGGCCAAAAGAGGCCTTTTTGGGGAGGATCTTTGGCAACGTTTTTACGGCAATTTTAGCTTCAGTATAAGTCTAGCTTCCGAGATACAGCGTTTCAAAGTTTGCATATTTGAGTCTTAAAATTTTTCATATTTTCAGGGATTTGCTTTAAAGAACCATCTTCAAGGTAGATTTCATTATCAGGCTACAGACGAATAATATACCCGAGTTTCAGAAAAGGGGCCAAAAAAGACCTTTTTTGGGAGGATCTTTGGCAACGTGTGAGGGCTCATATGGCGTTTTTCCTTCGCACGATATGCTTTATTACGTAGGACGGCGGCGCTAACGGATCCCCGAAAGTGGCGTGGCGTGAATTGCGATACATCGATTGATCTGTCATTTAAACCTATGGAAAATGATCGATGAACAGAGATTTCGCAGCGAACACCTTAATAATCGATTCTTTACCACGGATTCAAATGGGGAAATATCGATAATCGATTTTCCGCGCCCCGCCACTGATCCCCGTCCCGATAATGGGAGCGGCCACCGCAAAACAATCGCTGGATCCGATTTCGGCGGCGCAACAGGGGCTCGATCCTAGAATCTATATCGAATTACCTCGATCGATAGAAAGCATCGCTAAGATAGGGATTTATCGATCAGGATCGTTAGATAGCGATTCGATAGTCGAGCCGGAGGGGGGCCGGTTTGCATTAATTTCGAATTTCCATGCGACTTGCGTCTCGTCACAGTCATCGCGACCCCCGCACTCGCATTATTAAATTATGCGCACCCGCACTCGCCCTCGGGGACCGATACGCCACGCTGCGGCTAATAATGCTATAAATATTTCTTAAACTTTTTCCCACATGAGGGTTCTCCCGCGCCGCCGAACGACTTTCCTCCGACGGCGACCCCCGCCGCACACGGGGTGCTCGGTCTCGAAACTCGGGCGAGAGCCCCTCCACACTGAAAAAATATCTCGGTGTATTTACTAAGAAAAGGGTAAAATTACTAAGAATTCAGGGCGGTGGCGTGGCGTGCTTTGCGATGTATCGATTGTTATGTCATTTAAACCTGTTGTTAAGAATCGATTATTGAGGTGTTCGCTGCGAACACCCTGTCTATCGATCCTTTTCCATACGTTTAAATGGCAAAACAATCGATTGATCGCAATTCACGCCACGCCACTGATGCAGGGTTCTATTTGATCCTAGTTTTTTCTTCGTAAAATTACCATTTATGGAATTGGTAATTTTCCGAGAAATCTCGGGAAAATTATTGACTTTCTCGGTAATTTTACTGGACCCCGGTAAAAGCGCCAATATTTTTATCGACTGTGGGAGAATTACCGAGATAAAATGGCAAAGTTACCGGGAATGGATTACCAATAAAAGTGGTATTCTTACGTGGAAAGACAGTAAAAATACCGGTTTTTAGGTAAGCTTACCAGTCTGTCTTTGTAAAATTACCAATAATTGGTAAAACAAGTGAGATGGTAAAGGTACCAACGTAGATTGGTAAAAACGCCGAGAATTTTTTTCTCTCTTGGGCCCTGAGAGCTCCATACTTTGACTTGTCCGCTCTCTGCCTATATAGTTACTCTAGATAATTGGAGCTCATAGGTTGGCTGCCCTTTCGGGTCTTCAAAGCAGAGACAAGAGACTCACTCTTGTGGAACTCTACAGGTGGAAATTTTCACTTTCGGGGATTCAACACTTCCTTATAGTCAATTATAGGGGAGCAACTGTCATCACCCTTTTTCCGGCTGTTGACCAATCTACTGAGTGGATGATGAGCTCCAGGTGACGCAACGAGCCAAAGAAGTTTCCCAAACTTCGGTTAGTTTGCTATACAAAATTCTCAACACGTTGTTCACAATCCACCTAGTTGGTGAGTCAACAGTTGAGTGTTCAGTCCCGAAAATTAAAGCAACCATCATTGCCAAGATACCAGTTGAGATTCGCGCAGAGCAATCTTTAAATAAACACACAAATCACGACAAATTGCTGTTTTCTCTCCAAAAGAAAAGAAGGAAACTTTGCATATTTAAATTGAAGAAGTGAGGTAAAACCATCTTTTAACATTTCAGTCGTTTATTTTTGTGATTAAAACACATTAAGTGTGGAGCAATGACATTATTTTGCAAAATTTGGTCAATTGCAACGATTCATTGCTGAAGCATATAGGGCATGGAGGTTGAGACCTTCAGATTAAGGCAAAAAGTTAAAGGCGTTGCCTTTTTTCCCCAAAATGAAAAGACAAAATGTCAGAAAATGTGTGAATACCCTTCAAAAAGACCATGAATGCAAGAAGAATTCGATGATTTTGGAATCACGCCATCCCTCCAAAACCCGATTCAATTATCAGTTTTGGCCATTTTTTGAAATCCTGTAACACAGTGTGCGTTGTCCGCCAATCTTCCTGCCTTCAACCTTTTTTCCCCTCCGATGCCATTCATCCTTGCTCCCCAATTTCACACCTTACTCCCAGTGGCGAGGCGTGAATGATCGATTATCGATATTTCCCCGATTGGAAGCTACGGTAAAGGATCGATTATTAAGGTGTTCGTTGTGGATACCTAGGACCCTTTTCCGTAGATTTAAAAGGCAGATGAATCGATATATCACAATGTACGTCACACTACTGCTTATTCTAAATGGGTGGCGAGACAAATTTTATGCACAAGCTAGAATCAATATGGGTGGGAGCCATTATCGAGCGAGTGAAAAAGAGACGTGAAAATCGAAAGAATCATCAATGAAGCGAGAGGAAAGAGATGGAAAAAACTCGCTTAAGATAGGATTCAATACCTGCCCCTGCCTGACTTACCTTCAGTAAGGTAGATAGCAGATTGAAAGATTTTATAACATAAAAAATGACACTTTCCGGTAGCTTGCATTCAATTTTGACCGACTGAAAACCAAGGTTAATCATTTCTGCGTCTCCCATAACTACCTTACAGTTCAAATTTCTTTCAAATACGAATGTGAAGTTTTGAATCATGTATTGTTTAAACAACAGATAAATAAATAAGCAAGAAAGCATGCTCGCGTGGTGACGTTTTGGACAGACAGAAAGAGTTTTAAAGGTTTCAAATTGGCAAAAAACGGTAAGATTTCATTAAAGACAGCCGTAAGGGCGGATCGCTGGCGGAGTTACAGGGGCTTACTGATGGTTCATCTGAAATATCGATAATTTCTTCGCTCCTTTGGCGTAAGGGTGTAACTCGTAACTCGATATCCACATGAGCCCCGGAAAGCATAGATTTAAATGTAAAACAGGGCTCGAGCGGCTGTTTCAGCTGAGTCAGTCAGTTCATTTTAAAAAAGCTCACGATAAGCGCACAATCAGCTAAAAACGAGGTCCGAATACGTCTCTCCTATTTTCGACTGTGATGCTCACATATCCCTCACAGCACCACTGTAAGGACAACGCAGAGACGCAACTATTCGTGCTTGATGGATGTCCGTGTTGCATCTGCAAAATTGAAGGCGCGAGGCGTGAACTCGGCGCTATGTTTCGTTATATGCTGCTGGAAATATGTCGCTCGGATTCGGGAAAAACGTGAATTTGCGGCCCGATTACGTCTTCTCTATCTTTGGCTGTGTTTCTCACATAGCCTTGAAAGCGCCACTAGAGAAAAAGACGAACGGAAGCAACACAACATAAACATAGAGCGAAGGGAAAGGTGGGGGCGTTGATGGAGAAAGCAGGTATCGATGGTGAAACTATCAGACCACGTATCTCGGTTTGGGACGTTGCAGACTTCCTGTCATACATTATTTATTAATTGGAAAGCTACTCAACATCAATGGAGATGTTGCATGTGTGAGGGATTTGCAATTTGACTATTGATTCTAACGTAAAAGTTCGCAAAAAACACGATGGTGCCACAGGTTTTCTCTAAAATCAACTCCCAAGCTCAAAAAAAGCTCTAAAGTTGAGGCCAAAATGGAGGGAATATCCCACGCTACCCTGAGAGTCTACCTCTACATCAAAACGAACTCTCCATGCAAAGATAGGGTGCAAATACATTGACAGGGCTGACATTTTATTTGGGGACTCCAAAACTGAAAACACGGCAACCCTGCTAATGTATTTGCTCCCTATCTTTGCATGGAGACGGAGAGTTCGTTTTGATGTAGAGGTGGACTCTCAGGATAGCGTGGGATATCCCCTCCATTTTGGCTTCAACTTGCGAGCTTTTTTTGAGCTTGGGAGATGATTTCAGAGAAAACCAGTGGCACCATCGTGTTTCTTGCGAACTTTTATATAAGAAAGAACAGTCAAATCGCAAATCCCTCACACATGCAACATCTCCATTTCCCCTTCGCTTTCTTTATCCGTCGCTCTGTTTATCGATTTCACTAAACAGCCTGTAGAGGAAATTAGGCACTGTAAAACGTATACTTGGGCTGATTTCTGTTCTTTGGCGGATCCAGCAAATTGGCTGCATTGTCATTCCTCTATTCAAAAAAAAACATAGGGAAATGTATCGATTCTTTAAGGGACCAGGTGCTCCGACAAGAATCGATTAATTAGCATAGGTTTGAATGGAGAAAATCCGGCGTTGCCAAATTGCAGATCCGCCTCTGTTTCTGATTGATCTAATCAGAGGCTGAAGGGAAAATTGCACGCTCCCAGGATCAATTCATAAATCCTGAAAAGAGGGGACTCAAACATGCCTTATCAATGCGGACAATCCACGGGACCGCGTCCTGTTTGTCAAGAAGCTTGGCTCGCCTCGGCCGATTGACAAATAATAAAACCGCACCGATAAAGCACTTTGCCGTGCTGAGGAAGAACGCCGTATGAACATTCGCGAGTTGCCAAGTTTCATTCGATAAAACATTTATTTTTGAGGAAAATTATGAATATTTTTCCTTGAAATTTTCAGACGTTTTAGATCAAATTACAAACTAAATCATCTGAGAAATCGGTAGACATACATTCAAAAATTTTCCTGAAAATGAGTGATCTGCCAGGGGAACTTTGGCAACGCCTCATGGCTCATACGGCGTTTTTCCTTAACGCGGCAGCACTGACGTGGCGTGCTTTGCTGCGCATCGATATACCTGCCATTTAAACCTATGGAAAGGGATCGATAAACAGGCTGTTCGCAACAAACACCTTAATAATCGATTCTTTACCGTAGCTTCGAATGGAGAAGTGTCGATAATCGATCATTCACGTCGCGCCACAGTTCTGAAGCCTCCCACGTGGTCGGTATCACTCATGGCAGTTGTCAATCAAATAAAACGGTCCTTGTTATATATATAAACTCCAAAAAACCCAAAAACTTGGGTAAAGAGACTCCGGGCAAGTCACCATCCTCTTGCCAAAAACCTCCAAAAGCTCTTCTTTGTTCCCCTCTTCAGTGGAAAAAGAAAATATCACACTACGACAGTTTCCATTTCTGTCATAGAGTACCCCAAGCGGACCAAAGAACGGAACTCTTAGTCGTTTACACATTTACGTATTTAACAAAATCTCCAGGAGGTCACAGACAGGCTGGCAGCCCCTCATTGGACCAAAACGCACACCGTACCATTTTTTCCTTGTAGGTATGTGCCTCCAAAGTACATGAAATGACTCCTTGAGGGGCGGGCAAGTTTGATTGAAATTCACGTTGTCCTCTGAAAATGAGCTAAAATTTTTACCTTGAAGAAGAAGAAAATCGAGTTATCATTTTCTTCCATACACGGTAGGTATGCCTATGAGGTATGAGAGGCACCAGGAACGCCTTCCAAAATTATTGATGCAACCCGCACGACTCCGAAGTCAGCGGAAACTTTCTTGAAGCGTCTCCTAAGATTTTCCCTACGCAATAATCCCCTTCAAAAATGAATGATGCAACAAGCGCGTCCTGTTTGACCACGAAAGCTCCTCAGATGAGAAGTCTTTTGGTCTGGTCAGAAAAATATTCGAACTTTATTTTTCATCTTCTCTTCTCATTTCCCGCATTGACGGAGGCGACATTTTTTGGAAAGCATGACGCGCCCGGCCCAATGCTCTCACTGAGGATCAACCTGTAGATAGACTACTAAAAATATTTAGGAAACAGATGTTCGGGCTCACTGAGAATGAGGCCAATTTCCGAACTGATAGTACGGGATCAGAATGGAAAAAGTCAATTATGACTACGAGGAGGCTTTGTACACTTCCAAATAAACAGTGCCGTCTTTGTTGTACAAGTATTCCTGAACGATCATTCATAATGGAAGGTCATATTCTATTCGCACTTTTTTTTACGCATTGGGCCGGGCGCGTCATGCTTTCCAAAAAATGTCGCCTCCGTCAATGCGGGAAATGAGAAGAGAAGATGAAAAATAAAGTTCGAATATTTTTCTGACCAGACCAAAAGACTTCTCATCTGAGGAGCTTTCGTGGTCAAACAGGACGCGCTTGTTGCATCATTCATTTTTGAAGGGGATTATTGCGTAGGGAAAATCTTAGGAGACGCTTCAAGAAAGTTTCCGCTGACTTCGGAGTCGTGCGGGTTGCATCAATAATTTTGGAAGGCGTTCCTGGTGCCTCTCATACCTCATAGGCATACCTACCGTGTATGGAAGAAAATGATAACTCGATTTTCTTCTTCTTCAAGGTAAAAATTTTAGCTCATTTTCAGAGGACAACGTGAATTTCAATCAAACTTGCCCGCCCCTCAAGGAGTCATTTCATGTACTTTGGAGGCACATACCTACAAGGAAAAAATGGTACGGTGTGCGTTTTGGTCCAATGAGGGGCTGCCAGCCTGTCTGTGACCTCCTGGAGATTTTGTTAAATACGTAAATGTGTAAACGACTAAGAGTTCCGTTCTTTGGTCCGCTTGGGGTACTCTATGACAGAAATGGAAACTGTCGTAGTGTGATATTTTCTTTTTCCACTGAAGAGGGGAACAAAGAAGAGCTTTTGGAGGTTTTTGGCAAGAGGATGGTGACTTGCCCGGAGTCTCTTTACCCAAGTTTTTGGGTTTTTTGGAGTTTATATCATCTCATTTTTGCAAGAAAACTGTTATTTTACCAAATGAAGTCCCCCACTTGTGAAGGAATTGGATTACATTTTACAATAAGGAACCATTACCTCTGGCTCTCCCATAAAAACACATATCTGCATAGAGAAACCAATAGCATGTAATCTGTTTCTAAAATGGACCAGAAATAGTGGCTCCTAATTGCAAAATGTAATCCATTTAATGCTTGTAGCTATGAAGTGGATATCTCCTTGCTGTGTAGCAAAGTTTCTCGGATCCGTCTTATTTTTTTACACCCTTGACTGTCATTTTTAATTAATCAGTTCAAAGCTATTTCGACGATTAATCATTAATTGTTAGATCGAAGAAGAAATTTTCTTCGGAAAGCTATGGCTGAATTGACTTTACAACTGAACTTATGAGAACATCAACTGAGGCAAATTTTGCAGAAAGTTATACATGGTAAGTGATAATTATTTCAACGCTCTCTTAGTTTTAAAAAGAGATTAGTTTTAAAAATCAAAATCTACACAACTGTAGATATCCCTGAAAAGAAATACAATTGTAGAATCCCAAGAAAAGAAAAAGAAGAAAGAAAAGAAATACGAAGAAATTCAATGATAAATTGCAACTACGGTAGGTACTTATTTCAAATTAATTGCTCTAAAAATTGTTCCTTCAATGAGTAAATAGGCAACATTCTCAACACTACAATGCAATAGAAATAATTTTACCATGGAATTGAAATCCAAAGAAATGTGTGCTGCTTGAGTAATAGAAGTTTGGAAATCAGGGCATTCAATAGCTTCCCAGACATCATTAGTGTTACAATCTAAAAATTGTAAGGATTAAAAGTGTCAAGCTCTCAAAATTTTTGTTCTCTGATTATCAAGAAGCCCTGCTAGAAATGTTCAGTGTCATTTTTATTTTTGTTTGTGAAAGGAAATTATTTTAAGATTTTTTGGCGTTCTTGGCGTCCTCTGAGACTCTGAAAATTTTTGTACTTTATTTTTCATCAAATAATGAACATTTTCATTGTAATTTTTGTCTATATTTAGGAGAGTACATTATTCGATAATTATCTTCAGTATGTATTAGATCTTTCCCCCAGCGACAAGGTTTACTGAAATTTTATGAGATCTATATAGTTCTCATAGGTACTGACCTGCATCATGGTCATAGTATCATCTTTGAGGAGTAAATGAAAACAAATTATTTTCTCTTGGTTCCTCAATTCAGGGCTCTGATGAATAAACCCTGTTTGACAACAATGTTAGTAGGTAAAATTGCTCCCTCCAAAATCCTTTAAGTAAGCGGTATCAATTTAGTGGTAAAGTTATCAACGACCCTCATTGAATCTCATCTGGTTCACTGAATTTCTGAGGGATAGACAGGGTGACAGGTTCTGTAAAAGTTAGGAAATAAAGCCCTCCTCACTGTGAAAATATGTCAGGTAGTTTTGCTGCGGAGCATTGAAATTCCTTCTCCCAGTAAAAAAATTGGACTTTTCAGTTTAAAGAGACTAAACACTTAAAATTAAGTCAAGTAAAAACTTGAAATTTTTGTGAAAAGAATTTTTATCTGAGACACCTAATGTCAAAAGAGGACATTCCAAAATCAGGGAAAAGTTAGTGACCACTACGCTTAAAATCCCAGAAAAGAATATTCTGCGCATCGAAGTCATTAATTACACAATTTTCAGAAATTATGTTGAATTATTTATCAGCAGAGAAATGAAAATACTCTGAAAGTCTTTGAGGCTGAACTTTGTGGATTGCGGTAAGTAGTTTCCCAGTTTGGCCATGGTATTGATATATTCGTTTCGTCATTAATCATTATCAATAAAAATATCCCTATCTACCGTAAATGTTGGAAAACCAGTGTGCATGTAATCTGGTAATCCTTAATTAATCAACTGTAGATTTCTTACCTGCTAAACTGCCTGATGAGTTGAAAAAAATGTTCACTTTGAGACGGATTCTTATGTCTTGGTTCATGCTTTCGTAAGTTGAGTTGCAATGTCAATTCCGTCGTAGCTTTCAGCAGAAAATGTCTTCCTTGATATAACGTTTGATGATTCATCGTTGAGATAGCTTTGAACTATGATTGATGATGAATGGAACTAAAAGTGCCATTAATCGATGAATCAGAGATCAAAGTAAGATGTGAAGCTATAAGAGCAGGGATCGTAACGGACAAAAGTGAACGTCTGTTCTACGTGTCTAAACTGAGACTTATCTGAGAAATTTAGCGACACCACACAGAGAGGTTTTCACTTCGTAATAAAGCTTAAAATTACTTATCACTGGAGGAGTTTCTTTGGTAAATTAGCATGCTTAAAGGTACATCCTGACGTGAGAGAAAAACAATGGTATTGGTACCTGAGCGTAAGTATGTATGTCCTTGAGTGTTCACGTAGAAAGACTCTTAACAAACATTAAACAAGGAAACAAAACTGGACGAAGGTACTGTAATACCTAATTTACTTTAAAACTGCTAAAAGAAGAACCAAAAGACAAACCTCACTTATCTTAAATGTATAAACACTTGGTATCGCTCAGAAAAACCTTGAGCGAAATGGACTCATATCCGTAGAATTTGAGGAGTAAAAAGGCTGCAATGCCAGAAAAATGTGAGCTTCACACTCTTGAATGGATTCAAGATCACATAATTTTAGTGAAGCGACTTTAAATCGCTTGACTTGAGCCAAAAATGAAGAGAGAACAATGAGAGAATAGAATGGTGAGGTTTCGAGTTCTAAGATTGGATATTCAGAATTCACTTCACAATGAGGCGATAGACTTCTGCTCCAGGTTGTAAAACACGATGATAATGATTGTCACAAACATCGTTGAAGTCGTAAATGGATTGAAATCATTGAAACCAAATGATTTCATATTGTCTCGATCGTTTTTGTTGCTCTGTGAAACAGGAACTAACCTAACATTCGTGGTTTGTTTTGTTGTTCCGCTGGTGAGATGCTGACTGCAGAGAGCACTAACATTGTCACTCTACCGTGTGTATGTGTTAGTAAATTCGGGTTTTACGATTTTTGGGACATAATCAAAGCTACAGCCTAAACGGTAAAAGTAAACCCTTACTCATATATAATTTTTAGAATCCTCATAACTTCAGGATGTTCCCTCGAAATAACCATAATTTCATTCCAGAATAGTGTAAGCGAGAAATTCAATGATAAACGTCAGCAGGTCGGGTCGCCCATTGCAACCGAAAAGCAGTTTAGACGCAATATTTTTCTTAGGATGCCTTGGTTATTAATGAAACTTAAACGCGCACTACACGGGAACATGACAATTCTTTTGATATAACATTATATAGGGCTCCGATGTCTCGTATTCTCCATAGCTTTGACAGAGCGTGAAAATGGTCAAAGTGGATACTTTTTGCTATTTTAGGCACATATGCGTAATTATCTTGTTTAATAAATCATCAACCTCCTTGAAACTCAACAGTTCGTTAGACGGGATCAAGACGCATCTTTAGACACCAAAATTTCTAAAATCCGTCGCTCCGTTGCTTTGAAAAGCTTTTGAGACCGCAACTAAAAACCCAAATAAGCCAAGTTCGTGTAACTATGGTGTCGTTGCCTCGACCGGGCTGTGCTGTGTTGCCAATTGTTGGAGGATAGGTTACTTGCCCGGTGGTGGCTACCGCCACTCATGATTTATATGTTAAGGCCTTTTGAGCCTTCATGCTCGATGAATTCGCTGTCGCGCGGATCTCCGGTACACATGAAAAATACAACCGAACTTCGGATTACGACGAGGGTAGAAAATAAAAACGATAGAGCATTTCCTCCCGACTGGTAAAAAATAATGACGGATTATTCTTCGGAGCCAGAATGAATCATTTGGACTTCGGTTTTTGAATGGGTTTTAAAAGCGCTCGATCAGATCGGCGCTCTCCTGTACACGTATAGGGTCGAATCTCAATTTCGACGTGAGCTCTGTTCCGCATTTGAGTCCAGTGGCGTGGCGTGCTTCGATGTATATCGATATTTCCTCATTTGAAGCCATGGTAATGAATCGATTATTAAGGCGTTCGTTGCGAACACCCTGATAATCGATCCTTGTCCATAGCTGTAAATGGCAGATCAATCGATATATCGCAAACTGGTTTGAGTCCATGCTTTCTGGGGCTCATGCGGAAATCGAGATAAGCTTCTACGCCAGAGGAACGACGATGTGATCATGGAATGGAGTAATTATTGTGATCATGATCGGTAAATAGTCGGCTTATATTGGTCGTATGGATGCGTCAGTGGCGTGGCGTGCTTTGCGATATATCGATTGCTCTGCCATTTAAACCTGTAGAAAAGGATCGATAGACATGGTGTTCGCAGCGAACACCTTAATAATCGATTCTTTACCACAGCTTCAAATGGGGGAATATCGATAATCGATCATTCACGCCGCGGCACTGGGATGCATCACTCGGTTTACGAAATGCGTAACTTTCATTTTGCTGTGGGTTGATTATTGAAATTGATAGACAAAGCCATGACGAAGACAACACAAGGAAAATGGAGCGATCTAATTGGTTAAAAGGGTTGGCTTCAAACTTAGGGGGAAAGATGGACCGACAAATGGGAGTGTAGGGTCTCTCGAGGATTGTCATTGGTTCGTACTAAAAAATGCGCGTTTGATCAAGGTGTAAAATACGCAACTTCTACACCATTTTGCGTGGGTTATTTTCGTGTTTTTTTTAAAAAAAAAAAAACCGAAGGCAATCCTGAGGGATGAATGAGGTCTCTACTTTTCAAGAATGCAACAATGGAAAAATTAACGAACTAGCTCAATTTTGAGTCAAATGGACTGGAATATGGTCAAACACTGGAAATGGGCGTCGAAGCTGACTCGATCTGAAACTTCAATGGGGGAGCAAATTGTATCAATTACAAATTGTATGAATGTATTATTGGTACTGTATTGTTTCTATTTGTATTTTTTAGACCATCACGGAAAAAAAAAGAATTGCTGATTCAGCAATTCAATTGCTAAAAACAGTGAGTGCAATGTTTCAACGCAGATTTTACGACAAAAAAATGCTACTTTAATCACCCCCGTGGTTAAATTAGTTTACAATGTGGTTAAAGTAGCATTTTGTTGTTGTAAAATCTGCGTTAAAAAATTGCACTCACTGTTTTTAGCAATTGAATTGTTGAATCAGCAATTTTTCTTTCCGTGTACTTCCTCTCTTATGAATGAGTATTATTATAAGTTTGGGGTTCTGAAAAGGCGCCTAGGTTTCCATGCGACCCGCCATGCACGCAGTAGATCTATCAGCCGCGAACGATTCAAGAACGCGCCCGGCCCTCCACGCAACCCGCACTACGTATCATTCAAATTTCCCGGTTCACGGCCGGATCACTCGGCATTACTTGCAGCCGGATGAACGCGTTCTCGTGCCCCGATAACAGCACCGTTGTTGCCAGATAGTGCCGAAAACAGGGATTTTTCCGGCTGAAACCAGATATATTATCCGTTTTTATCGCATGCCGTGACAACCATTCAGCTTGCGAATATGCTAATTCTCTCATCTTACACCCTCCTCTTCCACCGCCACTCCGTAGACGCCGCTAAATTGACTGCCTTTGTTACAGGGACCTTAGATGTCTTCGGAACACCATCCACACGAACCTCATGTCAACCTACATCCTTACGGATTTCATGTGGCTCCTTACGATCACGTCACAGGTAAGATTTTATTGGATATTTGATTTGATTATTCAGATGACACCGATGGCGTGGCGTAAATTGCGATATATCGATTGTTGTGCCATTTAAACCTATGAAAAAAGATCGATTATCAGGGTGTTCGCAGCGAACACCTTAGTAATCGATTCTTTACCATAGCTTCAAATGGCGAGATGTCGATAATCGATTATTCACGCCACGCCACTGCCAGTGGCGTGGCGTGAATTGCGATATATCGATCGTTATGCCATTTAAACCTATAGTAAAGAATCGATTAATAAGGTGTTCGCCGCGAACACCCTATTTTTCGATCCTTTTCCATAGGTTTAAATGGCATAACAATCGATATATCGCAAAGCAAGCCACGCCACTGATTCAGATGACACCGCTCGCAGGGCCGTATAATTGGTCGCTCTTTGAGCACTCACTTCCCTTAGGAAAGCCCCATATGCTTTACGTTGTGATTAGGGGAAGTAGAGGGTGGATTTTCAGAACTTTGGAGAACGAATGGTAGTCGATCGATCAATCGATTACTGTATTTTAGTACGTTTCTTACACATTTCTGAGCATTAAATCACGCGCGCCGTACTACTTTGGGTGTTTGTATACCGAGTTGCACCAAGCAATACTACCGTGCTAAGGAAGAACGCCGTATGAACATTCGAGAGTTGTCAAATTTCCTTCGATAAAATGTTCGTTTTTGAGGAAAGTTACAAACATTTTTCCTTTAAATTTCCAGAACCTCCAGGTAAAATCGTGAACTAAATTATCTGAAAAATTGCAAGGAACTGGAGTTTCAGATGTGTGATCCGAACCTCGACAGCTAGACCTAAAGTGTTCAGATGCTCAATCCGAAAACTTCAGAGAGCCATATGACCTAAAATTCGGGTCCCACGCACGAGGTTTTTTTCTCCGTGTGCGGAAAATTATTTGCCGCTTGCAATGAGCCGAAACCGCGAGTAACAGCGTTTCCGAAATAAATTCGAAGTTCACGGCTTCAACAGCTAGGCAACTGTGAATTTTTCAAGCGCGCCAAGTTGCGAAACGGCTACTTGCTTCCGCCAAAAGTTTCAGGGATCCAACACTCGGACTGCGGCTTGTGGCTCCATCGATGTTCCGGAAAACTGTTCCGCGTTGATACCCCCAACTTCTCATCAAACAATTATGAAGAGGTGGTGGGCGGGCAATCAATACAAAGGTAATCACAGGAAAGAGCCCCCGTGGAGAGTATTGGGGACCCCCTGGCAGCGCAGTGGTCAGATAAATCCAGTGGCGTGGCGTGCTTCGCGATCCATCGATATATCCCCATTTGAAGCTGTGGTAAATAATCGATTATCAAGGTGTTCGCTGCAAACACCCTGTTTATCGATACTTTTCCACGGGTTTAAATGGTCGATCAATCGATATATCGCAAAGCACGACACGCCACTGGATAAATCCTAAGTTGCCGGTTCGTTGATGGTTCATCATCCTTTCAAAGAACACGAGAAAAATATGCTGAACTTTACGAGTTGAACATCCAGTTAGCAGGCATTTTTAAAGGGGAGATCGGGTCCGTAATGATGAAGTGTATCAGATAATGCAAGTCGGAAAAGACATCGTGTTCGACGTCATGACCAAACAGCTTGTCTGGTCTGGTCATTAGATCAGGATGACGGAAGAGAGGCAGAGGCTGCCAAAAAAGACGCTTGATTGGGTTCCTCCAGGGAGGAGACGAAGGAATGCCCGATGAAAGGGTATCAACAGGAGGTTTTAGAAGAGATGAGGGAGTGCCAACTCCCTGATGGGCTGTGGGAGGACCGAGTTTTGTGGCGGTTAGGCGTCGTAGAGCACCATAGAGCGGTGTGAAAGTGGCTTTTTCGCATGTATGTACATATGAACCACCGGAGGAAGTAATCAATAAAACAGTAACTGCAGCAGGCAAGAAATAGACCATTTAAGAATTGAGGTAATAATTTAATAAATCTAAGCTGGAATCACAGGATGTGTTCCAGCATCAAAGAGTCATGCAAAGTTAGAAACTCATAAATGAGAAATCACTAAAAAAATTGTTTAGGGGGAAAATATGTTTATTTACTTTGAAAAATCATTTCAATTAAAAGAAAAATTTTATCAGGGCAAAGAAATGTCTTTTTGAAAGAAAAAATAGTTTCTTTTAACTCAAAGAAATTAATTAGAGCTAAGTTTATTCATCTCTCTCTATGACATTTTGATGAAGAGACGCGCATGTTGTGATACTCGGTTTCGCGGTATACCGTACTATATTTTGCAATTAAGGAACTATTATTTGTAGCTAACTCCGAAAATCACCTATCTGCGCAGGGAAACTCATGACACATACGTTGTTTATGTAATGAGCCAAAAATAGTAGTATCTTATTATAAAGTCCAGTTGGCAACAATGCTTACGTGTGCGGCATGCCGAACGGGCCCCACTTTTCCGAACCTTATGAAGCGAAATTAAAAGCGTGATGCTAGCTGCTCTTGAACTCGGGGTGTGGATATGAGGTTGCGTACGAGAGAATGCGTAGCTATGGGGGTAAGGGGGGTTAGAGAGTTCCCCCCTTTCTCCCCCGACTCGTCATCAGCAGATCGAAGCTAATCATTTTTCTTTGCTATCAGTGGCGTGGCGTGAAAGATCGATTATCGATACCTCCCTTTTTGAAGGTATGGTAAAGAATCGATTTTTAAGGTGTTCGTTGCATACACCCTGAATATCGATCCTTTTTTATAGGTTTAAATGGCAGATCAATCGATATGTGGCGAAGCACGCCACGCCACTGATTGCTATCTGAACATGATCTGGCGATGGAAAATCGGGAGCAGGCGGTCTATCCGCCGGACCACAGCTGACCGACAAAATTTCAACACAAAATAATTTTTGGAAGGAAAATAAATACGCCTCTTCTTTAGATCCGCGTCTGAATACTGGTAATATTTTGCAACCGTTTACTATGGAGGAACAAATCGGGGTGCCTAGAATCAAAACCTCCAAATCGGACAACCGTTTCAATTTATTGTAAAAGGAGCAGGTGAATTCTTCTTGCTTAATTTTTCAAGAAATTTCTATGTGTTAGCGAGAAAATGGGTCAATTGTGTTGGTCACAGAATCACATTTTGATGCTTTACTCTTGTAGATTAGCTAAAAATGATTAGATCTGTCCAAACGGCAACTTTTCACGTTGAATATCAACCGAGATATCGCCCTTTGAAAAATTCGGTTTATGACGTTATCCACCACGGTGGTGACACCCTTGGTTTCTTCCACCTTGCTTTCATCAGTCAGGGAAACACACATTTGCACTGGTTACTCAACGGGTAACTCGGATGAAAGCAAGGTGAAAGAAACCAAGGGTGGGATTACCGCGGTGGATGCCGTCATAAACCGAATTTTTCGAAACGCGATATCTCGGTCAATATCAATGAACGTAGAAAGTTGCTGTTTTTATAGACCTTACTTTTTTCTGCTATTCGACAAGAATCAGGCATTAAAACACGATTCTGTGACCAACGCAACTGACCCATTATGACAGTATTTTACGCACGAAGTCGCACTTATCACTATGCTCTTCAAACATAAAAACAAATGCCAAATTTGTAAACATCGGAATAAAAATTGTGGCTTTTGATTCTCGATGCTTCAATTATACGAGCGGAGTATGGCGATTACTATCAACAGACAACAGACTATAAAGGCTACATCCCAATCGATTCGATTGATATGGTATCATAATATGACTTTCATTCCGCGTACAAGATAGGATCCAGTCGATTAAGTCATACGTCAAATAAACCAGAAAGTCTCAATCATCAATCTGCAGCGAACAATAAGGAGTGAGTATGATAAATGGTTTAGGATAAAGGACATGATTGGGTTAAACTTCAGGAAATCAACCTAAACATCGGTCGATTTCGCTTTACCTTAGCGAACAGATGGATCACAAACAATTCTCGTAAGATGGCATATCATAGTGTTTCAGATTGGAGAATTTGCATGCAAATTTTTTATTGGCTCATCTGAAAGTGCTTAAAGGGCTGATTTCGCAGTTTTTTTTTATAATTTCTTTCTGGTATGGGAAATAGTATAAAAATAGATATAAAAGTGAGAAAATGCACCGCGTAATAGTGACGTCACCTGGCGGCATTTCCCATTTAAACACCCGTATTTTAGCAGATTGGATCATTTTGTCATATCTTCTCCAATGATTGTTCAATTCATGAACCAAGGGAATCCTCGTGTTCAGTTCACTCCGCAGTTTCCACATAAACAAGAAATTCATCAAATTTCAGACACTTTCCAATTCTTCCAATTTTAAAATCCGCATCTCTGTTATTCCTCAATTTAAACTCACTGTAAATATATGTTGATTCCACGGTATGGAACCTGAAGCTAAATGCTGCCAGCCGGAAAAATTCGCAACCGTACAAGGGTAAAAGCAATCACGGAGCGATATAAAAGAAAGTGCGACAGAGAACGCTTTCACGTATTAGCGCGTACGGAAAGCTAGAGCGCCTTCACATATTTGAATATGCAACCCGAACATCCTCAGAACACGAATAGTCGCATCCCAGCGCCGGCCTTTGTATTTAAGCACCACGATCGCATAACCGTAATACCTTGCTCAGGAAGAACGCCGTATGAGACTTCAGACGTTACCATATTTCCTTAAATAGAACCCGAATTTACGGAGGAATATTATTTTTGATATTTTTCTTCAAATTTTTCAGACAAATTTATTCGCAATTTAATTTAAAATATTTGAAAATTTCGAGAAAAGATATGCATAACTTTCCCAAAAAATTAATGTTTTATCTGGGGGAATTTGGCGATTCTCGAATGTTCATATGGCGTTCTTCTTTAGAGCGGCAGCGTAGCGGAGATAATATGAGTGAAATGGATGATGCAAATGCTTTGTTATGTTTCAGCCCTTTTGATGAATGATACACGGGCAGCCTTTCTTTTAAAATATCCTAGGTGTCCAAAGCATGAACTTCTCACGAATACATTTTAACTGTTTTATTTCGTTGGAGTAAGTTCATACATACATTAAAGTCGCTTCTACAGTGCGCCCGGGCGCTCTGCGACACCTAATCGCCACTCTTGTCTATCCACCCAGAGGTTATCTGGCAAATTTCATCTTTTAATTTCATCTTGTATGCCACCTAGCCACGATTTTGTTGGACGCCTCCTGCGTCTTCTCCCAATCCAGTACCTTCTAAGGCAACCTGTCATCCGCCATTCGTTGAACGTGACCATACCAGACAAGCTGTTCGGTCATAATTTCATGCACGATGTTCTGCTCGGCGAATAAGTTCATAATTCATTAAAAAAAAAAAAAAAAAAAAAAAAAAAAAAAAAAAAAAAAACATCGTAGAAGTTCACTCCTTCTTTTCTCCATTAAAGGATAATGTAGCATCAAAATTTGAACTGGTCTCAAGCTAACTTTCTGAGTTTCTTTCTTTTCTAACTTCAAGAGAACTGCTAACTCTAAAAAATGGATTCATGCGATTACAACTAGAGAGGCTACTCACTTGAGTTTTTGGGATTTTAAACTCTTCAACCGATGGTGTTCTGTTAAAAATTGAAGAACTATATCACTGAGCCGGTGGCTTGGCATGATTCGCGATGTATCGATTAATCTGCCATTTATACCCGTGGAAAAGGATCGAAAAACAGGGTGTTTGCAACCAGCGAATTAATAATCGATTCTTTACCATAGCTTCCGATGGGGAAATGTCGATTAATCGATTATTCACGCCTCGACACTGGTTCAGTGATTTAGCTCTCTAATTTTTATCCAAACTTAATCCAATGAAAGAGTTGATAATTTTAAAAACTGAGGCATTTAAACATGTTTTGAAGAATAATATACTCATTAAGTTTCAAGTTTCGGGGTGATTTATTTTACTGTTTAAAAAACATAAAATCGGAAATAGTTAGGCAACGTCTGGTGTAGTTACGCTGATTTCCGTTTAAACCGTCCAATTCTTAATTATTGTGTTGTTTTTCGCTTATAAATACAAACTCAAGCCCAACTTTTCATCTTGTTTATCTCCGAAAACAAAGTAAAACGGTGCAGACGCTGCAGCGGCGTCACCGCGGGGGGCGACGTTTTGGGCGAGTGCTACTGAAAAGAGGGCGTTTAGGGCGGGGAAATGGGTGTCTTTTGGGCGGGGATGAAAACGGATGTTTTGGGCGATTAATTAATTAATGTAAAACAAAAAGCAACACCGTAATGTGAACTCACCAGTCGCCGGTTGAAACGGAGATTTTGAAGACATTTTGGCGAGTACGATGAATTTTTGGGTTTGGTTGACAGGAAGTTCTCAAAACACGGCTTCTGATTCAAGAAACCAAATTTGGGAGCTTCCTCCCCCCCCAAACCCTGATTAATAACATGAATTGCTTCCAAAATGTAGCCGAGGAATTTGTCATTCATTTCAAATCTAAGTATTGTATCAATAAATATTGGAAAAACTCCTATCTGACCTCTGAGATAGGAAAGGAAAAACACAGGATAGGGTGCTTCACCTATCACGGCCAATTGATAGGACTTACGCAGGATAGAGGGCCATGGAACTATCTAAACAACTCCCTCCCGTAAACAACACATAATAAAAACAACACTGCCCGAGAATGACAGCGTTGCCACATTTTCTGACTTCGCCCAGCATGTCCAAAATACCGCCGTTTTTTCCAGCCCCTTTCCTCGCCTAAAAGAGACCCAAATTTTGGATGAGTTTTATTGCCTCTCGCCCAAAACATACTTCCCCGTCACCGCAGCCGACTCCGTGGAGAGGAAAAGTGTAATCTTTCGTGCGGACGAGCACAATGGGCATGATTAAGCACGAAGGTTGCCAAATGTAACATTTAACTGTGTCTAATTTCCTTTTGAGAAAATGTTACGTAAATATGCACTGCACGGCAACGCTGTTAAGCACAGGATTATGCGGCGGCTCCGACAAAACGCGGGGCATTCATTAGCTTTTTACAAAGGCCCACGTCCAATACGTCCATGTCCAATGGAAGGGATCAGTGGCGTGGCGTGAATTGCGATATATCGATTGTTATCCCATTTAAACCTATGAAAAAAGATCGATTATCAGGGTGTTCGCAGCGAACACCTTAGTGATCGATTCTTTACCGTAGCCTCAAATGGCGAGATATCGATAATCGATTATTCACGCCACGCCACTGGAAGGGATGTAAGGACGGCATGAAACAGCGGAGTCAACGAGGAAACACTGGCGTTGTTCGTTACTACGGCGGTCGACAGAAACCCACTGGCGGATCCAGAAAATTGGCAACATTGTCTTCCTCCATTTAAACCTATGTTAATGTATCGATTCTTGGAGGGGCCAGCTGCTCCGACATGAATCGATTGTTTAGCATTGGTTTAAATGGAGAAAATCCGGCGTTTCCAAATTGCTGCATCCGCCTCTGCAGACGCCTCCTTAAAGCGGTGAAATTCTTTTCATCGCTGCTGGTGGTCCTGATTGGTCCTCCGTTCATCACAACCGTCGATAAAGTTTGAGAATTTGGTGGTATATTGAATAGGGGAAACGGGGGGGGGGGGGGGGGGGGGGCATACTTGGACCGCGATAAACAGAAAGGAACCAAGCCACATCAGCTGTTGTCAAATTTAACAGGGACATTTCATCTTTCACGAGAGAACATTGTTGCGGATTTCTTTAACAATTTTCAGGAATTTGCTTCGCACTGTGGAGAAAATCCACTGAAATTTCCACGAAAATCCGCACAGCCGTTTTCATGTAAAAAATTAAAGTGCCCAATTAAATTTGGCAATAGCTGATGTGGCTCGGTTCCTTTCTGTTTGATGCGGTCCATTTGGACAGAGTTTAACAGAGAGGAACCAAGCCACATCAGCTATTGCCAAATTTAATTGGGCACTTTAATTTTTTACGAGAGAACGTTAGCGTGAATTCCTCTGAAAATTTTAAGGAATTTGCCTCGCACGATGGAGAAAATCCACTGAAATTTGTTTGAAAATCCGCGCAGCCGTTTTCATGTAAAAAATTAAATTGCCCGATTAAATTTGGCAATAGCTGATGGTGGTTTGGTTCCTTTCTGTTTTCGCGGTCCATTTATCCTCTGCACATTTGCTTTCCGAAATTTTCTTACTCACAGGCGGACCCGTTTTTGACCGTGCGGACTTGGGCTCTTTGCCGTCCGATGCGGTCAACGTGATCTCGAAGCCGCACTGTGGTCAAGTAAGGAATGTAGATGCCTTAAAAATAAAGTAACAAAACAAGCCGATAAGCAAACTGTCACAACTGATAGAGAGAGAAAACTCGACTGCAGGAAACGGTAAAAATCAAATCTCTAAAATTTTTAAAGTCAACTCACAAGTGACTTATGTATTTCACATTGTAAACACAAACTTCAAACTTCCCGCTTACCAAAGAACAATGATCAACGGAGGTAATTTTAGTCATTGAAACAACCAATGCTTAAGGAAAATCACTGTCGCTTGGTTCCATACCCATTTTCCTTCTCCTTAGATGCATGGCACCAGCACCCACTGAAAAAAAAATCTCGGTGTATTTACTAAGAAAAGGGTAAAATTACCAAGAATTCAGGGTTCTATTTGATCCCAGTTTTTTCTTGGTAAAATTACCATTTATGGAATTGGTAATTTTCCGAGAAATCTCGGTAAAATTATTGAACTTTCTCTGTAATTTTACTGGACCCCGGTAAAATCGCCAATATTTTTTATCGACTGTGGTAGAATTACCGAGATAAAATGGCAAAGTTACCGGGAATTGATTACCAATAAAAGTGGTATTCTTACCTGAAAAAAACCGTAAAAATACCGGTTTTTAGGTAAGCTTACCAGTCTGTATTGGTAAAATTACCAATAATTGGTGAAAAAAAGTGAGATGGTAAAGGTACCAACGGACCTTGGTAAAAACGCCGAGAATTTTTTTTCAGTGCCAGTGGCGAGGCGTAAATGATCGATTATTATCATATTTCCCCATTCGAAGCTATGGTGAAGAATCGATAATTGAGGTGTTCGTTGCAAACATCATGACTATCGATCTTTTTCCACGGGTTAAAATGTCAAATCAATCACTTTATCGCAAATCCCGCCACGCCACTGGTTAAGGAATTTACTTCTGTAATTTTTATCCAAACCTCATTGGATGAAGAGTTTAAAATTCTAAAAACTTAAGTGCGTGGCTTTTTTGGTTGTTATCGCAAAAGTCCAGTTTTCCGAGTTCATAGCGTGAGATCGTCTCAAATGTTGATGCTTTATTATTCTTGACGAAGCACACCTTGCCACTGGGTGTCACCTTTAATTTTTGGTCGGGAAAAAGGCATTACACAAGAAAATGGACCACTAGACAAGGTACGAATTTAAGCAATCTGATACATGTTTCTGAACCAGAATTTCACGTAGGACACGATTAGCGCAACGAATATTACTGAAACTAACTCCTAACGAAGATTTCAACGTTTTTATTTCACATTGGTTACGAGGAATTTGAACTGCCCGCTCACAAGAAACTCAAAGCTCTACTCGAGTCAAATCGCGCGCTACAACGGTTTCAGCAAGCTTCTCCATCGAGCAATGTTCATTTCCCATCATATGTTGTTTAAACCACAAGAAATTTGCTGTAGCTGAGCCAAACCGTCAAAATTGAGGTTTCCAGATTTTTATATCGCAGAGACTATCATGATGAACGTTTAGCGCGCGATGTGAATCACGTAGCGCATTGAGTTTTCTTGAGCGGGCGGTTTGAATTCACGCATCATGAATCATTAAATATCTTCGAAAAGAGTTGATTTCAGTAATTTTCGTTGTGCGCATCGCATTTTACGTGAAATTTTGGTTCAGAAACATGTATCAGAATGCTGAAATTCGTACCTAGTCTAGTGGTCCATTATCCCATCGTAAAACAAACTGAAAGTAGTCTAGTGTTCAACTTGACTGGAGAGGACGTCGGTTGTATGCCAGGTTGAAACTTTACGCCTCTAGGTTTAAAGGTAACTGCCGGTAGAAGTTCATCAGATATAGAAAGACTTAGACTTAGCTTTATCAATATTAGCATTATGTCACGTCAGCACTTTTCTTTTTATTTGTTAGCACATTCACTTTCTAATGTTTTCCAGTCTTCCCTCTTTACTTATTTGTTCAATGGGTCTATAATTTTGAATAAATCTGCAGTAATGATTTGGGCATGAGCAAGGCAAGGACTTTTTTTTTCTTCAAAAATATGCTTTGAAAAATCGATACTACTAGAGGGAGTTAAAACATTATTAGGACAGAATTCTCATCAAACGTGAGAAAAGTCATGAAAAATTTTGATCGGTAATGCCATCATTCCGACGATGCCGGTGAAATCACATTCATCTTCAAACGTAAGTAAATAAGATAAAAAAATTAGTGTTGATCAGTGGGAAGTATCTACGAAAAATACCTTATATTCGGTGTGGACTCTCTGGAAATAAATTGATTTTATTCTTCTTAATAAATCCGTCTAATAAGTGCCCTAATGAAGTTCCGTATTTCTGCGAGTTATCAACTAAATTGATCTATGGGTTGGAGACTTTAATTTCTTCCCGCTGTGTGACGCAGCGGGTGTACCAAAAATACACCACTGTGTCGTCTGATTCATCGTGAAGTGAGAATGTCAAAGAGCTTGATTACAACGACCAACTGTTGCACCCGTACCTTTTAGCGAGGTTGTCTTTGAGGAGAAAAGACATAAGCCTGGAGGATAATCTGCTCAGTAACAGAATCGAATCATGAGATGAGCTACATGATACGATTCACAAAACTGAATTCTTTATCTTCCCGGTAAATGACCACCTTACAAATGGTTTAACATGCGAGCACCATACCTTAAATGAATTTAAGTTTGATTAGCAGATAATTTCTGAATCGGATAACGACGCGACGATCACAAAAAACAAACAGAAATTGTGTAAAAATAATTGTAAAAAATTATTGTTGAAACTAGTCATTCTTTCGCTTTCCCGATGCTGAATCAAATGGTTGTTGAACCATTTCGAAAGCTTCATGCTGCAGTTAAACGAGGCATGCTGCCCTACATTACAGCGATGAGAATACCCCATTGAAAATTAAGAAAATTTCTTTAAACGTTTCCTTCGGATATGCGCACACACAGACTGGCACATATCGACGGTGAAACTACCAAACCACGTATCTCGGTTTGCGACGTCGCAGACTTCCTGTCATACTTTATTTTTTCAATGAAAAACTACTTAACATCCAGTCTTGAAAATTTCTGTGATTTTTCCTCCTTGTGCGGAGAAAATTCCGTGAAAATTTCAAGGAATGATATTGATTTGGTCTACTTCAAAAAAATAAAATGTGAGCGTAGATTTTTAAACACCGCAAACGAGATACGTGGTTTGGTAGTTTCACCGTCGATATGACAATATTTCTGGAAGTATTCTACAAAAAAATAAACACAGTTCTACCAGTGGCGTGGTGTGCTTTGCGATTTATCGATTTATCTGCCATTCAAACCTATGGAAAAGTATCGATAAACGAACACGTCCTTAATCGATTATTTACCACAGCTTCGAATGGGGAAATATCGAAATATCGATACATCGCAAAGTACGCCGCGCCACTGAGTTCTACCTCTATTACGGACCACGGTAATTCTATTTCCAGTCTGAAAGTTTTTCAAATTTCCTGTTATGAATTTCAGAGTCCCAGAGAACCATCTACCTGATAGATACATATTTGATTCCTCACATAATTTTACATTGGGTCCTTATTGGAGTGACTTTTTTCACTATTAACGACGGCTTAACGGAGGGAATGCCAACTCCCTGATGACCTGGGGGAGGACCGAGTTTTGTGGCGGTTAGGCGTCGCACAGCGCCGAAGAGCGCTGTGAGAGCGACTCTTATGTATGTAACGACGGCTAACACGTCTATAAAAGTGCAGTATTTTACAGCATTATGGCAACGGTGTTTCAACGTTGTGGCATAGCACAAATTAACTTGACTTTTTTGCGCTGGAGGTGGGATCAGAAGACTCTGCAGGGTCCGTTTTTGCTTTCTCGAATTTCGCATTCCCGACACTCTCTTCTACATCCTTCCTCTGTAACCCCTTTCGAAACCAGAGTCAAATCACCAAAAACTGAATGATCCTCTCTCCTTACGAGATGAGATCAACGAAAAAGTATGATTAGGTAGTGGGAGCAATATGACAGAGTTACATATTCGCTAACATCCAACATCAAATCGTAGGTAATGTTTCCCTTTTGAAATTTTTAACGCTCACTCTAGTCCGAGGCTTCCACTCTTTGAATTTTGAGAAGAGGGGCTTGGAGGACAAGGTGCACTAGTGCACTTTTTGCTATTTCGCGAAACATGTGTTTACAGTTTCAAAGTTACATGGAGCCATATGAAAGGAAAAAACTCACTTTTTAATGCTTTAAAAGTTGGATTTTCGTTAGAATAAGGTTTCACAGAATAAACTTTCGAGCTAGTTTTAGTTGGGTTCATGAATATCTCAATTTAATAAAAAAAAAAAAAATGCACTAATGCACCGTGTCCTTCAAGCCCCCTACCCCAACATGTAAACTATGCGTACTGAATATTCCGAAAAAAGTTAAAGGCGCAAGTTGAGAATGAGCTTCCGACTTAAATCGCAATGGAATGTTCAAAGAGCATCATCGGTTGATGTTTTGGAAAGAATTCATGAATCAAAAATTACATAAAGAGGGATAGAACCGCCCCGTTTGCCTCAAATCATAAACAACATGCCTGTCACTGATTCCTCCGTGCACATACGTGTTCATGCTATCTTATTTACTGAACTAGATCCATATGGGATTCAATCTGAACTTTGACGCTTTTTTAACTCTTCGAGCCCGTGTACTTCAAGGGCTGAAAATTTCAGAGCCATTTTTGTTCGTTTAAAGGTTCCTACACATAGTTCTTTTGCCATTTTAAACAAAAGCATAAAAACAAAATTGAATGAATCGTGAAAATAATATTATTCATCGTGCCTCGAAAAAATATTGGCAGATTTTAGAGTGTTCATAGTGGTTTACCTGCATAAAATAGTCAGTGAAAAACTGACAACGTCGTAAATTGAGGCATGGCTGTTTTTCAAATCGACTTTGTTGATGAGGAAATGTGTCACTGCGCATGCGCGAGAGAAATTTCAGCAGGAATCGTGATCTTCTGCCATCAAGTCGAGGCGATACCGTTGAAGGCGCTCTGAGCAACTATTCCGCCACAGAAGTGTTGCACAGTATCAGACGGGAATGAAGGCGCACTAACGTACGCAAAGTGACCAGTGTCGTCCACCACTGGGAGGAGTCTTACTGATCCTATGATGTGCGGCTTTCGCTCGATCGATTGTAGTGAAATTTGGTGCCAGGTGACATCTTTTGACAGGAAACTTGAATTTCAGCTCCAATTTTCGAAATTCGTGAATCATAGACACAAAAACGAGCTGATAATAACACTGATTGTCAGTCAGTTCGTTTTGGAGCGATTTCAACTCTGAAGGCTCGCTTACTTCAAGGACTATAGATTTCAGATCCGCTTTTGTTCGTTCAAAGGTCCATACCTACACTCCTTTTCGCCTTTTTAACGAAAACAATTGGTGCTCTGCGAGTACTCAAGTTGTATACACAAAAATATGAAGGCGTTTTAATTTCCTCACCCGCACAGAGGAGCTCTGAGCGTGGGATTTTCGTTCAAGCTTAGCTTTCATTCAAAAACAAAAAGAAAATCAAAGTATAATATTGCTTCTTGTCATTTTGTCTATAAGGACTTTACTCATAAAACATCCCGCATAATCATAGCAGGATGTTCAACCCGGCTATTGATTCTGATTAAAGCAAAAGATTGCACTAGCCATTGCAAACGTAATTTTCCGGCAAGAAAACTACATTTGGAGATTTTCCGAGCTGGGAACTTTTTAAAATGGTACAAAATTATTTCTGAAGATTTGATTTTGACTTAGATTGGGCAATCACTGGGACCCTTTTTGACGTCATTGAAGTGCTAGAGGCGAGTAGTGAATCCCCATTTGAGGCTGTCGTAGAAAATCGATTATTAAAGTGTACACCTTGTCTATCGATCTTTTTCCTCAGGTCTAAATGGCAGATCAATCGATATATCGCACAGCACGCCACGTCATTCTGTCGTGACAGCGAAGAGAGCAAAAGGCAAATGCAAAAATGAAAGCTCGAGATAATGGACTCAGAAGCGCCTGAGCGGAAACTGTCATTGAAAGAAAGCCTCCGTTCTTTGTCAAATTGCCACTAATCATCTGAATGACTCGTAGAAATCGTTTGGATGATTAAAAATCGACTGATTTAATTTCAATTACATAAAAAGGGTACTTTTTATTTTAGGCTAGTGTTAGGCAAGACAGCCGTAAGTGCTATCTTCTGCATGATTTTGTGGTTGTATTTTGGACACACAACAAACGCATTTTCAGGTCAGAAATCGGCAGAAGAGGGCGGAACTTTACTTGAAAGCATTGTTTTCATACTATCTACGGCATGCTTTCGTGGTTGCGTTTTGGACACAGAACATACACATTTTCAGGTTGGAGATCGGCAGAAGAGGGCGGCACTTTACTTGAAAACACTGTTTTCATACTATGTTCTGCATGCTCTCGTGGTTGCGTTTTGGACACAGAACATACACATTTTCAGGTTGGAGATCGGCAGAAAAGGGCGGCACTTTACTTGGAAGCACTGATTTCATTGGCTCTCTGGAGGAATAATGTTTTTACTGCTGTTTTGCCTGAAACTACGTCATTTTTTGCGCACTTACGGCTCTCTCATAGCGTCGGTGTAAGTCGGCAATCCTATACCTAACTCGTTTGCTGTGTCTAAAAATCTCCGCCCCTATGTTATTTTTTTAAAGGAGAACAAATTGACAGCACTCCTTGAAGTTTATGCAGAATTTTCTTCGCACAGAGAAGAAAAATCACGGAAGTTTTAAAGAATTGCCACTGAGTAGTTTTCAGTTTAAAAAATAACGTATGACAGGAAGTCTGCGACGTCGCAAACCGAGTTATGTGATTGCCGACTTACACTGTCCATATGTCTCGTTTCCATACAGTTATGATGAACTTTGCCGTTACGGCTATTTCAGCGATTTCATATGAAACAGATTAGACGAATTTTGAAGGAAACGCGATTTCGAAAATTGGACACTTACTGCGCTCTCTTCGCCATCACAGCAAGATTGTCTTCAAGGGGTGAACCTCCATCCGTTTTGTGGGTTTATTCCTTCTCTAGGTCGAGGTGAAGTAAGATAAATCGGTTGGTCTGACTCGGATAAATCCCGACGAGGAATCGACCATTTGATAGCGCTAATTCGTCCATCAAGCGCTCTCCTTTATCCACGAAACCCCTCGCTTCTTGTCTCAACTGAACTCAGTAATTAATAATTCAATCCTCCCAGAGCCGGATTTAGGTTTTTGCCGCCTGGTGCCCAGAAAATTTTGCCGCCCCCCCCCCCTCCAGGACTGGGTAATATCTTATAGAAACACGCGATGCGCACGGAATGTGAGTTTCAAACAAGTCGGTCATTTTGAGTTCACGAATGACGTTTCCAATGCTCATGCTGGGCATTGGATGTTCTCCCAGTAAAGTGTAAAGTCTCCGAATACGTACTTCACTTCAAATTAATTTTTTTTAATTATAAGGGTTCGAAAAAATGAATGATCATTTAGGTATTCCTTTGTAACCACTACAGTCCTTTTCTTTGATTATTGTCCCAGTTTGATTTTTGTTGCCATCTTGAAGTTTTGTGACGTCAGGCGGGTTCCACTTTCGCAAGCGAATCTGTTGTAGCGCACATTTCAAATCTTCGCCTGCTCTCATCAAGATGAGGACGAGAAGCAGCATTGTTTGATACATAAGTGAGATGACGATGAGATATAAATTATCCGTCACATTCCTTCCCAGAAATGTGCCTGTTCCAGCTGAATTTAGTTTTTTATTTCTGAATGATAAAAGAATCTCAAAGGATCGAAATATGACTAATTCCTAGCTCTGTAGCTTGCAAGATAACACCCTTACCTGAGTTATGAATTTTTCCAGTATCGTTGAAATATAAGTAGAGTACCTAGTAGCGGCACCCAGTGTCACAGTATGTCATATTTGATGTAGGTAATTCTCATCCAAATAAGAGAAGAATAAATATTTACCTTCATTACCACCAAGTAGACGAAAGTTCCACTATGTGAACTTAGTTGGCCAATAAAAATGCAAACAATGAAGCAATTATTTTTATTTCCTGACTCCAAATGGTAAGAATTATGGTAAGAATTCTAAGGCATAGTAAAAACTGTATTTATCATTCCTCAATTAATACAAGGTTGACTGTTTGCATGGAAATGATAGTACATTAGTTGGCTTATGTATTATTCTAAACTTTAGATTAAGTTGATGAAGGTAGCAGGTTATCGTCAGCAAGAGCCGTTGATATGAGTATGTAGTTTAGAATGGCCGATTTTTAATTCTTCCAGAGGAGCATCATTAGCATTTAATACAAAACTCTCTGGGGTCTCTGGATACTATGCCACCTCTTATCAAGAATGTTTATGCTAATTTTGTTGCTATATGGTGATGGGAGAGATAATTTCAAGATTATTTTGGTAAAAGTCGGACAAATATGAGGATGCCAAGTTTATAAGAAAATCTCACAAACCAAAGTGAAAATTGTTTCATGCCTCTGCAATTTTCAGCTTCGCGCTAGGTTTTCGCAAGAAGGTCAGCACAGCGCGCTGATCAAACTTTTGTGGAATTTCTTGGTAATTTTAGAATGTGTGCCGAAGTCACAGTAAGTATTCCACAAGAATTGCAAATCTGAAAAATCTAGAAAAATAACAAGTACCTCTCAGCCTCCGCGCAATTTGCACCCCTGCTAACTAATGTTGGAGAATAGAGAACACTTTACCCTCAAAACATTACTCGCACTGATTTTAAACTAATATGTGATTATATGTGTACGATGGTGGATCTGAGCTGTACTTACTTACCAAACTTTGTTGAGCTAAGTTGTTACTAAGGGGAAATTCATTAACTGCTGCCAAGGATTCACAAACTCTGACCTTGATAAATATTTCCGACATATACTTGAGATACAGTCAGATGTTTAGAATTCTGGACATTCAGTTATTGTTCACATACAAAAGAAATTGACTTACAAATACAACCGTTTTATATTTACATAACTGCTCGACAGAACATACCGACAGTTGTGATTAGGTTCTCAACAGCACTCTGATAGCGGTGATAGCTAAAGGATCCCTACCCTGCGGCAAAAATGGAGTTGATTGAAATTTTGATTCACATGGTGCTAATGCTGTCAAGACAAAATTACACTCCACGCACAGTCAAAGAGTATTTTGATAAGTAAGATTATCCATTAAGGAAGTTGCACAAATCACAAATCAAACCGAAGGACATGGACAAACCAAGGAGCCAGCTCAGAAACTCGGCGATTCAGTTTCTCTCACTGCAAGAGGTGGAACCATCCAAAGTACCACTAATGTTAAGTTGAAGGGGTGAATTACTTATTTAAAGAGTGATAAGTCATTTTGGGACTTTTCCGAAGAGATTTAAAGGAAAAAATTGGAAAATGTTGAACTATAAAATGAACGTAAACAATCCGCCATTATATCAAAGCTGACGCACAAATGAAACAAGCGCTAAACACAAGGGGAAAAAGTACATACGTAGATAGATTTTGATTTATAAGGAAAATGGTGAAAAAGTTAGGAAATTCATATTGGAAATTGAAGCTTTAAGATATAAAGAACTTCAGATAATTAATACAGTTTACTTAGAAACGGAGTTAAAGAAGGCAAAGTTAAGGAATCTCAGAAAGAACAGGGTATTTTGTAGGAAAGGGTTGGTAAGTCTAGTATTGAATCGACGTATCGACATATCGAACAGGGACTATCGCTAGTCTCGAAAAACCCCTGTAAAATACACACTAATACTATAAGCTGTTATGAGGAATCTTATGGGAGCGCACTCACACATACAAAAAATCGCTTTTTCAAGCGATTTTTTGCAAGAGAACAAAGCAAAACTTCACTAGCGATCGAGATTTTTGCGAGATTTTTACAATGATTAAACGGCCAGGGTGAAAGGAAAGTTCTCTCCAGTTGATCACTGGGAGAACAAAACACACGGCAAAAGCGAAATCCGATTCTCCGATAGTCAGAAAAATGCGCATCTGTGCTGGAAAGTGTTGCAAACAAATATTTTAGGCAGAGGAAATGATTCTTCAAGGATTGAGGATTTGAGACACAAAAAAGGCGAAAATGAAAAATTAAATTAAATGTGGATGCTAAAGTGCGAAACCTCGTATTTCCGTCACGTTGTTCCAGAATTTCCGCTTCTATTTAATTTTTTCAAAATGAAACAAGCAAACTTTTTATGGATTGAGATTTATAATACTCTGCTTACAGGGAAAACATTTCAAGAAATTGCGTTGACTACTTTTCATTGAGTAAAGTATCACAGGAAGCTTGGGACGTCGTAAACGGAGATTCGTGGTTTCGCACTTTGGTCATCGATGAACCTACTCAAGTTTTCGAAAAACTTACAAATTAATTTAGTTGAGAAGAAGACGGCCCTCCCCTCACAGTTCATAGAGCCATAGGCGTATCTAGGTCATTTTGCTGCATGGGGGACTGCCCCCACCACCGGGGGGTCGGGGGGATACGGAATACCTCCAGCTTAGAGGGGAGTCCGGGGGCCTCCCCCGGAAAATTTTTGAAATTTAAAAACTCTATTTCAGCGCATCTCGAGGCATCCGTGGCGCTAATCTTCTTTCAATTTCGTACAAAAATTAGCCAGTTTTATGCATTTTAAGGTTAAAATACTTTCAAATCGTATTAGGCGGCAAATTTGCCGCCAATTGGAGTTGCCCATGATTTTCAGAGAGGATTGAGATGACTCACCCGGAGATGGAATCAATTCGAAATGGAAGTCAGTGCCCCGCCGCTGCCCAGTAGTTTTTCCCTCATTTTTTTCTTTCTCCTTCTTTTTCTACGAGAAAAAAAGAAAACTCCGAAATTTGCCGCCCCTAAAAATTTGCCGCCCGGTGCCATGGCACCTTGGGCCCCCCCGTAAATCCGGCTCTGAATCCTCCTCTGAGTGAGTTTATCAGTGCTAGTGAAGTAATGCGTTCCTGAACGGAACTTTATTGTGGTTTAAATGTTCAAGCGTGCACTGGAATTTCTTAAAATCTGATGGAACGCTTGACAGAGGATAAAGAGTTTAAAGTAGGTATACGAACGGAGTTGAGTCTTGTGACTTTCAAAAATTAGAACTGACTTTAAAATTTAAAATTTTAAAAAATTTTTAAAAAATTTACAATTTTAAAACTTTTAAAAAACAATTTGTGAAAACACTCACTTGCATAACATGTTTTCGAAAAATGTTTTTTAAGAGTTTTTTTAAAATTTTTTTAAAATTTTAAATTTTACGTACCTACTCTTGTGTAGTGCTTTTAACACCTTAACCGTTTTCATAGAACTGACTTTGCTCAAATATGGTGTGATGCTTACTTAAGGTTGTGAGATATTATTTTGATTTAAAGCTTCCTTTCTTGTCGGCAAAATTTAGTTTTTTAAATGGCAGATCAATCGACATATCGCACAGCACGCCACGCCTGTGAATGCCACGTTGTTTCTACGAGGGTTTATTTCATACATGTATACACTCCGGTAAACTTTCGGCAATACGAACATGCCAAAATGAAATCTTGTGAAAATAACGCGGTGTTCACTTAAAATTTTACCATTACTTTCACAGGACTAATCTCCTCTCATATTTTCAACTTGACGGCACAGTTTTATTTAATGTTATTGATAGGATGTTATGTTCCGCTAATTGCACATATAATCCAATAAAACACGATTCCGTTACGATTATTCCTCTGTAAAAGCTGCAAAAATCCTCTTGAGGAATGTGTATCTGTAAATACAATTTTTGGAGGGCACGAAATTCACCTCGCGAAGTACCCACGCAGTGGGGCTCAGGAGTGATTTATTCAGTAAGATACGCCTTCATTCTCCCGCGATGCAAAGTGCAGGGCTATCCGCAAACTATGTTATTTTGAGGTCCTCTGGATGGATTGAAAACGCGGTAAGACGTCACTCCTAAGCTGTGGCTCCATCCATACAGTCCATTACTCAGCTTGCAAGAGAGTTTGCAATAAATCATCAACTGATATCCTAAAGGGTGTTTTTTTCCTTTTGCGCCTTAGTGAGCCAACTAGTTCTAGTCAAGCTTGTGATATCGTTATCCTCAGACTTTTGACTATACTTTTTTGCAACGTTGCAAAACTAGAAAGGAGAGAAAGCATACATACATTTTCATAATGACAGGGTCTTATGTAAGCTAACGTTCTGAAAATATTTGAAAAATACAGTTCGAACGCACTTTTTAAGGATATTTCCGTAAATAAACGATGTTTACACTCATTAGACATTTGCTCGGTAGTTTTTAAACCTGTGGAAATGTATCGATTTTCAACGAGACCTAGTGCTCCAACAAAAATCGGTTAATGAACACAGGTTTCAATAGGAGAGAGCCAGTGTTGCTGAATTCATGGATTGCGTGCGCTGCGCTGGCATCATTAGCCTGTGTCACACTATCAAAATACTCCATCAAAAAGTCAAGGTCAAGTGCTGTGATCGGTCCAACTCATCGAATAAGCCAATCACAACACCTGACTTTAACGTGAATCCAGGCTTGGAACTTCGCAATTTGGCCACCACGTCGCGCTGCTCAGAATAGCCGTATATATTTGCCAAAATAATAAAAACCGTAATACTTATTCAAGATTGGAGATCCAGGGGATATGGCAACATACTTGAGGAACACTCAGTACAAAAATCTTCTCAAAATTCCCAAAAATAAAGTCTTAACTACGGCGGAAAGTAATTCCCATTGCGGCAATGGGAGAGAGAGAGACAGAACATGAGGGATTCCGTTGCGCGCTCGGCCGCCGCTTCTGAGCTGAAAGTTTCAGCCGTACTTTCTCTGCGCTTGTAATTCTAATTGCCAATATTTTTGGCTCAAAAAATCAAGCAAAAATTAATCTAAATCTTGTGAATCTACTTTTTGTAATTCGAGGAATATTATTTCAGTACTCGTCGAAGGAAAGTGAAATTTTCAGTGGTGACTGGTGGCGCTATCTTTACTAACCTTTACTTGGAAATGTATCGATTCTCGGAGGGGTCAGGTGCCCGGACCGGAATCGATTATTCCACACACGTTTGAATAGATCGTATTTGGTACATCAAACGGGCGAGATTGTATCGATATCGATTGGTTCAAAGCATAGGCATAGCCTCAAAAGTCAATTGAGTAAACTGACGGAACGCGTTTTTTATGATAGATTTTTGATGCGTATGACCACTGATCGGCCAATAATTGTAAATATGTACTACGGAATTTCTCATTTTCAGCTTTTCTGACAAATATCCTAACATTTTGGTTCGAGGTTATGTTCTATTGTTCTGAGCCAAACGATACATCGAAGCACTATCGAATACGATCCATTGAGAGACAGAAATTATGCCAACTTAGGGATATACGGACGTAACTGCTCTTAGGGATGCTCGATATTGTCCGAAAAACTCCATGCGACGTGCGGCTCACTTGGGAAAAGACTTAAGCTACCACTTAAGGGGAGCTGCGCTCTGCGTATTGTTGCCAGATAGTGCTGTATAGCAGCATATTCCTGCGTTTAAAACCCGTATAAAATTATACACATTTTCCCGCCTAACCTGGCGACTTGACTCTGAGTTTGCCCCAAAATCACGTGTGCGTTTTCCGACCTGACAAGATTTTTTCGGGAGCTAGTGCTCTGGCCTCCTCAGACACGCTATTGGGAACTGACGCAAGGACTTAAGATGTCAGATCTTCCTGCTAATGATTGTTTCATATCACATCCTTCGAGAGCGATAACCCCTGCGTTCGAGGGTAATAAATTTGACAGGAATGTCTCTTCATCACTAATTCCATCCTCTGAAGGTACAGATCTAGAGAGCCTGCCAACTGGCGCCAACACCGAGGAACCACATCGCTCTTGGTCGTAACATATGAAAAAACTTATATGGTTGTTTTTAAAATTAAAATTTACTCAAATGAAGTCTTGGAAAAAAATCACCCCCGTTTTAGAGATTTATAATATTTTCTTCAATCTCTACAAACTTCAAATCTCCGCGGATTCGGCGGGAGCAGCGTGCACCTCGGCGCGTATAAACGGCTCGCGTTCGGCCGCACATGGTCCGATTCTGTTGCGGTTTGTTTTGTTAAACTCAGCATATCCTAGGGAAGATTTTGAGCCCAAGTTTTTTAAAATTGGTCCATTCTCATATATTTTAGAGAGGGGGGATACTTACTTATTGAACGCCCCTCGTAGGTAGCAATTGTAACTTCTCCTCTAAAAACACCCAAACGGGGTTTCCTAAAACTAAAATTTCAACAATTTTATTCGTTATATTTAAAATTCTAGAGTTTTTGTATGGGTTGAGCAAAAGTGAATCATAACCAGGAAGTCAAAATTGAGGGGGGGAAATGAATAAATAAAAAATGCAAATTGAACAAAATATCTACATTTGGTAGACCACCAAAAGGTGGAAGAATTCATAATTTTTCGGACTTTTTAACTAAATGTGACAAAAAACCAGGCATAATAACTACACACTGACTCAAAAGCAATCAAGGAGAAAACTACTATTTTGAATTTGAAATGAAAACTTTATTAAATGATTAACAGAAATACCAAACTATGAAATACACGTTTGAATGAGAATAAATATTTTGAAAATTTTAAGAGTACTTCAAAACCCTGAAACTGAGTCCGGAAATCGAAGAAGTGTACAAAGGAATCTTGAAAAGACAACAAAAGTATACAGTATAAAATGAAAATAGTCGAAATCTGTTAGTACTATAAGAAAAAATGCCTGCGAAAAAAGTTCAGTTTTTTCAGAGCAATTTTATTCTATTTCACACGTTATTGTAAAAAGGTTAAAACTGAGCGGAGAATTCATGAAAAGCAGTTTATTTGATGAGGCTATCTCTTTCACAAAAAGTGACTATACACCAGTCCTAGAGAAATCGATGACGAGGAGGCTTCACCTATTCTCCTGAATAATGCATGATATAATGGTTTCTCCATAAGGAAAATCAGTATAAAATTGAATAAAGGAATTTTTTTGGAATATTTTATGAAAATCATACATTATGTTGTACATAGAGTGAAACGATATTTTGAACTGACCAAAGTATACACGAATGTAAACTTTGGAGAATGTTGTCCATTTGTAAATGAGTCACGGAATGTGTAAGTTTGAAGTTTAGAATTTATATATTAACTACAAGCCAATGATGATTCTGTTGTCTCGCTGAAGAAGTTTTAAAATGCTCTCATATCTAGGTAACACAAGGCATAAAAAAGATAGGTATAGTTACTTTCATACATATAAACTATATAAACATATTTATAAACATATAAACATGAAAAAGAGTCTCAAGTGCTTAACTACTTACAGAAAACTCAGTGACTGACACCCGTTGAAAGTAGTAGGATACCAACCAACCTTTTAAGGTTGGCGATATGTACGATCCTGTAACGAAATAGTGAGACTTAAGCTCAAGAAAAATAATCATTGAAAGTTAGTATAGAACACAATCATCGAAGAAAAGGTAATATAATTTTCCTAGACAATTTTTTAACTCAACACGAAATACATACATCTATGAAGTCTTACTCAAGAACACGGCGACTCATGGAATACTTTGATTACCTCAAAAAAGGGACGAGAAATATCATTCCGATCGATTTCAGTCCTCAAAAAGTCAACAAGCGCCCGAGCTTCCTCTTAACTTATCAACATAAATCATAGAGTACACGGAGTCGTAATGTAAGAGGGAGAGCTGGCGCCACTTTCAAGCATTTTCCAGGTTCCGAATTCCGAGAATCCTATGCGACTCCGGGTCACTTTTTCGACACATAATCGATTGAATTCGATACATAATCGATTAATTTCGATACATAATCGATTAATTTCGATACATAATCGATTGATTTCGATACGTAATCGATTGATTTCGATACATAATCGATTGATTTCGATACATCGGTACCCGGCCATCCGACGTATGCAAAGAAGACAGGAATTACCACGTATTTCACACCTCCATTTTTGATCGAATATGAGTATCGAAAAAGTGACCGAAGCTCGGCGCACACCGGGCTCGGAGCTTGTCGAGCAGAACATGCCGCTGGCTCTCCCGTTTATATTACGCATCCATGTACTCTATGACATAAAAACTCTCTAAGTTAAAAAGAAGTAGCGGTGGATGATGATTTTCTTATTAGGACTGACCCGCACTAGCACGTCTGAGTTTCAAAATATCCACCGTACTTAAGCAATCGACGATCTCCTCTACGATTTCGTCCGGCAGTCGGTTGAATCCCCGCGACAGGAGCTTCAGGCTTTTGACGCCCTCTCTCTGCAACCATCTCCGGTGTTTCCCTTTCCGAAAGTGATGATTCAAAATGCTCCCATATATAGGGTACTGCTTGGTGATGAGGGCCGGGCCGATTGCTCGGGTCACAGTCGGGTTCTTTAGGAGCCGGTACAGGTGGAAATCACTCAGCGCTAGCGCGTCACGCATTGACAAGTCGGTACCGCTGAACTTGTGTTTCTTCATCGAAGCGACCTCCGCGTCGCAATTCTGCCTGAACTTCGCAATGCGGCTTACATCCTCATCCCAATACTCTTCAACATCGACGTTCCTCAGGTCAGTGAGGCCGTGCAAGGCCATAACTTTCACCACGTGCTCTCCGATGCAGGAGGGGATCTGCCACAGACGATATCTTGAAACAATGCGGCCTAACTGACTCGTTAGCAGCTGAGGATCAATGAAGCGATACTCTAGGACGAGCTGAATTGTTCTGTTGTTCTGGCCATAAGACCATTTTATTAATCTACGGAGGTCAACTTGGGCACCGTAGTCGAGCAATATTTTAATCGACTCTGAGCTACCATACCAGAATGCATTGGAGATTGACCGTTTACCAGCACTATTGGGATCAGCACCGCTGTGCAACAGAAGCTCTTGAACCTTGACGTCCATTGTACAGTACAAAGCAGTCTCCCCACGTCTATTCTTAATGTGGACTGCGGCTCCTCTCTTCAGCAACATCTGAACCATTTCCGGCTTTCCATTCCTCGCAGCGATCATCAAAGGCGTCTCGCGGCACTCCACGTCTTGTGACTTGTCTCGTGATTCGTCGTTGACTTCGGCTCCTTCGTCCAGAAGAAGCTGCACAAGTTTAGCACTGTGACGGCACGCATAATGAAGCGGGGAGGCACCGTCAAGGTCATACACATTTACTTCAGCGCCTTTCTCGAGAAGCGCCTTCACAAGAGATGTAGAGCCGTTGATGGCGGCCAGGTGTAATGCTGTTCTACCTAGTTCCGATGGACCGTTGATCTCGCATTCTCCATTCTCCAGTATCGTCCGAAATAGGACCTCCTGCCCTCTCCACGTAGCCAGGTGTAGAATGCTACCGGTGTCATCACATCCCAGAGGGAAGCTGCGAGAAACGAGGCGACGGAAGGCTTCGCGGTTGGAGTCGTCGACGGCAGGGCGCATATCGCTTGCCTTCCAGACCTCGCGCGCTAATCTGACGGTAGTGTAACAGATCAAGCTGCGGACAAACCTAGTATGCTCATGGTCCGTGGTTACGGAGAGTGGGTACACTCTGGCCGATGGGCTATCGTCGAGGAAGATCTCGGAGACGAAGTCCATCTCCTCCTCAGTGGCGGGGAGACGTGGCACATCGCGATTTTGCACGATGAGGAGACGGTTCTTGTCGAAGAGTTGAACCAACTTCGGGTGCTGTTCGATGAACTCTGAGGACAGGAGAACGTACCCCTTGACGCTCTTTCCTTTCTGAGCGGGGCTCCGTGTCGCTCTGGTCCTACGCGAGAGTTCGAGGCTTTCAGAACTCTTGCAGACTTCCGGCTTGGGCACGAATATCAGGCACTCGGCTCTCTTGTAAGTCATGCTCCGCTGAAACACAAAGCATATCGTGCACGCTGAGACCGGGACGCGGTATCTGAGGCTCGAAAAACGAAAGAAATAACACATGGCTCTAATTGGACGTATTTCTGTTAAACGGAACTAAGTGCCGAATTGAGTTCCTTTTGAGGATTTTAGAATCCTGGATAGCGCATTCTGTCAAACGGAACTAAGCGCCATGGAAAAGCATTGCGAGTATAGGACGGAACGAGCATCGCGTTTCGCAACACTCGCCAATACAAGCCTCCCTCTCCCTTCCTCCCCCTGTGGCGCTTAGTTCCGTTTGATAGAAATACGTTCAATTAACTTACGGCATTCAGTTCAAGCTCCTGGTGAAGCTGGTCAGAATAATTTCGGGGCGCAACGGCTTTTTTCTGGGTTTTTTTTTTTTGGGGGGGGGGGGGGGGCGCTAGCCATTTACTCCTTTGGATTGCTGAATCCGAATGTGTAGTTTTCTGACACATCTGGTCAGCATGCCCCACCTGATCCTGGAGTACCTTCGTTTGAAGGGTACGAACATGTCGGTCATTTTGGAGGTTAGGTCATGGAGATCTAAGGGCCCACAAAAGCAGCCAACCTACGACATTAAGGTGAATCCAGGCTTGGAACTTCGTAATTTGGCCATCACGTCGCGCTGCTCAGAATAGCCGTATATATTTGCCAAAATAATAAAAACCGTAATACTTATTCAAGATTGGAGATCCAGGGGATATGGCAACATACTTGAGGAACACTCAGTAAAAGATTCTTCTCAAAATTCTCAAAAATAAAGTCTTAACTATGGCGGAAAGTAATTCCCATTGCGGCAATGGGAGAGAGAGAGACAGAACATGAGGGATTCCGTTGCGCGCTCGGCCGCCGCTTCTGAGCTGAAAGTTTCAGCCGTACTTTCTCTGCGCTTGTAATCAAGAGTGGCGGTAGCCACCCCCGGTCGAGGAAAATGACGTCCTACTAAAGTCCCGATAACAAACGGGTGGCCGACACTCTTAGTCACAGGCAACTCCCTTAATCTGAAAATTGATTCGGTTGGAACTCGACTGCAGCCCAAACGACGGCTCGGATTCCTACGATCTTGGTGTCTACGGACGCATCTCAATTAGGACTACAAAGTGGAAGAGTTTCATTAAGATCCATTGAGTTTTCAAAAAGTTATAAGCACTTAATGACCCAAAACGAGAAAAATTTTACTTTTTACTTTGCCGGGAAATTTGAATTTCAAGAATCCATGGTCCTGAGAAAGTCACTCAAACTCCGCGATAACGGTAAACCTTAGACCCATAAAAGTGGGTACCTAAAGAATCGCCATGTTACCGTGTGTGCCGCTTTTGACTTTATTTTAACATTCCAAATGTTTTAGAAGAGAAATTACGTAAAAACGACTAAACTGACTGCCGACCTCCCCGTCAAGACCACCTTTCACAGCAGATTTCTCGCTTACACGTTGGCCGATTCCAGTGAAACCTACAAAGGATCAAGGTTGAGGATATGAGGATTTCATTTCTACCATATTTAATAGGGCTTCATCGCACGGATAATTCAGCATCGGCTAATATCTTTCACAATTTTAGTTGTAATCTTTTGAATTTAGAAAAAAAACCGGTAGTGGTTCAATCAATGCTATTGGTTGATTCCGTTCAGGTCCGTCCGAGTTACGGGAACGAAACGTCGTCGATTATACCAACCTCCAGCTGCTGTATTTATTTGTGAATAATGAACAGATTTAATTTAAAAGTTCAATTCATTTTAGATCTTAACTAATATTACACACTTATATTATTACGCCCACTTTTATCCCGATAACTACTTCATTGGTTTCTTAAAAATCTCAAGTGATTTCTGGTCGGTCGTTACCAACCTCTTTGACTAGTTGTGAATAGATTTACCTAATTTGGATAAGAGTTTAATTCTTTGTAGATGCTAACTACTATTACTCATATTATTACGTCTCACGTGTTCTACTGGAGCCCGATATGCTATTACCTTAGTTTCTCTTAAAATGTTCAAGTGATATCTTTATTTTATTGAACGATATGTGACAAAATTTTAAGTGAGGTTATGTCCTCATGTTTATGTCAGTACCTGACCGAAGCGATAGATGTAATTCCAGTAAGTTACGTCAAAGAAATTACACCGAAATTGTGCCAAACTCTCCAAAGGAAGCAGCATTTACATCACAGAATGTATTCTCCCTACTAAAGTCTAAAAATTACTGGAATATGAGCCTCGGTCTTCACATGCGACTGTCACTGAACTTCGACCAAAATTTATTCGCTCTATATCTTGCCATCAACCTATGTGCTCTGGAGTGATTATGCTTCTCTGAAGTGTATGTTATTTACATTAAGAACATGTTTCTTTCATGATTTATCTTGGAATCCTCCTATCTCTTCTACCGTTCTTGTTACGCGTGGCTTGCGTACCTGAGTATGTGAGGCACAATTCCATCCCTTTTCGGAACAGTTCAATCATAGGTCAACTTAATGTCACATAATCAAAGGTCTTTGACTGTGAGCATTTGCTCAAATTGGTTTCTTCTGAGTCTCTTTGATTTTGCGTCAGGAGTTGTTAGAAACTTCATTTTGCCCAACAATGTATAACAAGGTCTTAAATGAAAGGTATGTACCCGTTTTATTCTCATAATTTCATAAGTTGATGATAAAATTACAATGAGGGCTTCATTTTCTTGCATAAATTGCTGTGTGAAATGGGTACGTCCATTCCTCCTCTATTTAAAAGAGTAACAGAATGTATCGCTCATCTGTTTAGAGGACTTCAGTATTAAGATACGTAGGTACGTGTTCCTGCCTAGTTCCATTAGAATAAGTGTGATCGTGTTAATCAAGGCTAGATGCAATTAGACCCCATGGTATCAATGTAATCATAAATGCCTCTCCACTCTTACCAACTAGGTGCAGCATATCCTCCGATCAATAGATGGAGATTGACATCTCAGTAGGTACGAGGGTGAGCCTACGAACTCAGGTATGGGGACCGTAAGTACCGCTTTGGCCTCTCACATTCAGATGAGCCTGTTTCTCTAATGAACTCATGCCAATACTTAGATCTCTAGACTTATTCACTGCATTAAGAACACATAAGATAATAAATCAAATAGGTCAAGTCAGTTGTCAATCTTTATACCAAGTGCAGGTACCAACATAATTTTTTGTTATTGGGTGGACAAAAGACACTAGCTGCAACGCAGCGATTCATAGATTCAATTGTTTCCAACCGATCCGTGATTTGGCGTCAATCCTTTGGATAAAAAGATTACGATAGTTCCATTATTATTAATTAAAAATATAATTTAATTTGAGGATCAAAATTTTTGATTGGCTCTTGCATTTCGGTTAAAGCGAAAGACTGAGTATGAACTATGGAACGAAGGGTACAACAAGAAACAAACGGAATGAGAGAGGGAATGTAAGTAGGAAATGGTAGGAAAGCAACAAGAGCAAAATAAACAAAACCTCGAAAATAAGAAGGCAAATTTTTATCCAGACGAATTTCTACTTCAATCTTAAAATACATTCTCCTCAAAACCCTTGTTCTTTTAGTGCATTTTCACGATATTCTTAGTTTTTGCTGCCATGTGTGCCATCCTATAAAGCCCTATATGAAAGTATTAAAGTAAATAAATTCGGATCTGGGAAGTTGCAAGAATCAGAATCAGCATTGGTGCGCTCTCTCGCGGCTAACGCCGAAACCCTAGTTTACACTTTCACTTTTCTCCACCAGATAGCGCTGTACTTTCGTTCCGGTTCTCCGATTCGCTCTGAATTACTAAGGACTCCAGATACCGCATTGGAATAAAAAACGGCCTCCTAGTCCCCTGCAGCTCCAGGGTAGGCAACCTGTTTAGCGGTATGCCATACTTCGAGCTAACGAATAGACTGTTTGCCGTGTGTTTGATCGGTTTCGCCGTGCTGTGCTAAGTTTGGTTAAAGATTCAATGTATTAAATTTTCTTATGTTTTAAATCGTTAAAAAATGCCGAAACCCCCCCCCCCCCCCAAAAAAAAAAAATTAATGCAAACATCTCTGCTCAATTTTCTGAGTCCATTTACCATGACTAGTGACTAAAATGAACAATTTGCAATTTGCCGGTCATAATCTGCACATTTGAAGTGCAACTTCCCATGCACTTCCATTACAGATGGGCTAAAGTATGGCATACCGCTACACAGGTTGCCTACCCTGGCGCTGCAGGCGACTGGGGGGCCGCTTCTTTCCTACGGCAAGTATACGGCGTGCGGTACCTGGAGTCCTTAGTAATCTTTGCTCTGAACTTCCCAAATCCTACACCCAACTCCGGGAGCCACCGAATGCTTCAGCTTTGCTAGCTCTTCGTATAGCCAGACCTTTAGGTACTTATTCACCCAAAAACGACCTGATATAAACTACAAAAACCCTCAAAAACATTTTTCGGGCAAAAAATCCGGTCGAGGAAATTGACGTGTCACTTCCTTTTAATCAAGTATAAGATAGGCAAAAACCTTTGATGAATTCCCAAGGTTCACTAAGACTAATAATCATCAAAAAGTTCCAAAAACTTACTCGAAAGGGAAAAAATAAAATGAAAAATAAATCCCTTGCCAAAAATAAATAAAAAACCGATTTTGAGATAAATCCCTCGAATGAACTTGAAATCACAAAATCGGTCGAGGATGTCAATTGAAACTTTCCCCCCTTTAATTATGAGCTCCGCAACAAGCGTGACTCGCTTGTACCTTTTCATACACGAGCCGCACGAATTCATCTCTTCTTCTCTCCTCTCCTTCCGTCCATGGACAGAGGTCCAAAATTTTTCGGATTTACTGACGCGACCGGCTGCGGCTCGATGCTCTCAGTGAATCGGCGCCTTCTTATCATCCCTGATGTCGGCTTCAAGTCGGTTGCAGTTTCACCAGTCGACCCATTTTTCCATAACCACATGTTATACTTTTTCGAAACATGATTCATCTGAAACATGGATTTTTTTAAGGGAGCTTACCATTTGCTTTGGACGGTAGGTAGGTTGTAAGTAATAATTGTTCTTATACTCTATCAGTTAAGTATAAAATACATCTGTACCATTGGATGACATTTCGACAGACACGTTAGGTCCGGACAAGTGAGGGGATTTCTGAATCGCAAAATTATTAGTGGAATTGTTATAGTGGAGGAGTTGAGTCCCTTCACGGAATGAGCCCCACTTAAGTCGACAGGTTGTACGTGTTTCTCTCTGACTAATGTGTAATCTTAGTAATCCACCCATGTTTACGCACCGAGCCGCAGCCGGTCGCGTCAGTAAATCCGAAAAATTTTGGACCTCTGTCCATGGACGGAAGGAGAGGAGAGAAGAAGAGATGAATTCGTGCGGCTCGTGTATGAAAAGGTACAAGCGAGTCACGCTTGTTGCGGAGCTCATAATTAAAGGGGGAAAGTTTCAATTGACATCCTCGACCGATTTTGTGATTTCAAGTTCATTCGAGGGATTTATCTCAAAATCGGTTTTTTATTTATTTTTGGCAAGGGATTTATTTTTCATTTTATTTTTTCCCTTTTGAGTAAGTTTTTGGAACTTTTTGATGATTATTAGTCTTAGTGAACCTTGGGAATTCATCAAAGGTTTTTGCCTATCTTATACTTGATTAAAAGGAAGTGACACGTCAATTTCCTCGACCGGATTTTTTGCCCGAAAAATGTTTTTGAGGGTTTTTGTAGTTTATTTTAATTGCCAATATTTTTGGCTCAAAAAAGCAAGCAAAAATTAATCTAAATCTTGTGAATCTGCTTTTTGTAATTCGAGGAATATTATTTCAGTACTCGTCGAAGGAAAGTGAAATTTTCAGTGGTGACTGGTGGCGCTATCTTTACTAACCTTTACTTGGAAATGTATCGATTCTCGGAGGGGTCAGGTGCCCAGACCGGAGTCGATTATTCCACACACGTTTGAATAGATCGTATTTGGTACATCAAACGGGTGAGATTGTATCGATATCGATTGGTTCAAAGCATTTAAGCAATTGAATAAAGGAATTTTTTTGGAATATTTTATGAAAATCATACATTATGTTGTACATAGAAGGAAACGATATTTTTCACTGACCAAAGTATATACGAATGTAAATTTTGGAGAATGTTGTCCTTTCGTAAATGAATCACGGAATGTGTAAGTTTGAAGTTTAGAATTTGTATATTAACTACAAGCCAATGATGATTCTGTTGTCTCGCTGAAGAAGTTTTAAAATGCTCTCATATCTAGGAAGCACAAGGCATAAAAAAGATAGGTATAGTTACTTTCATAAATATAAACTATATAAATATATTTATATACATATAAACATGAAAAAGAGTCTCAAGTGCTTAACTACTTTCAGAAAACTCAGTGACTGACACTCGTTGAGAGTAGTAGGATAGTCAACCTTTTAAGGTTGGCGATATGTGCGATCCTGTGACGAAGTAGTGACACTTAAGCTCAAAAAAAAAATAATCATTGAAAGTTAGTATAGAACACAATCATCGTAGAAAAGGTAATATACTTTTCCTAGACAATTTTTTAACTCAACACGAAATAGATACTATGAGAGATCTATGAAGTCTTACTCAAGGACAAGGCGACTCATGGAATACTTCGATTACCTCGGAAAAAGTGACGAGAAATATCATTTCGATCAATTTCAGTCCTCAAAAAGTCAACAAGCGCCAGAGCTTCCTCCCAACTTATGATCATAAATCATAGAGTACACGGAGTCGTAATGTGAGAGGGAGAGCTGGCGCCACTTTTGAGCATTTTCCAGGTCCCGAATTCCGAGACTCCTATGTGACGCCGGGTCACTTTTTCGATACATAATCGATTGAATTCGATACATAATCGATTAATTTCGATACATAATGGATTGATTTCGATACATAATCGATTGATTTCGATACGTAATCGATTGATTTCGATACGTAATCGATTGATTTCGATACATAATCGATTGATTTCGATACGTGATCGATTGATTTCGATACATAATCGATTGATTTCGATACATCGGTACCCGGTCATCCGATGTATGCAAAGAAGACAGGAATTACCACGTATTCCAGACCTCCATTTTTGATCGAATATGTATCGAAAAAGTGACCGAAGCTCGGCGCACACCGGGCTCGGAACTCGTCGAGCAGAACATGCCGCCGGCTCTCCCATTTATATTACGCATCTATGTACTCTATGACATAAAAACTCTCCAAGTTGAAAAGAAGTAGCGGTGGATGATGATTTTCTTATTAGGGCTGACCCGCACTGGCACGTCTGAGTTTCAAAATATCCACCGTGCTTAAGCAACCGACGATCTCCTCTACGATTTCGTCCGGCAGTCGGTTGAATCCCCGCGACAGGAGCTTCAGGCTTTTGACGCCCTCTCTCTGCAACCATCTCCGGTGTTTCCCTTTCCGAAAGTGATGATTCAAAATGCTCCCATATATAGGGTACTGCTTGGTGATGAGGGCCGGGCCGATTGCTCGGGTCACAGTCGGGTTCTTCAACAGCCGGTACAGGTGGTAATCACTCCGCGCTAGCGCGTCACGCATTGACAAGTCGGTACCGCTGAACTTGTGTTTCTTCATCGAAGCGACCTCCGCGTCGCACTTCTGCCTGAACTTCGCAATGCGGCTTACATCGTCATCCCAATACTCTTCAACATCGACATTCCTCAGGTCAGTGAGGCCGTGCAAGGCCATAACTTTCACCACGTGCTCTCCGATGCAGGAGGGGTTCTGCCACAGACGATATCTTGAAACAATGCGGCCTAACTGACTCGTTAGCAGCTCAGGATCAATGAAACAATTCTCTAGGAGGAGCTGAATTAGTTCGTTGTTCAGGCCATAATAATTCCATTCTATTACGCTACGGAGGTCAACTTGGGCACCGTAGTCGAGCAATATTTGACTCGACTCTGAGCTACCATAACGGAATGCTTTGGAGATTGACCATATACCAGCACTATTGGGATCGGCACCGCTGTGCAACAGAAGCTCTTGAACCTTGACGTCCATTGTACAGTACAAAGCAGTCTCCCCACGTCTATTCCTAATGTGGACCGCGGCTCCTCTCTTCAGCAACATCTGAACCATTTCCGGCTTTCCATTCCTCGCAGCGATCATCAAAGGCGTCTCGCGGCACTCCACGTCTTGTGACTTGTCTCGTGATTCGTCGTTGACTTCGGCTCCTTCGTCCAGAAGGAGCTGCACAACTTTAGCACTGTGACGGCACGCATAATGAAGCGGGGAGGTACCGTCAAGGTCATACACATTTACTTCAGCGCCCTTCTCGAGAAGCGCCTTCACAAGAGATGTAGAGCCGTTGATGGCGGCCAGGTGTAATGCTGTTCTACCTAGTTCCGATGGACCGTTGATCTCGCATTCTCCATTCTCCAGTATCGTCCGAAATAGGACCTCCTGCCCTCTCCACGTAGCCAGGTGTAGAATGCTAACGGTGTCATCACATCCCAAAGGGAAGCTGCGAGAAACGAGGCGACGGAAGGCTTCGCGGTTGGAATCGTCGACGGCAGGGCGCATATCGCTTGCCTTCCAGACCTCGCGCGCTAATCTGACGGTAGTGTAACAGATCAAGCTGCGGACGAACCTAGTATACTCATGGTCCGTGGTTACGGAGAGTGGGTACACTCTGGCCGATGGGCTATCGTCGAGGAAGATCTCGGAGACGAAGTCCATCTCCTCGTCAGTGGCGGGGAGACGTGGCACATCGCGATTTTGCACGATGAGGAGACGGTTCTTGTCGAAGAGTTGAACCAACTTCGGGTGCTGTTCGATGAACTCTGAGGACAGGAGAACGTACCCCTTGACGCTCTTTCCTTTCGGAGCGGTGCTTCGTGCCGCTCTGGTCCTGCGCGAGAGTTCGAGGCTCTCAGAACTCTTGCAGACTTCCGGCTTGGGCACGAATATCAGGCACTCGGCTCTCTTGTAAGTCATGCTCCGCTGAAACACAAAGCATATCGTGCACGCTGAGACCGGGACGCGGTATCTGAGGCTCGAAAAACGAAAGACATAACACATGGCTCTAATTGGACGTATTTCTGTTAAACGGAACTAAGTGCCGAACTGAGTTCCTTTTGAGGATTTTAGAATCCTGGATAGCGCATTCTGTCAAACGGAACTAAGCGCCATGGAAAAGCATTGCGAGTATAGGACGGAACGAGCATCGCTTTTCGCAACACTCGCCAATACAAGCCTCCCTCTCCCTTCCTCCCCCTGTGGCGCTTAGTTCCGTTTGATAGAAATACGTCCAATTAACTTACGGCATTCAGTTCAAGCTCCTGGTGAAGCTGGTCAGAATAATTTCGGGGCGCAACGGCTTTTTTCTGGGGTTTTTTTTTTTGGGGGGGGGGGGGGCTAGCCATTTACTCCTTTGGATTGCTGAATCCGAATGTGTAGTTTTCTGACACATCTGGTCAGCATGCCCCACCTGATCCTGGAGTACCTTCGTTTGAAGGGTACGAACATGTCGGTCATTTTGGAGGTTAGGTCATGGAGCTCTAAGGGCCCACAAAAGCAGTCAACCTACGAAATTAAATGGATCACATTCAGAAAAAAGGAAGAAGCGCGATTAAACCTACAAAATTGTTCAACTTCTCTTTTCCTTTTAAAATACCTCGTACAAGTACAGTATTAGAATTCATTCGATTATTTTCCTTAAAAGTCAAGAATTTTTTGGTGAAAAAGTCACGACTATTTGCTATTCTGGTAGATTTGTTGCAGATAATTATGAAGAAGCAACATTTTTACAACATTGTAATCGCGCTGGTTCCTTTTTGCAAAATACATACACTTCACGTCACAAATACTTTCACAGCGCCGCCTCGCGCTCTGCGACGCCCAATCGCCATTGCCCCCTATCCTCCCAGAGTGCATCAGGCAATTGGCACCTTCTGATCTCCTCCTCCACCCCTTGTCGCCAACTTTTGGAACCCAATCGAAATGCAGTGCCACAAAAAAGGAGCCTCTCTGTGAACATTTCAGTAGTTACTTGGCGACAAAAAATAATAAAAAAAACTTCAAAAATTTGGTTCCCACACACTTCTCTACCTCATCCCTTTGGCGTAATCTCAGCTAGAACTTTTTGATATACTGCAGGTTCCACAGGCCGGTCACTGACAAATGGATGGATGCTCATTTCTCAATCCTGAGATTCAAAATTTCGTCGACCCGGTTCGACCTTCGAACGATAAAAATATGGATGTCTAGTAAGCAACATCATGAAAATTTATCCTAATTATCTGAAGTGTCTCGTGGTAAAAAGGATCAAACTTTCAAGTAGTCGCGCGAGTTGTCAGTATGATTGCCGCGTCAACCGGTAGCAGGCAGAGGCGATTCCAGCAAGTTTTTTTTTTTTTTTTTTTTTTTTTTACCGATTTCCAATAGCCTTTGGCTAATCCCACGCTTATTACCCCAGCCCCAGGTGACCATTGCCTGAGACCATCAAACTCAGATCACCTGGCCGGGAATCGAACCCGGGACCTCTCGGTCATAGGGCCAGCGCTACAACCACTACACCACAGGAGGCCGACAAGTTAGCCGCGCCACTGCTCGCGACTGCAGTTTGTCTGATTTTGTTCAATTTCGGCGTGTTAAAGGACCCTACAACTAAACGGCCAAATCGGCCTAAACACGGAATCGTACGATTTTCTCAGGGATGATAGAGGATCTTCCCAGACACTCAAAACTGGTCATATTTTTTGCCTAACCCCCAGGGAAAAGGGGGGAGAGGGGGTCAAAATCAAAACCTTTAAATTAGCATAACTTCTCAACGGTTTGTCGTAGAAAGATGATCTTGAAGTCAAAATTTCCAGAAAAATGAGAGCTTTCAGAATATGTGTATGAAATTAATTAAATTTTAAAATTTGACCCACTTTTGGGGCATTTTACAAGGTCCCCCTTTCGTAAATTTTCGTTTTTTGAGATTTTCGGTTGTTCGGTTCGCACGGATCAAAACAAAAACAATTTCAAATGAAAGTAGAGCGTTTAGGCTTTAAAACAAGCCCAAGATGATCTTGGGGAAACGATTAGAAGCGGAGTTATGAGTCTTCAAAGTTGACGCGGCGCGCAGGAACCTTGTATGTTCCGAGTCTCAAGGTCACCTGCGCGCCCCGGATTGCCTGCAGGTTGCAAGTTTTTGTGTTTTTATGCTTCTGTAGGTCATTTTTAATGTAAATCATTCAATGAAGATAGAATAATCGAAATTTTTTAATTTTACGGGAGGAGCGAGAGGGGGCTTAGAGTATCAACCATTATGTCCATCATACCTCATTAAACATTTGCTGACGATGACGATTCTGCTCTTATAATTTAGAAGAAACCATGGACCCTCAGTTCAAATGTACATATGCTCCATACAGAACTAAACCATTTAGAAATTATAACCCATTGATGCCAAATTTTGGGGTACCCCTAATTTTAAATTTTTTTAATTGAGCTAGCTACAGCGCTTGACGGAACTCACTTGGTAAAGCCAAATAGTTTCTCGTAGAAGCAGACGAGCTTTGAGCTTCAAGACAAGTCTCAGTTATTCTTGAGGGGGCTATTTGAAACGCAGTTAAAATTTTTTGACGTTAATGTGGTGTACCTCGCCGAAGGCCCATTGTGTAAAATTAAAAAATTCTGATTAAACTATCTTCATTGAATGATTTACATTAAAAATGACCTACAGAAGCATAAAAACACAAAAACTTGCAACCTGCAGGCAATCCGGGGCGCGCAGGTGACCTTGAGACTCGGAACATACAAGGTTCCTGCGCGCCGCGTCAACTTTGAAGACTCATAACTCCGCTTCTAATCGTTTCCCCAAGATCATCTTGGGCTTGTTTTAAAGCCTAAACGCTCTACTTTCATTTGAAATTGTTTTTATTTTAATCTGTGCGAACCGAACAACCGAAAATCTCAAAAAACGAAAATTTACGAAAGGGGGACCTTGTAAAATGCCCCAAAAGTGGATCAAATTTTAAAATTTAATTGATTTCATACACATATTCTGAAAGCTCTCATTTTTCTGGAAATTTTTACACCAAGATCATCTTTCTACGTACCGTATGGGGGACTTTACTCAGTACTGTCACAGGTTTAGCAAGCCTGCGGACCCCAGCTGGTAGCCCCTGCCTTAAAGGGGGGTGGAGATGGTCACCGGCTTCATGGCGTATGAACCACTCATCAGAGGGGCAGACAGGGCTCATAGCTGTGGTGAAAGCAGCCTGTCTAGGAGACGGTACTCCAAAATCAAACCCTGGTCCTCCAGGTTGGGGGTTGGGGCATCGGGCTAACTCCCCGATACCCGGAAAAAACTTAATGTTAAAAAGCCTAATAAAGATAGCCTCGGTGATAATGGAAAAAAACGGATTTTGCGACACAAACTACGGAAAAGGACAATGGTTTTTGGGACATGGAATGTACAGGGCATTTCTAATAAATTGACAGAGGTTGTATCGGAGGTAAAAAAGTATAATGTAGATGTCGCCGTGTTAACAGAAACGAAAAAGAAAGGCACAGGATCAGAAAACTTAGGATGTTATGATCTGTTCTATAGTGGTGTCAGTAAAGATCAACGCGCACAGCAGGGAGTCGCCATACTTATCCGGAAAAGTTTGCGTCCGTCTATAACTACTTGGGAAGCAGTAGACCAGCGGATCATCAGAATGCATCTTACACTGCATGGTCACAAGGTGGCCCTGTTAGGAGTATATGGTGTAAATGATGATGCTCCCGTCAATCTAAAGGATCAGTTCTTTGAGCAACTCAACGACGAGGTTCTGAGGGTTGGAAGGACAAGGGAGGTCATTATCATGGGAGATTTGAATGGTAGAACCGGACGAAGGAATGGTTCTAAAGTTGTTGGACCTTTCGGTGAAGAGGCGATGAATGACAACGGTGCACGCATCATTGATATGTGTGAACAAAACGAGTTGAAAATACTGAACGGATTCTACCAACATCGAGATATCCATAAGTACACGTGGGTTCAGCAAACTCGGGGGCTGAAGTCAATCATCGACTACGCGGTCACCAGGCAAACGAGTACCATGAAGGTTCAACAAGTAAGAGTTTGCCGGGGGTTCTCCTGTGGTATTGATCACCATTTTCTCAAGGCGGAGATCGCATTTCCGGTTAAGTATGGGCTGCAGAGGAATACCTTGCAACATCAGAAGTGCCAGCCACAAGGAACGAAGATCGAACAAGTGCACTACAACATCGATAGCTTACAGCATGAAAGCGTGAAAGCGCTCTACAGGAAGCGGCTGGATGAGAAACTGGGAGTAGAAACTTTCGATACTGCGGAAGAGTTGTACCAGTTCATCAAAAGTTGCATACATTCAGCTGCGAAGGAAGCCCTGGGTATGTGTAATGAGAGCAAGGATGTACAGAAACCCTACTGGTGGGACAAAGAGGTAGAGGAGGTAATTGAAGAAAAGCGTAGGAAGTACCATGACTATCTGGCTTCTAGGACTGCAGACACCCGCGGCGCGTATAGGAAAGCCCAGGCGAGGGTTCGTCTTTTAATCACCAGGAAGAAAAACGAGTCTTGGGAGACCAACTGCTCAAGGATTGACACATACCTGGGGGGAAGGAAGAGTGCTGAGAGCTGGAAGCTGATCAAAGGCCTAAGAAGGGACATGAAACGGGACATTATATCTCCGATAACAATCTCACAGCTTGACGAACATTTTAATAAATTATTGACGGAAGGACGACCAGAGTTTCAAACGGGGAATGCTGAAAATATAGTCGAGGATCACTCAATGGAAATTCGAGTTGAGGAGGTGGTCAAAGCAATCAGGGAATTGATGAATGGAAGAGCTCCTGGGCCAGGGAACATTCCAGCCGAGTTAATTAAATGTGGGACTGGCAAGTTAGTTAACCATCTCAGGGATTTGCTGCAGAAGTGCATTGACGGTGATGACATCCCGAAAGAATGGAAAGAGGCCTGGATAACAGCGTCGCATAAAAAAGGAAGGAAGGATGACTGTGGGAACTACAGAGGGTTAGCGGTGACAGGAACGATAAGTAAAATTTATGGAAAAGTGTTGAAAGCGAAGATCGAAGAGGAGTGGACCCCGTTCGAGGCGGAGGAGCAAGCAGGTTTTAGGGCTGGTCGGTCTACCGCTGATCATCTGTTCTGTGTTACCCAGTTAACCGAAAAGAAGAGAATTGTTGGCCAGGAGCTTCATTTAGTGTTTTTGGATATTGAAAAGGCTTATGATAGTATTCCTCTTGTGAAACTCTGGGAAGTCCTAGAAGAAACTGGTTTTAGTAAAGGACTTATTGGGGCAGTCAAGCAGTTTTATCGGGGGGCTTTTGCTAGAATTAAGTGCCAAGGAAGGCTTTCAGACGGTTTTTTTGTCACCAAGGGGCTTAAGCAGGGATGTTGTCTGTCACCGACGCTGTTTAAGATATATCTAGAGCACGTTCTGAAGGAATGGAAAAGAAAGTGTGCCGGCATGGGCGTCCCTCTAAATGACCAAGAAACACTGTTCACGCTATGCTTTGCTGACGACCAGGTAGTCATAAGTCAAGATCACGATGACGCGGAGTATATGACCCGGAAGTTGGTGGAGGAGTACCGTAAATGGGGCCTCGAGGTTAGTGTCCGTAAGACAAAAAAGATGTCAGTCGGAGGTGCTCAGCAAAGCATAGTCCTGGAGGATGGTCAACATATAGAAAGTTGCGAACAATACAAGTACCTGGGGGTGAACCTGACTTCGGATGGGAAGCTGGATCAGGCCATTCGGGACCGTAATCTTCTAGGAAGGAAAGCCATCGCCATGCTTAATGGGATCCTTTGGGACCAAAGGATTTCCAAAGACAACAAGAAGAGGATTTATAACTCGGTTGTCAAGCCTATTATCACCTATGGCAGTGAAGTGTGGCAGTTGAAGAAGCGGACCCAAGAAATGCTCAAGGCGACCGAGATGGATTTCTGGCGAAGATCGGCTGGAATCTCGAGGAGAGAACGTGTCAGGAATGAACGTGTCCGAGAGATAATGGGCGTTGAGGGGACGATTGTGCACGATATCATGACCAAGCAATTGGTATGGTATGGGCATGTGCAGAGAATGGCTGATACCAGGTTGCCGAAGAAGGTGTTGGAGTGGGTCCCCCCAGGTAGGCGACGGAGAGGGCGTCCAGCCAAACGGTGGGTAGAGGGCATCCATGAAGAGATGGAGAGATGCCATCTTCCGGAGGATCTCTACCATGACAGATTCCTGTGGAGAATAGGCGTCGCAGAGCGCCCTAGCGCGCCGTAAAAGCGGCTCATACATACATACATCATCTTTCTACGACAAACCGTTGAGAAGTTATGCTAATTTAAAGGTTTTGACTTTGACCCCCTCTCCTCCCTTTTCCCTGGGGGTTAGGCAAAAAATATGACCAGTTTTGAGTGTCTGGGAAGACCCTCTATCATCCCTGAGAAAATCGTACGATTCCGTGTTTAGGCCGATTTGGCCGTTTTGTTGTAGGGTCCTTTACAATGGACTGATTTAGTGGCTACGTCACTGGATATAATATCGTACCCTCGGTTCAAACGTAAACAAACGTAGAACCTTGTTTCTGATTCGCGCCGTTTCGCGCTCATTCGTGCCCTTTGCACCATGGTGGTAAAATGCGTCCAAGTTTTTCTTACAATCGAAAGTTCTCGTATTTGAATAATGAGTCTTGAATTGATTTATAACCGGTCAATGACTAAATATCAATAAATTGACCAGATTATTGGAATTCGCACATGAGGTTGAATTAGTTTAGTTTTGAACCATGAATTTGATATCATATCGAAGAACGTAGTCGCTTAATCAGTCTATCAGTGCACCCTAGAGGATATTTTAAAACTAAGATTGATGCATTTTTAAGGGTAATGAAGAAATATCTTTTTGGAGGGGGGGACACTCTTAGTAAAATTTAGACCTCGATTTCGGCGCTCTTTTCAACTTCTTTGTGTTTTTAATCATTCGGCAGGATAGTTCATAATCTTTACCTCATACACGCAAAAAGGAAAAAGCGAGCTGTTAATAACACTGATTGTCAGTCAGTTTGTTTGTTTTAGCTCTTTTTCAACGGACCCGTGTATTTCAAGGGCTATGAAGTTCCGATCCGCTTTTGTTTGTTCAAAGGTTCCTACTCGTGATTATTTCTCCCTCTTTAGCGAAAACGTACAAATATACTTGAATGAAGCATTGGAAAAATATTTTTTATCATGCATCGGGAAAAATCGACGGATTTTAGAGTGTTCATACTGGTGCACCCGCATAAAATACGCAGAGAAAAACTTTAGACATCGCAAATTGAAGCATGAATGTTTTTTTAAATCAACGCCGGTGATGAGAAAATGTGTCTCCGCGTAAGCGAGAGCGTCATTTTAGCGGTAATCGTGATCTTCTACCATTAAGTCGAAGCTATCCTGTCGAAGGCGCTCTGAGCAACTATTCCGCCACAGAAGTGTTGCACAGTATCAGACGGAAATGAAGGCGCACTAGTGTGCGCAAATCTACTGGTATTTTTTACTGTTGTATAGAGTCCTATTGATTCTTATGCGGCTCCTGTTCGACAGATTTTTAGGAAACTTGGTGCCAGCCTAGCTATGTGGCATTTTTGAATGGGGAAACTAGAATTTCACCTAAAATTTTCGAAATTCGAAAATTCAATGAGGCGAAAGTGACCTAAAATAAAATCTCGGGCAATGCTGTCTTGGCAACTTCGAAATTATCCAACTTTGCAATCGAAGTATCTCTTCTTTATCCGTTTCTCTTCTATTTCAAAATCGATGTACTGAGAGGTTTGCGTCCTGAATTGTCACTGTGAACTCTTAGGTTCTCATTTTTTTTTACAACTGAAGGGCTTTGAGAACAAGGCGCATTAAGTGCAGTTTTTGCTATTTCGAGAAATATGTGTTTGAAGTTTCGAAATTGTAAGGATCCTTATGGCGGAAAGTTCTAACTGACTCTATACTTAAAAATTGGAATTTGGGAGCACAGTTTTTACAGAATATGCATTAAAACTAATTTTACTTGAAATTGTGCTGCGGCCGGCTAGCGCATACACACGAGACAATGATAAAAGGCAAGAGGAATAAATAAAAAGATAAATATATATACTACATAATAATGACAACCGAACAAGAAAATAACAACATGAGCAAATAACAAAACACTAAACCGCAAACTTAACTACCGTACCCGACCTAACTTTTGTATGCTAAGGAGCTAAACGAGAGAAGTTGGCCCTTGTCTCTGGTTAGCCCAAAGGGCCAACTTAATTAGGGACTTACATTTCTCTACGTTATGAATCCGCGATAGTTTTTCGAGTGAGAGCCCCCTTAAACCCACCTAGGCATCAGGGTGGGATTGTTGACCAAGCCCAAGTGACTCTTGCCAAATCACTTCTGATTGGTCCCAATCACCACCCACGCTCATCAGTCCTCTAATCCGGGAGACCGATGAGTGTCTCGGAAAAGCAAGACAACGGGAAAAAGAGAAACTGCATTCCACTGCACCCAGCTGCAGCCCTCCTTTGTTTTCCTCCGTTGCGTCTTACGGCAAGTTTCTTAGAGGAACGCAAAATCAGAGCAGCAAGTGCAGTGTTGCCAGATCTCCTCTCCCACTGTCTCCCGTTTCCTGGAGGGTTCCAAAGGAACTCTCAGGCCTCCCGCAACACTCTTAGGTCAAGCACCCTAGCCTTGTCTCTGGGACCTGGTTACAAAATCATCAATATCTCAATTTTTTAAAAGACTGCACTTTTGCGCCTTGCCCTCCAAGCCCCTCACCTGAGATCTGCTGATAAAATTTCCTATTTTTCCTCCATCAATTCCAAAAAATTAGAGAACGTTGCTTGATAAAGACCTGAGTACTTTCAAAATTCAAATTTTGACCGATGTGTAAACTTTCGTTATGTACGATGGTAAGTATATTTGAATATCAACTGATATAATTTGAGAACGGAAATGTAAGTGCCCTGTAGTCCAAAGAATCGATTTGGTGACTTCTAAATCAACCCAACGATTTTTTTTGGTGCATCGATAACCCGCGAACGCCGAACACGCCTTTGGGAAAAACTTGAGTGAAACTAAGTTTAGAGTCACGAATTCGTACTTGAATGGTTACATTACAAGAGCCAGGAGTTCATTCTTCTCTGATCTTTGAACTTTAAAGGTAAAAATCTACATTATTGATTAAAAAAAAAAGGTTTCTTGGATTACCTCCTCAAATTGGAGAGAAAATGTGGTCTCTAGTCAAATTTTCTGAATTTCTAGCCAAGATAAGTATGCAACATTTGAATTATTTTCAAATTTTCTTCAATTTGAGAGTTGCCTGTGCAAACTGTATGTTTCATGTTGATATCATAATTTGTTTGAAAGTTATTAGGCGAAGTCTTTTTCCAGTTTTCTCGACTTTGGACCCTTCCTCAAACCTCATCAGACTTTTTTGGGGGCAGACATTTTGGGCATTTATGACCCTCAGTATACTCTGTTACTCAGGGCCGGATTTACGTTTTTGGCGCCCAGAGCAGAAATTTTCGAGGCGCCCCTCGCACGTCCTCCCCTCCCCGCCCGCGCATTTCCCAACCCGACGGTCTTCGTTGGTTACTACGTGCTAACTCTAACTTAATACGAATTTTTCGAGTGAGTGAATGATTCTGGGGCAGAAACCAAAACCAGGTTCCTGTTACTGTTAACTACGAAACTAAGAGAAAGTTTGACCCTTAAAGTCTAGGGTCAGGTCATTTAAAAGATGGAACGCAGTAAATTAATGGTTCTCTGATGTAATTTTTCAGAAGAAAATGCTGGTGGGACAAAAATAGGCATTTCATACGCATGCACAGGCACATATGGAGTAATAACATGCAATATTTACATTGTTAATGTTGTTCAGTCAATAACTTACGAGATAGTCAGATGGTGTGTCTCCATTGCCTTTATACAATCAATCAACAATCAGAGTTTCTGAACTTACGACGCAATTCTCAATTTTTTACAGATTTTGGAAAAAAAAACCCAAAATTTGGCGCACCTCAAAATCTGGCGCCCTGTGCAGCTGCACAGATGCACCATAGGTAAATCCGGCCCTGGCTATCAAATACGAAAAATCATGGAGAATTTAAGTTTTATGTTGACCAGCTTCTCGAAAGAAAAATAAAATTTCTAAGGAAGTCTACAACGTCGCAAATGGAGAAACGTCGTCTCTTATTTTGCCCAAAAATATGTATGTATAAAATTGAAGGCATTATGACTTTCCTCTCTCAACTTATATTCGTCTGTAACGATGAACAATGGAACGCGCTTGCCACGGCGCCTTGATACAACTATATAACCTCGACGGATGTCCGTATTGCGTTCAAAAAATTGAAGGCGTTTTGACTCCCTGCTCATACTACCTGTAGTTGGTTCGATCGACGAACGCGTCGGTTGGCGGTGACGGGGACTTGATGCAACTATTTAAACTTGATGGATGTCCGTATCCCACCGACTGAAGTGCGAAACCACGTATCTCCATTGCGGTGTTTCAAAATTTCCGTTCTTATGTCATCTCTTCCATGAGAAACATTCCAAATTTACGACTTTCAATTTCGAACCAAATCTTCTGCTATCGACAGAGCCGGATTCACGTTTTTGGCGCCCATAGCAGAAATTTTCGAGGCGCCCCTCGTACGTCCTCCCCTCCCCCGTCCGCGCATTTCCCAACCCGACGGTCTTCGTTGGTTACTACGTGCTAACTCTAACTTAATACGAATTTTTCGAGTGAGTGAATGATTCTGGGGCAGAAACCAAAACCAGGCTCCTGTTACTGTTAACTACGAAACTAAGAGAAAGTTTGACCCTTAAAGTCTAGGGTCAGGTCATTTAAAAGATGGAACGCAGTAAATTAATGGTTCTCTGATGTAATTTTTCAGAAGAAAATGCTGGTGGGACAAAAATAGGCATTTCATACGCATGCACAGGCACATATGGAGTAATAACATGCAATATTTACATTGTTAATGTTGTTCAGTCAATAACTTACGAGATAGTCAGATGGTGTGTCTCCATTGCCTTTATACAATCAATCAACAATCAGAGTTTCTGAACTTACGACGCAATTCTCAATTTTTTACAGATTTTGGAAAAAAAAACCCAAAATTTGGCGCACCTCAAAATCTGGCGCCCTGTGCAGCTGCACAGATGCACCATAGGTAAATCCGGCCCTGCTATTAATGTACCAAAAATCTAGGAGGGAGAACAAAAACCTTTTGTTCCCCCATGTTACAGTGTTACACCCAGCGCTTTTGTAATATTTTGATTGGCAAACAATTTCCGCATGTTCTGATTTGCATTATCAGATGTGAAAAGATCAGAGGAGGATACATACATTTTTATCAAAAAAAAGAAGAAAAATAGGTCTCTACACTTCACCAGCTGCATAATGTTCGCACACATTTTTTGTGTCGATTACATTTGACGCAGAGTTATTGCACAAATTCAACTGATAACATTTACTCATAATGCACTAGTTGGAGATGTTGCACAGTATGGACATTAAAGCAAAATAAATAACACATTGAAGGACTAGATACATAAGGAAATATATTGAAATTTTAGTGCATTGTGCGCAAGCACTTTTTGTTCAATCTAATTGCAAATAATATTTGTGATAATCGTTAGCTAAAGTTATGCACATGCTAATCCAGGGGCTTCCCAGTTTGAAATGTTGGAAAATTATTAGATACTCACTTTTTCAGGAGACCGAAATGAGGAATTTTATCCTGCAACAAGGAGACAGAAATCAAAACTGTTAGCAGTGAAACTTAAAAGCAGCGCCAAAGACCTTTCAGTGCTTTTTATGGTGAAAACCCAAGTCTAAGATTTCAAGTACCTATCCAGATGCAGCCTTTCAAATTTACCAACATCATTTGTGGGTGAAAAAATAATGAAATTAGAGTGATACTAATACTGAATGATGCAAATGAATTACTTGTTAGCTAGGTCAGATAGCACTAGAAATTTGAACCGAAACTTATCACACTTGATTCTCACACCCTTCTATAGTTGCATCAGATAAAATCAAACTACGGCAAAATTTCCTTTCATTTAATCAAAATGTGTCAAAAAATCATAGTTTAGAACTGCAATGGCAGTAGGATACTGTACTGACCAACACAATTTTCCTCCTTTTTAGAATATCACTGAATTGAAAAAATGGGTCCACGTCTTCTCAGGTTGAAATTGCAAATCATGTAGGTACAAGGTAGTAAAATTGAAAGAATAATTATGTGTCAGATGACTAAAATGTTGAATATTTTTAGACTATCTCTGACCACTTGAAGATTTTGCTTAATTTCCTCACGAGGGAGTCTCCTCTCTTGCAGAAACTTGTGCAATTATGACAACAGAGAAAAGATGACTGTTGCCAGCATCAATAATGCTAGTCTCCAACTGAGAGCTCCCTTCCTGTCATGTCTCTAGTGTACGTCCTCATCAACATCATTCTTTGAAATTTTCACAGAGTTTTCTTTCCACCAAGAGGAAAAATCATGAAAGTTTTCAAGAATTGACACTGAGTAGTTCCATTTGAAAATTGAAGTATGATACAAAGTCTGCAAGAAGATGCGTTGTCTGGTACTTAGTTTCACCATTGAAATGTAAACAAGGCAATAATTTCAGGCAGGTATAACAGGGGTGCAGAAAATGCCAGATGATGCAACCGGGCGGGCGCGTGAAAATGTGGAAAAAGCCCCAAAAATAGGCGGAAAAATTTGAATGGTCATCCATCAAAAGTCAAGGAAAAACAGAAAAAAAGGTCATCTTTATTTAAATTGGTGGATGATTTTTGGAAAACCAATGAAATATTATGTGGAAAGCCCGCGGGCAGGCGCGTGAAAATGTGGAAGCTCGAAAGATTCTGCAACCCTGGGGTGTAATTTTATTGAAAGATTGTCCCAAAACGTCGCATAATCTTACAGCATGAATAGAGCAGTCTCTATCAGACCAGATTCTTTGATTGTCCACGAAGCAAAAATTTCATTCCGAAAACAAAGAATGGAATGCCTGGAATGGGCAACTAGTGAGGGTAATAATTTTTCGATCGATAGACCAAGTAGCTCAGAAAATGCTGAAGTTCATGCCAAATAAGTTTACACACGTAGACTGCAACAGAAGATCTACCATTTTGATTTTTGCAACAACTTCCAATGCTCGTGTCGTGCGATTCTCTGACCCATTTCAGTGGTGCGTTAAACTTATTTGGCGGGAGAACTAACGGGAGAGATACTTAACACAAGTGGTACCTTACAAGAAACTGACAGTAGAGGGCTTTTTCTTATCTCAACCGCAGAGGAGTGCTATGGAAGGCCTCACTATTTTTCCTGGTCCACTGGCACGGTCCAGCCTGTTTCTTGAAGAACGCTAGGATCTTTCTCATGAGGTAGGTTACATGCAGTTACGGGCGGTCCTAACCTCAGTCGCGTCACTTCAAAACAGAAAGAACCCAATCCATTGCGTTGTATGGATAAATAAATAGCCTTTAGAAACCAAGCTAGGTATCGTAGTCTAAAATTTTCCAAAAATATGTTGAGATTGGACAAAACAGATTCCATGAAAGACCTCCTCTTGAAACGGCTCCCTACGTCATCATCCAAATCACTTATGACCACTGATACTGCGCTAGATTTGATAACGGCATTACATGGAAGATAGCTTACTTCAATTTGGGCATAATCACCTGTTCCTACAGGTGTAATAGTTTATTCGTAGTATTATTTCAAAGTAGGAACATGCATGCATAGCATAACCTAGGGACTTGATACACTAACCTAGAAAGCTTTGTTTGTGCACCCGAGAGAGAAAATACAATTTAATCAGTGGTCATAGAATGGTGCCACTGGAGAATTTCAAGAGGGAAAAGATATTAAAATAAGTAGGTATGTACCGGAACGGAGCAGGTTGAGTGAGTCTCAGCTTCAGCTACTTATGAACAATGGGCATACGACGTAGCCACTACTGTGAAGGAGAGGAATTTTCAAACTCCGATCGTTAATAACAACAGTAAATTTTGTAACATCAAAATCATTGCGATAACTAGCGTATAAATATCGAAAGACAGACGAAGAGTGCTGAAAAATTCAACGCGCACGTAAACAGTAAACATGAACAGGATCCAACGTGTTTTACAACCACATGTGGATTCTAGTCGCTCATTGGTTAACTTCCGCTGTGACAGGAAATCGGAACAAACTTGACGGAATAGAATTATACTTTTGAATAATCCTCGTGATATGTTTAACTCGAATCAGGAGATGAAATGACCTACATAAGAAAAATAAAAGCTAGTAAAAAGTATTTTGATCTTCATTTTTAAGGGTTATTTCCAAGAAAAAGTTATACATCGCCGTTATGAGTAGAGAACGCATTGTTTGAGCGTTGGCTGCAATGCCTGGCAATTTCGCGCCTTGCTTGTTCCAACCAATCATATCGTTCAGCGCCAAATGAGATTATTTTAAATTTGCGGGTGCCCACCAAGGTGCGCGCATCCACCATCCCCCGTCCCAACACTTGAGCTGTAATAGCAGTGCTGCGACATTGAGCATATTATAGTTTCTCTCTGAACAATTGGCTCTAACTCATAGTTGAATTCTAATAAATAGAAACCCTCCATGCAAAACAAAATAATGTAAAATTTTAAGAATAGCTAATTAAATAGCAGTAGTTCACAAGATTTATACGACCACGAGCTCAATAATAAGTACGTAGTACCCTTGTTTCCGTAGATTTCAAATTCTCAAAATTTCTTAAGTACGTGAATAAATTTTTTGAAATCTCAATTTTATTACTTATTTTTTTTTTATTTATTTCTTTATTTTTATTTATTTTTTTCATCAAATTTAGATTGTGAATTTGTGTGCTTTTGTGAGGCACATTGTTATGTTTTGATCCGAGGATTTTAGGCGCTAATTAGTTCGCATTATGCAAAAGAGAACCTTGCAATCCAATGTCGCTAAGATCGTGCAAATTTTTTTACCTTGCATTTAAAAAATGATAATCTAAACAAGTATTATTCTTCGGTCCAAATTAACTATAAATTCAATAGGGAAATTACCCGCGTAAATTCAATTTCTTGCATCGTACCGCAGTAATGTTTGCAAAGAATGTAAGTTGCACAATCCTGGAGACATTGGAAGGCTCTTGGTTCCTTTATGCAAAATTCAATCCAACTGTCGAAGGCGGGAGGTTCAAATATTTTATAGATTTTTCTCAAAATGAACGGGTTCCGAAATTCAAACCTCAGACTGTCACCACTCCGGTTTGATTTATTATTTTTATGGCATCATTTGTATCGAAGCGCAAACTTTCCTTAATAAAGTGGTTGCAATAAATTTTCAAGCATCAGTTATCTTACTGTAAGCGTCCCTCTCACTGGGAAAAAAAACACATTGGATCTAGAGCCTAGACTCTTAAAAACATCGACAAGAAAAAATACTCTTAATTCAATCAGAATCTAGCTTAAATCAAGAACTATGCCTCTTAATTTAAGCGGATTTTGTTTTGATTCAAGCAAAAATCCGATTGAATCAGGAGTAATTTTTCTTGGCAACGTTTTCACGAGTCTGGACTCTACATCCAATGTGTTTCTTTTCCCCCAGTGCTCCCATGAACAGTCATATTTTCGACAATTTCTAAAGTCAATGCGCGTAGCGACGAATCCCTCCCAGCTGTGAGGGAAAAGAGAAAAATCGGCAACGTCCCAGCAATCATATATACCTTTACAATCTCTTATTATCACCGCACTAATGCCCCTATATTTATCGGCGTCTAGAAGAAGCTTTGTCGTGTCATAAACTCAGCTAAACGTTCAAAGGGCGTGCTTAAATAAATTAAAATAAAAAACTTAACAAAATATGATAAAATGGATTTTCTCCACAATCAAATTTGGAAAAGTGGAAAGCAGTGAAATTGACCTCCTTCATTTTGTTTCAATTGTTTCTCACAAAAATTCACCTGGCATTTTCTTATAATTTTTGAAAATCTATTTTTACGTTTCAAAAAATTTGACGCGGACTTCAAATCATTGCTAGGATCTGCAATTTCCGAACAAACGCGGGGCCCTTTAAACTCTCAGGACATTTTAACACGTACACCATCACCTACTTGCGAGGTAATGTCTTTTTAACGCTCATTAATTGAGGGGCTCGGAGGACAAGGCGCATAAGTGCAGTTTTAGAAAAAATTAAGGTATTAATGATTTCAAGTAAAACTTGTCTTGATGCATATTTTATTAAAAATTCGCAACCACATTCCAATTTTTAAGCATAAAAAAGTCAGTTTGAATTTTGCCTCCGCCATAAGGATCCTTGTAATTTCAAACTTTCAAACACGTATTTCTCGAAATAGCAAAAACTGCACTTATGCACCTTGTCCTCCAAGCTCCTCTCTCATTTTCTCACTTTTTACATTCCTGGTCATAATTGTTGCGACGTTGCCAATTTTTCTTCCTTCTCAAAGCCGGGAGGAAATCGGGCGGTGGCCTCTTCATCAACTCTCTTCTTCGTCCTGTTTCAGTTCTGTGTGCAAATTTTAGGCAATGACGCTCATTCGCTCCCTCTTTAAAGAAATGAAACAACAGTAGAGATTCTTGGAAAGCCGCAATCGAAATACGCGCATTTTCCAACCCTCAGCATTGATATCAACGAAATAACAGTCGAGTGTGTAACGCCGAAAGTTGATTCGCCGCGATCAATAATATTGCATTTCCTTTTCCCCGAAGCGGAATGAAGCCCAAGCCGAAACGCGTAAATCCCTCAGGAACATCCCTTCTCTCTCCTACAGGGCTTAAGTGTCAAGATTTCTTTGTTGCTGGTAATCCCTTTGTTTCTGTTTGCAGCAGACGGGGAACTCGAACTAAGTCTTTAATTATTGTTTCAGATGTTCCTCCAGACGGACCAGGTTGTCTGCGCCTTCCTCATTGTAATTTTACATTATTTTCACCTCACAAACATATACTGGATGTTCGTCGAAGGTGAGTTGTGATCTTTTTTCATACTGTGTCCATGAAAGAAAAATGATTGATTACTCTCTTTATTAAGAGAAAATTGAAAAGAAATACGTACAAAATAGTGATGTAGGAACCTGAACGAAACACTTGATCGGCACGGCAAATTTAGGAATTTGGACACTGGAAGAAAAATGTAATTGTTGAGTTTACTACATGAGCAGGGATTTTCCCCTGCGGATAAAAATTTAGGATTGTTGATTCCTTTTTTCTTGCTGCCGTTCAATGCTGGGTTCCAAGCGGAAAAAAACCGTTCCACTCAATAAGAAAAGCATCGGCTTTTCCTCGAGTTTCGAAGTTGTGTTCAAGTTTCATTTTGGACATTGAAAAAAAAAAACGGATGATTCAAGATTCAATGACTCCGTTAGAGGTCGGTCCCTGCCTCGCCAAGGAAAAACGCCGTATGAGCCTTCAGATTTCCCTTGATAAAGACCGAATTTACTTGAGAATTTTTGAATATTTAATTTGCTTAAAACTTTTTAGACAACTTTGTTTACAATTTGATCTAAAATACCTGAAAATGTCAAGAAAAAATATTCATAACTTCCCTGACAAATACATAATTAATTTGGGGAAATTTTACAATTCTCGAATGTTCATACACCGTCCTTCCTTAGCTCGGCACTACTGACGGTTTTGTGAGGGCGAGAGTGTCAACACAAAGGTTACAGGCCTACAGTTATTGCTTCCATCTCTGTTTTTAGTATTAATACATACAGGGTGTTTCAGACCACCCGTACCAGGCCTTTTTCTCGGTTGTTTTAGGTCGTACGAAGTCGCGGACCGCGGGGTTGAATAGGGAAACGACCCCAAGGAATCCGAATTTCGTGGTCCCGAAACCCCTCCACCCTCCCTTGGGGGGTAAAGGGGGGTTCACGATGCTAAAAGTCACGGTTCCCGACCGAATTGCGGATGAATCGCATCAGAATTGAAAAGCACGGAAAATTTTACGTGAAATTGACCCCTAAAAATCCATAATTGGCCCATCCAAGGCCCAAAAATGAGCCCCTAAAGAGGGGGATAGTACCCCCCTCTATAATTTCTCTTTGGTCTCAAAATTGACGTAGATTCTCCAGAAAAAGATGGTTTCCCAGGTAATCGACCCCGAGAAATCCAAATTTCATGGTCCCGAAGCTCCTCTAGCCCCCCTTGGGGGGTAAACGGGGGACCCAATTTTAAAAATCGGGGCTCCTTTCCGAATCGTAAATTGATTGCATCCAAATTGAGGAGCAGAACACTTTTACATCTTAAGTGACCCTCAAGAGTTTTAATTGACCCCCCTGAACGACAGAAAGTAACCCATGAGGAGGGGGGCTCCGCCCCTGCCAAAAATTTCTCAAGATTCCTCTTTGGTCGCAAAATTGACGTCGATGCTCCAGAAAAAGACGGTTTTCCAGGTAATCGACCCTGAGGACTCTGAATTTCATGGTCCCTAAGCTCCGCTACCCGCCCTTTTGGGCAGAAACCGCCTTTTTTTGGAGAATCGACGTCAATTCTGCGACCAAAGAGGAATCTTGAGAAATTTTTGGCGGGAGCGGAGCCCCCCTCCTCATGGGTTACTTTCTGCCGTTCACAGGGGTCAATTGAAACTCTTGGGGGTCACTTAAGATGTAAAAGTGTTCTGCTCCTCAATTTGGATGCAATCAATTTGCGATTCGGAAAGGAGCCCCGATTTTTAAAATTGGGTCCCCCGTTTACCCCCCAAGGGGGCTAGAGGAGCTTCGGGACCATGAAATTTGGATTTCTCGGGGTCGATTACCTGGGAAACCATCTTTTTCTGGAGAATCTACGTCAATTTTGAGACCAAAGAGAAATTATGGAGGGGGGTACTGTCTCCCTCTTTAGGGGGTCAATTTTGGGCCTTGGATGGGGTGATTATGGATTTTTAGGGGTCAATTTCACGTAAAATTTTCCGTGCTTTTCAATTCTGATGCGATTCATCCGCAATTCGGTCGGGAACCGTGACTTTTAGCATCGTGAACCCCCCTTTACCCCCCAAGGGAGGGTGGAGGGGTTTCGGGACCACGAAATTCGGATTCCTTGGGGTCGTTTCCCTATTCAACCCCGCGGTCCGCGACTTCGTACGACCTAAAACAACCGAGAAAAAGGCCTGGTACGGGTGGTGTGAAACACCCTGTATATCTCAATAATACACGATGGTCTACAGCTCAGACCTCATCCCACTATCATCCTAGTAGCTACGACTGGAAAAAAAAATAAAAATAAAAAAAAAAAAACCCTTGTTAATTTTAGAAAGACAACTCTTATAAAAACTGTTAAAGTGTACGAAGAAGAAAACCGTTTTGTACTTTTTAATGTAAAATTCTCTATCGGTAAAATTTCTGTTAGAATATTGAGTCTTAAGAAATCTACTGTCCTTCATTCACAAATTGAATGCTCTTAAAATTTTAAAAAATTTGATGAGAAAATAGTAGTTTTTCAAGGATCATTTCACATAAATTGTACTTCCAAAATACTCCTAAAAGCTAGATTGCCTTCTTCGTAATGTCTGACAGTTTTTGATGAATTCGTTTATCAAACGTTGCCACCATGGCTCAGACACATAACTTGTCAGTTTTTCGCTGATATTTCGTTCATTGAATCGATGGTGAAGAGAGTAGATCATTATGCATTTTGTAACGATCTAGCGTTTGTTATCTTTGTTAGGAAATGCCAATTTTTAGGAATTCTTTCTCTCCCTTGTCCCTCTGTCTCATCCCACCTTCTTCTTCTCTCCACCCTCCCCCTTTCTCCCCTGTCCCACCTCCATTCCTCTTCCCGTCTTCAAATAAGATCTATTAATTATTCGAGCACATTTCAAGCTATTTGTTTTTATTTATTTTTGGTTTTAGGTCTATACTTGTACATATTAGTTGTGGAGACATTCACACGAGAGAACATCAAACTTAGAATGTATATCATCATTGGATGGGGTAAGTTCATTAATGGGATAAAAGGTATTAAGTGTGCATTTTTACACTAAAATCGCTTCAGCATGATACGTGTGAGGGTTTAAAAGTTAATGGTAATCTAACGTTTACTCGGAATGATGCAAATTGTACTTTGTCGTGCTAAGGAAAAACGCCGTATAAGCCTTCAGGCGTTGCCATATTCCCTCTGATAAAACCACGAATTTTCTGGTAAACTTATAAATATTTTCCTTCCAATTGTTCTAAGAAAATGTTGTGCGCAAGTTCACCTAAAGTTCCTGAAAATTTCAAGGAAAATATTCGTGATTTCCCTCAAAAATACACATTTTCTCGAAGAAAATTCAGCAACTCTCGAATGTTCGCACGGCGTTCTTCCCTAGCACGGCAGTACTGCTCTACGCTGTGGAATAGATAGTTATAACTCATTCTGCCTTAAGGTCCATTTCGCCTAACTTCATGACACGTTAATTATTTAGGCCCCAACGGCCACGTGTTCATAAACGCTCCTTTTTTTTCGTTTCCCCTCATGATTAAACCCAAGAAGAAATCGCAATTTAAAATGGTGATCTTTCCGTTATATTGAATGGGCGCAAGTGATGGTACGAGTAAGGTAGAAGATTTTGCTAGCAGATTAATACCCCTATTACATGGCAACAGTGCGAGGAAGATTCGGAGAGTCAACCAATGCCGTGTCAATTTTTCGCGCTTCATTTGGCAAGCCAATCAAACATTAGTTTCAATGCAAAATGATTTCTTCGGTCTCAACATCTTTAATATTGATTATAATCAACGTGTTTTCCTTGCCTGGACAGAGCTATAACGACTAAACTCCAGTTGCGCGCAACTATTCGTGCTCTCAAGCCGCGCATATTGCCATCGCGGGTTTTGAAGGCGAACCCGACAGAATGACTGACACAAGGTGAGGCGAGTAATTAACGTGTGTCCCTTCACGTTGTACATTGGATCGAGTCAATAGGAGAGGTTGGACAAAATTTGGAAACTTTGAAAGCTTATAACTCGCTTACACACAAGTTTGAGGTTCTAAAAGTGGCTCCATTGGTTTTCTCGTAAAATTTTCTTCTAGAGGCTCCCCTTAAAATTTCAAATTTGACGAAATAAACATCAAAATGGAGATGTTGCATGTGTGAGGGATTTGCGATTTGATCATTGATTCTCAACTAATAGTTCTTGAGAAACACGATGGTGCCATTGGTTTCCTCTGAAATCATCTTCCAAGCTCAAAAGCAGCTCTCAAGTTGAGGCCAAAATGGAGGGGATATCCCACGCTATCCTGAGAGTCTACTTCTACATCAAAACAAACTCTCCATGCAAAGGTAGGGAGCAAATACATTAGCAGGGTTGCCGTGTCTTCAGTTTTGGAGTCCCCAAATAAAGTGGCAACCCTGCTGGTGTATTTGCTCCCTATCTTTGCATGGAGAGTTTGTTTTGATGTAGAGGTGACTCTCAGGGTAGGGTAGGATATCCTCTCCATTTTGGCCTCAACTTGAGAGCTGCTTTTGACTTGGGAGATGATTTCAGAGAAAACCAGTGGCACCATCGTGTTTCTCGCGAACTTTTACATAAGAATCAATGGTCAAATCGCAAATCCCTCACACATGCAACATCTCCATTTCAAGTTTCGGTCAAGAATTTCATGTCCAACCTCTCTGATTGACTCAATCTACTGTGCGTCGGTTTTCCTAGAGTACCTGTATAGGGAGAGTAGCGACAGATCTGAAACTCCGAAAGTTCATCAGGCCTTCACCGATGCCTCCGCGAATAAAGTTAGGGCCCAAAAGGGCAGCCAACCTATGAATTTCGAATGTCCAGAGCGATTTACAAATACAATTGTTACGAACCGTCGTTTAGAAAGCATGTATTTGGTTTACTTTTTGCATAATTTACTTATTTTTGCGAAAGAACGCTCATTTATGTACATTCTTAGCCATCTTGGTTAGAATTGAAATCTGAAGGCTGGCAGTGAAATTTTATGTGTTAGAAGTTGCTCAGAAGGGTGGCTGCACTTTTGGGCCCTAAGCCCTCCATGAACCGATTTGTCGCTACTCTCCCTATACAGGTACTCTAGGTTTTCCTTTTTTCATTCGCACTCATCATCATTATAGAGGGGAATTAAAAAATTAACTGTTCGTTAATACGCGCGTAATGTATAGCGCTCCGTGCGCGGCTCGGGTAAACCGGTGGTCCATTAATATATTGAAAAAAAAAATTAAAAAGGGCTCATTTCGAGTTCCGCCTCTCTTTCGACATATGTCTCTCAGTTGTCCTTTTTATAATTTCTTTGAGTCAGGGGCCGCTCAAGTATTACGTGACGCACTTTTTCCGATTTTCTTACCCCTCCCCCCCTTGTAACGCACCCGTAACGCTGGCTAAAACCCCCACTCCCCCCAAGTTCTTGATTCTATGTCACCATTTATGCTCTCCTAGAGCGAAGACTCGAAGCGTTGTTTAAAGGACGACTATGACTTCAGCCCCACCGTCTTTGGATCCCTTTTTTCGACAGAGGCCCCATCTTTTTAGATGTGGGGTCATATGTACCCCACGTGAGTTGCCTGGAGGTGAAGGTCAGCAACACAAAATTACTTTGTCGCTTTCGCAGGCAGAGGACAGGGAGTCATTGCTTCATTCGACCGGGGGGCAGACAGACACGCGAGGCCAATCGGGGACAATTATTTGAATCGGCCGGTATCGAAACTGCACATGCCTATTATCCGAGGAGCCCCAGAATGTACGCATTTTTATGGAGCTCAAAGCTCATCAAGAAACGAGCTTATTGGGTTTTTCATGGACCAATTGGATCGGGGTACCCTCAGCATCCGCTGGTTGTTTCTCAAGTGATTGATGAATTCGGTAAACATTTTGATCGCTGCTCAGTCTGCCGCGCGGCCGCGCCAAGCAACGCCGCCGTGCAGCGTTGCCGGATGGACGTTAAAATTCCCTTTTACTATGGATTTATAAGTGCAATCATGCGAAATACGGCAATGCCACATCCATGCTCATTCTGGCTCTAGTTTTTCCTACATTGAGCTCCTCTGATTCACTCCTCGTGCCGCGCGCTTGTTCCCAGCCCTCGATTCGTCGTTCCCGGCACGAAAGAACGTAAATACATTTCGATGCTGCCAAATTTTCCCTCGCAATTTGTATTTTTACTGGGAAAATCTTGGGCATTTCTAACTGAAATTTTCACGGATTTTTCCTCTCATCCTATTGAAGAATCAGAAACATTTTAGAAAAAAAATGACACGCGAATATTTTTGTAATAAATTGAATTGTTTGAGCCGATTTTGCGGCCTTGGAATGTGTACGGATAACAACGAATCGTAGCTTCTTCTACCTCTAACCATGCTGTCAAATCTTGCTGAGGGCCTGTTTCAGTCCTTTGGTTGGCTTTTGGCAGATTTACAGGGTGCGTAATTCTTCTGAAACTCAACGTCGTAGTAGTAGTAGTAGTAGTAGTAGTAGTAGTAGTAGTAGTAGTAGTAGTAGTAGTAGTGGTAGTAGTAGTAATAGTAGTAGTAGTAGTAGTAGTAGTAGTAGTGGTGGTGGTGGTGTGGTGGTGGTGGTGGTGGTGGTGGTGGTAGTAGTTGTAATCGTAATACGATATTAACAATTTAAACTGCGGGTAACGAGGCTTTTTTCACACAAATATAATACCAAAACGTTTCGGCTAAAAACTCAGCCTCCCTCAGTTGCTGGACATAAGACAGTAAAAAATTAAAAATCTAAAACCTCAGCAGTTGGCTGTACCGATCAAAACGAGAAGAATGTTGTTATGAAAAAAAATTGTGATTACGCGGTCAACGCAAAACACCGCGTTGCCCGCTGTTTAAATTGTTTATTATTCCGTTGTTTAAACAGATTTATATCTCCTCTTTTTGTTGATGTGACTTTTCATTCAATTATAACACTTATTACACTTATGTTTCTTTTTATGATAATTACATTTGTTATTGTTAGCAAAATAATAACTACAGGTATTAATATGATTATAATTTTTAATGTCATGGGAGCATCCAACATGTCTCAAGTATTCGTAATGGTAGTGATGGGAAAGTAAAAAAAACATATTTGTTCTATTAGGGAATCTATTGGCAGAGGATAGTTGAATGGACAAACGCCTTTATCGCCTTTAAAAGGACCGTTTCCAAAGTTTTGATTGAGCAAGGATCTGTGAAAATTACTCACGATCGGTTTCTATCTTGAGACAAAATTAATTTTGAATTCAAGAGCATAACATTGCAACCCCTAAGATAGCAGTCATCCCCGACAGTCCTGGGATCTCACGCGCTCTCACCCCAGCTCCGCTTTTTCTTCTCACTTCACAAACAATCCGGGAACAAATTTGTCCCCGGTATTTTCCCTCTGTAAATAGTCTCTTATTTGTTCATTTTACGCGTCTAATTTTATCTAATTCTTTTCTCACTTTGCATCTCTTTCCTTTTGGGGATGTTTCGGCCACTTGAACGTCCCTCGAATCTCCCCCGTTTTTCGTCCGAGGCTAGGCAGATTTAAAGAGAACGAAGCGAGACAAAAACAGATTTTACGGATTGCACTATAACCTCCGTGCAATTGTTTTTTCACCTCCTTGCCTTTAAAAGAGGGAACTCGCATTGCCATAACTCGAATTACCCGAGTAGCATTTTTAAACGGAAAAATCGCGATATGTTGCGATTTTATCGTCGATAAAATCGCTAAGATCATCAACATCTCAGCGATTATCCTCGATTTTATCGCGATGAAACCGGGATATTGTCGAAATGAAAATCGCGGTAAATGGCGATTTAATCCCGACTTTATCAACGAAAATTGATCGCGATTTTATCAAACCAAAAAGTGCGGTGTATAGCGATTTAATTGCCATATATCGCAATTTTTAATTCGACAATATCGCGATGAATTGCCACAGATATAATTTTACCAACCAATGAAATCGCTATTGCTATTTGAGTGGGCCTGTTCCATGCAACATATGGATGAAGGGAACATGTATTCGCTTTGAAGTTAGACCTCTATCCCCCTTTAGTTGGCCGCAAATGGCCGTACTTCTGCCAAATGGAACTATGTGCATTACGACATGAGCCCTGAGACCCATGAGAATATATGCATAACAGGGCTCACGTCATGATAGACTTAGTTCCGTTTGGCAGAAGTACGTCCATTTGCGGCCAACGTTGGCACCATCTTCGCGTTGGTTCTGTTCAGCTTTTAAGGTCAGAATCAAGCGACGACGCGACGTATTTATCAAAACAATGATACAACTATTCGTGTTTCCCTGTAAGGCGTTTGGCATAGCTTCTCTACTGAAGGCAATTTTTCCCGATCGGCATCACGTTCCTACCCAGTTGAAAGTGAAATTCACCAAAGGGATTCAGTTTGAGTTGGTTCCCTTATTTCCTTGAATATAGTTGCAATCCTGAAAGAAGAAAAAACAGAAACCAGTGGCGAGGGGTGATAATCGATTATCAATATCTCTCCATTTGGAGCTACAGTAAAAAATCGATTATTCTAGTGCTCCTCGCGAACGCCCTATGTTCGATCTTTTTTTTAGGTTTAAATAACAGATTAATCGGTACATCGCAAGTCGAATCCCCTCTATCATTTGAATCACTTGTACGATTCATAAAAACATAGGGAGGAATAAGCCACATCGAATACTTTTGAGTTATTGATTCGATCATTTTTTTTTTTTGAATAAGTCCCATAAAAACGTGTTTCAATTGATAAGAAGTTAAACTTTGGTTGTTTGAAGCTGTTTTTAAGGAATCAAACGCTAAATCTTTCGACTGGATTTTCTTAAAACGGCTAATAGCGCGTTGGTTAAAAGGCGCAAAATTTTGAAGAAAAAAATTGTGTCTTCCCTCTCCTACAGCTCGTTATAAATAATCAATTGTAATGATTGTTCGTTCACAATCTTTACATCATAAACGCAAAAAAGCAAAAGCGAGCTGATGATAACATTGATCTTCAGTCACATTGTTTTATCGCTTTTTCAACTTTATGGGCTCGTTTACTTCGAGGGCTAAAAATTTTAGAACCGTGTTCGTTCGAAGGTTCCTATTCATATTTCCTTTTCCCTTCCTAACGAAAGCAGACGTGCGAATGAAACGTTATCAAATAATATTTTTCGCCACATCTTGGACAAGTGCCGGCAGATTTTAGAGTGATCATATTGGTTTACCTGCATAAAATAGTCAGTGAAAAACTTAATATGTCGAAAATTTCGGTGTGAATGTTTATTACCTCAACGTTGGTGATGAGAAAATGTGTTCGTGCGCTCTCGCGAGAGTTATTTCAGCGGTAGTATGTCATCAAGCAAGTCGAGGCAATACTGGTGAAGGCGCTCTGAGCAACTATTCCGCCACAGAAGTGTTGCATAGTATCAAACGGGAATGAAGGCGCTTTAACGTATGCAAATTGACTGGTACCGTTTACCACTGTTCAGAGTCCTACCGTTCAATCAACTTTTGTGAAACTCGGTACTAGGCGGTATTTTTGTACGGGAAACTTGAATTTTAACTCAATTTTTTTAAATTTCAAAAATCCAAGATGATGGATGTGGTCTACATATAATGCCATTCCGGCTCCTGTTTGATCGGTTTGTGTAAAAACTGTGCGCCAGAATTCTTCTGCTCCAATATCAATATTTCGATATATATGTATAATATTTTCGGTAAAATGCTGTTTGAACATTCGAATGTTGCCATATTTCCCTTGAAAACAGATTTATTCAGGAATAAAGTAATGCATATTTTTCCATGACATTTTCAGATATTTTTGATTAAATTATAAGTAAAATTTTTGAAAAAAATCAGGAGAAAAATATTCGCAACTTTCCAGATAATTTCATTTTTTATCCAAGGAAATTGGGCAACGCTCGAAGCTCCATACGGCGTTTTTCCCTCGCACGACAGCACGACGATCGCACGATCACCCCTGTTTTTTGCCTTCCTCATCGGTGGCAAAAGTTCAAAGTCCGCTCTGCTCACAACAAGCTTGCCGCCCTCTCCTCAAAAATCCAGGGAATTCTCTTCGTCTACTCGGGATAACGTTTTCATTTGATTAAGTCGAAACCACACCGTCGTTCATAGCAGCCAGATGAGCTGAAAATGAGCAATATCCTCCGCATAAATGAATATGAAATATGCACACGTTATAACAGAATCTGGCAATCTTGCCGTCGATCCTTCAGCTTTCAATAGACCTCATTCGTTACTCGCTGTCCTTCCGAGAAGCGTGTGTCCGTCGAAGGCGAACTTTTCTCTCGCGAAGAATTCCTGTCGTGCAAAAAAAAAAAAAAAAAGACGGATGAACTTCCCGCGAAAAGGCGACTCGAAAAAAAGGCGCAGCGCGGGGTGGGGTTTTTCCCTGCATACTAATTCCCGGGAAAGCAATTAAGTAAGCGGAGAAGGCATCTCGATTTTTCGATTCGATTTTTGAGCATCGATAGGTCCGAGGGATGGCTGGCGACTTCGGGAACGGGTGATATCGAGGGATCAACGGACCCTCGGCTCCCGTTTCTCCCGATTCGATTGGTATTCAAAGCCGACCCCGAGAGATAAAAGAGGCACATCTCGATATCCGACCGTCGTTCTATTCTGCCGTGCTAAGGAAAAAAGGCCGTACGAGCATTCAGACGTTGCCATATTTCCTTCGATTAACATCTAATTTACAAGGAAACTCGAGAATATTTTGCTTCAATTTTTATCATACAATTTTGTTCGCAATTTTATCTAAAATGTCTGAAACTTTGAAGAAAAAATACGCATATTTGTCTTCGAAAATAAACGTTTTATCCGGGGCAATTTGGCAACTCTCGAATGCTCATACGGCGTTCTCCCTTAGCGCGGCAGTATTAAGCTATTGAGTGCATGCAGATGGATAATATACTCTTACTAAATCACTTTGCCGTCTGTCTCGTCGTCACAAGGTGGGAACGAAAGGGCGCAAAAATCGACAGAAGCTAATTTTTCCGCGGCGAATTGCTAGGATTCTAACTGCGGGCTAGTTGTTGAAATTGACGGACAAAGCTATAGACAAAGCTATAGACAAAGCTATAGACAAAGAAAATAGAGCGAGGGCGAAGGAATAATACCACCTAACGGACGATTTTGAGGAAAATCGGTCAGCGAATTTTCCGCATTTTACAGTATAATATAAGCAAGCTGATGATTTTAGTTTTTCTCCAATTTTGTAGCTAGGGGAGCGCTGCAATGACGCTGTGATGTATGAGAAACTGCAAAACTAACTTGCTTATAAATAGCATAAACAACATAAATCTATAAAAATAAGAATTAATAATAAATACAAGAAAAATTCTTGAAAAAATAAGACATAAAATGAAAAGTAAAATTAAAATCACTGGATTAAACATTATAAAAACAACTAAAAAAGTCAATAACTTCAATCAGTAAATACTTTAAGATAAAATACTAATCTTGGAAATTAGAAATAATTACATTTTTACTGATATTTTAAACCTAATGTAGATTTCATTGAATTACAAAATCAATATTTTTAATAAACTATTAAAATTATGAAAATAGAAGAAATAATTACACCCATTATATTAATAGTAATAATTTATTTAGTTTCAAAAATAAATGTTATTAATAGATTAATTATTATTGAATACATCTCTATTATAGTAATTATCACAATAGTAATTTTGTAAAAAATAGCAAAAGTATCAAAATAGCGAAGCTTTCTCTTTATCTGGCAAAATTTTCAGTTTGCAGATAAGCGATAATATTCCTTCGCCATCGATAGGGAGTATGGAGCGATCTTATTGGATGGAACGCGTGGTTCTTGTAGACTAAGAGGGAGAATGATGCACAAACTGTAGTGAAGTCTCTCCTCGGTTGCCATCGGTTAGTCTACCCTCTTTGTCCGTTGCAACCACTCGCTTCGACCAATAGGATCACTTCATTTTCTCTTTGCCCTCTTTGTCTATCATTTTGTCTATCAATTTCAATAATCTGCCCACAAATGGACGACGAGGGAAGGTGACTTTATCTCTACGTTGCATTTTTACCTCAAATAAGCCAATTTTTTCGAGGATACGACTTCGCAAATTCTGTTTGAAATTTTTCTATAATTTTTGTGTGTGATCAGAAGAAAAATTGAGGGGATTCTCCGATAGGAATCAACTAGATCAATGATGAAAGTACAAGTTCTGAATATGAATCTTGCAAATTTGAAATAGCAGCGTTCTCTCGTCTGAAGTAATGGGATCATGAACTGAATGCATATCGATGGCTCAAGTTAGAAAATGCGTACCTCTTTCGCAGCATTAAAATCAAATCTTTTGACTTTTGCCATCGACATAAAGTACATAATATAACTTCAAAAGACAATTGCTAAGAACTTCGCTGGACTGGGGGAAAACTTCGGTTTTACGGACCGAATAGTTTAGTAGGCGTTTTCTGTTCGAAGAACGGAGCTTTCAGTCATGCAAACCGACCACATCAATCGATAGAACGGCGATATAGTTCTACGAATCGACAAAATTTACCTCATGTGGAACATATGTTTCATATCGACCGAAAAATTCTCGGTTCGATGAACTAAGCCCTCGGTTCACCGGACTGTAATCCAATTCTGCCAACTAAGGCGGTCGGTTCGCCCGACTGATGGCTCAATTGTTCTCTGCGGTGGCGATTTTGCTAGTTGGCAACACTGTTGTTCCTCCATTTAAATCCATTAAAAATATCGATTTTTGGTGAAGCAAGCTGCCTCCAAGAATCGATTGTTTTACATAAATTTAAATGGAGGAAAAACGATGTTGCCAACTTTCAATTGCACTGCATTTTGCAATTTGGACCTATAAATTCTGGCACATCGGAAAAAAACACTTATGTGCATGGGTAAACTAATGGCACATACGTTGTTTTTAAACCGGGCCGGAATTTATAGGTCCAAATTGCAAAATGCAGTCCAATTATCGTCACTGATTCTCTGACCCTGAATCGTCCGTTAGGGATGCAAAGTCGCAATCAATTTGACCAAAAATCGATTTTTTGTCTACCACATTAATCGATGTAATCGAATCGACTTTTATCTCCGATTAATCGCCCGAGTAGTTTTTAATTATAAATCGATGCAAATTTGAAATTTTATGGCTATTTTCGTGAGTTATATTTTTTGTATATATATTACAGAAAAAACGGCGGAACGAACTTTTATGTTTGTATGTTTTATTTTAATACTTTTGAGTCTCGGTCTCGCAATAACAGCGTAGCGACGGCTCGTTTTCATTTTTATTTTTAATTTATTTTCTGGTTGAAAATGAAATTGTAACTATTTTGAAACGTTCCGGGTTTTGTTTACCCTTTGTTCTTTATTTGCAGCCTTTCCCCCAAATTAAGTTGTTCTTTTATTTTAATACATTAAGTTCCTATCTGTGATTATCGATTTTCTTAGGATATTTTGATTATCCTCACACAGACTTCCGTATACTTTTTTTTTCAAATTTACCAGTACCCAGTTAAAGCATTCCCCCCCCCCCCCCCTAGTTTTCATTAAGATTGGTCACCATCTATGCCTGTCAATGCATTATGTTTCCTTTGAAAAATGTAACCTGTGTTTAGACTATTCAAAATTTTTCCAGGATGCAATTCTCTGATTTTTTTAATACAATCATTATTTGTGTTAATTTCCTTTTTTTCCCCAATTCAAAACTTGATTCATTTAAATATTTAAATTTACAGCTCCAGATCATAAAGCAGAAACAGGTGGAAAAATCGAAATTTGAGAATCAATATTTTAAAAAAAATCGATTTTCACACCCAAAACAATTCGGTTGCAATCTAATTTTTCTTCTTCTTCTTTCAATCAAAATCGATTCTCACCTTAAAATCGCATACCTGGTGGCCACTAAACGATTTTGTTCGCATGACCCGGGTATCTTTTCCTCCCCTCCAATCGCACCACTGTGCGCCGCGGGGGACACCGATGAAGCGCCGGCCTACCCCTACTTTTTTTTCAATAAACCCCTAATCAAGGCGAGTCACCTCCCTGGCCGCGCCTCCTCCCCCCTCCCCCGGTGCCGCAGAGGTCACGACTCAGCCTCTCCTCATCCTTTCCAATCTCGGAAGACTCGGGCCTAATACCGGGATCTGCCCTCGCTCGAAGCCCGGCATAGTTGCCAGACCAGTAGCGAGGCGTATGATCGAGTATCGATATATCTCCATTTGAAGCTGTGTTAAAGAATCGATCATCAAGGTTTTCGTTGCGGACGCCCTGTTTATCGATCCTTTGCCATCGTTGTAAATGGCAGATCAATCGATGTATCGCAATGCACGCCGCACCACTGTGTCAGACAGTGCGGAAAATCAGCATTTTCTCCCACTAAAACCCATGGAAAGTATGCGCATTTTATCGTGCAGTCTGGCAACCGTGCGCCGCCGAAAGACTTACGCCAAGCTCCTTAACTCCCTCCCATCCACGATGATAATAGCGGAAGTCTCAGCCGGTACCGAGGGCACTCAATTGCATTATCCATGCATTGTCAAATGCAATTACGGTGCATTAATAGGGGACTGGCTTGATCACTCGATCAGCCCTGATGCGTTGCGGATAAGCATTTTTAGCGAACCGCTGATTGAAATGTGACGTCATTATTCAATTGGTACGTTGCAAAGTTTTTCTTTGGCCAGTAAAAGAGTTACCTCCCGAAGAAAATGGCTCCAAAACTCGATATGTGCATCGGTCACGTCTGAAATATTTATTTGTATAATTATTTAATTCCGTATGCTTTGCAGGGATCCCTGTCCTGATTGTAGCCGCCTGGGCTGTGGCGAAATCCCTCGCCCCAACAGATCTGCAGGTAACTAAAAATCTTATCGTGTTCCAATTTCAACACATAGACGTTATCGCATGCCCACGTATAAAATAACCGTCAAGCCTAACTGGCACACACCGCTTCTAATTCATAAATATTTTCGAATGATGTTCATGTGGATCGTACCCAGTTTCAGGCGGAATCGTACTGCATTCTTTAAATCGAAAATCTTGTATTATTTTTACTTTTTAGCCAAAATAACGACAAAAGCTCTTGCATGCGAGTCATAAGATTAATTTGCAACCAAAAATTTCAAAATTTGAAGACTTAAAAACGTGGTTTGGCTACGAAAAAAAGCCTCTCGCGTGTTCGTACAAAATTCCACCTTGAAAACCTTAAATAAGTTAAAAAATACTGTCTCCAACTTTCATCTTTTTATGGTGAATTAGAAATAAAACTTTTGGTTTCTTTAAAAATGTGTGAATAGTATTATTCACTTCAATTTCGAGTCAAATATACAAGGCTGAGGCTAAATGTGACTACATTTCAAAATCGGGAGCAACTATTAATTAATGGCCCTATAATTTGCACATATCATATCATCATATCATCATATCATACTCTTTTATTTAAAATCATAAGAGTAACGCGAAACGCAGAACTCCGGATGGGAGAAGCGCTTCGTGGGGTTAGACCGCGCAGTGGTCAGGAGGCTCAGCCCTTAGTCTATTTGATATACTTTTAAGATGATTTTTGGTTTGATGATTGATTTAAAGGCTTTCCTTGCGATTTTTCAAAAAGTAACCATTTTTCATAAAATTCATCGCGCCGAAGCTGCGGATCTATTTTAACCCGCAGACCTATTGAATTTATATCTTTAAAAAATACTTAATAGAATTAAATTTGCAGGGTGCGCTTCGAGTAATTGCCAGATTTTTGAGAGCGCGCCTCTCATGAAAATAAGGGGGTACCGGTATACTCAAAAGCTCTGATTTACGACAACTCGAAGTCCAGGGCGACGGAACAGGGGCTTTTGAGCGCTCTCGTCGCCATCGGTGAGGCTTGCAAAGGTAACCGAAGGCAAAACAACACCAGAGGGAAGGAATTTTTCCGGAAGTACTTGACCGCATTCGAAACAGGAATGTTGCGGTGGGGTGATCTATCATCAGGAAATATTTCTTTCGCCGCGGTTAAGAGGGCCCGATTAAATCAAGGCGAACTGAGAGTGAAAAGGAGGTAGAATTAATCTGCCGTGCTAAGGAAGAACGTCGTGCGGGCATTCGGGAGTTGCCAAATTTCCATCGGTCAAATGTTTATTTTCGAGGAAATTTATGGATATTTTTCTTTGAAATTTTCAGGAACTTTAGGTAAAACTACGAAAAAAATTACGAGAAAAATTGGACGGAAAAAGTTCATAGGCTTACCAGCAAAATTTGCGTTTTATCGGAAGAAATTTGGCAACGCCTGAAGGCTCATACGGCGTTTTTCCTTAGCACGGTCGTAATGTGTGTTTCCGCTGCAAGATCTCGACCCCTTGAAAGTTTCACGCCACGACAGCGATGTGTTGAGAATTCTCGGCACCGTTTTAGGATGTTAAACGTAAAACCCTGGTCTGGTGGACTCGAGTTTCAAGGCTCCTGATATTATGTCAGATGAGAGTTCATCTAAATGGGAAGAAATAGGAGCAGCGGAAGAAAAATATGCAAAGAAAGGTAGTGGAAAGAGGGAGAAGGAGAAGAGGAATATGAAGGAAAAAGAGGAGAAAAAGAACAGTAAGGATGAGTGCCGGTTTTTGTGATACAACTATTTTAACGTCTGAGTAGCTCAAATTGCATAGTCACAGGGCTGAAGGAGCTATGTTACCTTTACTCGAGTCCCACTTTCTGTCAGGAGCGATGTGTATCGCAGAAATACATTCTTCTGGACAAATTGGAGGGAGCATGAGGCAATTCATCGGAAAAATCGAACTGTATTTTTCTCATAGAAAGAAGATTGAAAGAAAGTAGGGAAGTTTAACTGTTACCAGGCAATGGAGCTCTTGCATGTGTGCTGGAAAATTTGCGATTTATGTGCTGCTTCTTGCTTACAATTTTGCGAGAAATACAATGCTGCTGGTTTTCTCTTAAACGAGCTCCGAAACTCAAAAAAAGCTCTCAATATGGTGTTGGATATTCCCTTCATTACGGTCTGAACTTCGAGCTTTTTTTGAGTTTTGGAGTTTGTTTCAGAGAAAACTAGTTGCGCCATCGTGTTTTCCACACAGAGAGAAAATTTCAACACAAAAAGTTGGTTAATACTGGAGGTAAAACACAAAGTAACCCTAGCTTGCGGTACAGTATAAATTTCAAGAGAAAATGCCAGCTAGTTTTCTTGAAGTTTAACAAAAAAACGAGTCGTGAATACCAACGTTGAATCGGAGGAATGCATTTTCCCGGTCGTTGCATTAATTTTTGCGCTATTTTCACCACAAACTGTACCAAACTCAACACAAAATTTGTGTTGATTTGTGTTTAACATTATATATTAACCAAAAAGAACCAAACATATTTTTATTAGTGCACGAAATTTTACATGAGAATCAGTACGTAAATTGCACACATGCGAGAGCTCCATTGAATTTCAGTTCAGCACAGGGAAAATTTTACCAGATTTTGCCGAGGGCAGGGATTTGTGTCAAACAAACTGAAAAATAAAAGTAAAAATAATATAAAGAATTTTATATATTTAAATTGTATATTTTATTTTTATTTTTATAATTGCTGCTCCTCCAAGCACGTTTAAACCAAAAAATGTTTTACGAGCAAAGCGTGAAAAATTTAGCTGCTTCAACTGTGAATTGACACTCCCATTTTTTTTAGGTGGAGACTGGTAGTAGTATAATGCGGCATGACTGCAGGTGGATGAGTCCTCATGCGTACGACTGGATCTACCAAGTGCCGGCCGTTCTAGTCTTAGGAATCAATTTTATTTTTCTCATCAGTATTATGTGGGTAAGTAGTGTTATACTCACTCCAGAAAATAAATCGTTTTATGCACCACACATTCTTGCAAAACCATTGAGGACCACGTTGATATATTAATTAAAAAAACACGATTGCGGAATCTTGACGAGCAAATATTTTGGCTAACATTTTATATTATTAGATTTTCATATTTTTTAATATTTATATGATATTTGTACTCGATACTGGATGGTATGACAAACAGGGCTATGCTCTTGCTCTAGTCGTTAGAAGAAGAAGAAGAAGAAGGAAGAAGAAGAAGGAAGAAGAAGAGGACGTGAGAAGAAGGAAGAAGAAGGAAGAAGAAGAGGAGGAGGAGGAGGAGGAAGAAGAAGAAGAAGAAGAGGAGGAGGAAGAAGAAGAAGAAAAAGAAGAGGAAGAAGAAGAAGAAGAAGAAGAAGATTTTATACGGACGTATTCATGATAAGAGGAACTATCTTTCACGCAATGCCTATGCACATAGTTCCTTTCAGCATAAATACGTCCATATATGCTTCACAAGCAAAAATTGATTTCTCCTTGTCAGGACTGCAGTTTTTGCTCCTTGAGGCTCATGTGGAAATTAAGATACGCCCTTATATCGGAGGAGCGACGCTTTATGCAGTAATTTCACGATATTCCTGCGCCCTGTTGCACGGAAAAATAAGATCAGTCGGAGCAAGACAAAGCAAATTGTTCGCACTGAGAGCAGCATCTTTAGCACCAGATTCTAGTTGAGTGGCTCAGAAGAGCGAAGAAACTTCGGCCTTGTCTAAATACCTCCTGGGAAATAAACTTCCCAATTTACCTGGCTGGTAAATAAATCAATTTCGCCCGTAGCCAAAATTCAGTGAAGTTGATGGAAGCGCGTCGAATGTTGCACGCCGGTTTTATCTTGCAAAGGAAAAACGCTGTATGAGCATACGAATTTTGCCAAATTCCTCCCCACCAAATTTCTATTTTCCACGGAAATTATGATTATCCGGTCAGGTTCCTGTAGCGGGTGGGCGTTGCAGAGCGCCCTAGCGGCGCGCTGTGACTTATACGTACACATTATGAATATTATTCCTTAAATTTTCTAAATATCCTGATTGTTCCACACTTAAAACTCTTCGGAAAATTCAAAAGAAAATATCAGCAAGTTTTCTAGAAAAATTTTACTTTATCAGAATAAAGTTGGCAATGTTCGAAATCTCATACGGCGGTTTTCTCAAACGTTCGATTATTTTTTCGCGGTGAACTGCCATGTTCAGGTAACATGAGAAACCGGAGACATGTATGATAATTCAAATGTTGCCGAATCCCAAAGTAGGGAATTTTAATTTTTGAGGAAAGTTATGAATATGTATCCTTGAAATTTTCAAATAAAGATCAAACTACGAACGAAAATCTTTAAAATATCGGAAGAAAAATATTTACAAATTATTCCGGAAAATGATTTGTCAAGGGAGATTTGTCAACGTCTGGAGGTTCATACGGTGTTTTCCATCATCACAGTAGTAAGCTTCGTCATGATTCCCTGGTGAATGTTGTGCTCTAGAGTGTTGATCACGCAACAGCGACCCTTGCTCGATTTCCGTTGTTTGAATTTTTGATTGAACACGAGGTTCGACTTGGTTAGTGATATTGTACTTTCTGACAAATGTGTTTTGTGGAAAAATCTATAATTTTCCTAAAAATCCCCCCTACGAATTATCACTAATTATAAGCATGGGGGCTCAAGGTCTGAATATTGGATTTGGTGCTTGAATAATGAAAATGTGTCTCGTTCATGCCTCATGATTGGTCATAAAGCATATAACACTTCATTTTGAACTGAAGAATCGATCCCTGAAGTGTCCGCAACTGGGTGGTTGAATCGGCTTCAGATCACCTTCACGGAAAATATTAAATTGCTGATTTAACTATTCAATTGCTAAAAAAAAAAGTGTCTGCAATGTTCCAATGAAGATTTTACCACAAAAAACTGCTACTTTAACCACTATTGTAACCTAATTTAACCCCAGGTAGGGAATAATGGTGAAAGTAGCATTTTTTGTTGTAAAATCTACGTCGAAACGTTGCAAACACTTTTTTTAAGCAATTGAATTGTTAAATCAGCAATTTGACCAGTCATGAGGCATGAACGAGACACATTCTCATTATTCAAGCACCAAATCTAATATTTGGACCTTAATTTAATAATAAAACCAGAAATTTAATTGTTTCCGTGTTGATCGATAAATCCCTATCTCAGAGATACTAATAATCGATTAATATCATTTAACAATCGATACTCGATAGTCAATACTCTGTAAATCCGTTTATCGTTCTCTGGCGTCGTCTTAACTCGGTCCGGATTTATTCTGTTTGTCGTGGGCGATCATATTTATTTTTTAAACCCATCTGCGAAAGGAGAATATTCCCGCTTGCATTTTCCATTTATTCCGACGTAATTCTATTGGTTTCCGCGACGGGTGCGGTTCCCGACGTGAACTCGTAAAAAGCGTGTCAAAAGACGTAATTTGAAATGCAGTGCTTTCGAGGAAAATACGAGCCCGCAAAACGAGGAGAACTAGTCGAAGAATAACTTGACTCACTCTTGCGTCCTATCGACAAGTCTTGGCACTGTTGGCGAACCGTCCCTAGTATCAGTAGGTAACGCAAACAAAACAAAACAAAAATTGAAACATAGTAAAAATAGATCGTTTTCGATAGTGGTTCGATGTATAGTTTGGTTCAAAATAATAGAACATAACCTCAGACAAAACTTTCAGGATTTCAGTCGGAAAAGCTGAAAATGAGAAAATTCCTAACTATTTCACCTTGCGATGCCATTTAGTACTCTTTAAGAATCAAAAGCCTATCAGAAAAACCCCGTTTCCTCAGATTAACCGAATTTGTGTGTTGAAATTTCTCTCCGTATAAGTTGCGCGTTACTCTGTGTAGGTTCATACAAGCATAAGAGCTTTCCCGTGTTTTCTTCTTTTTTTTCCTTTTTTTCTCTTTCCTTTCTTTTCTTTTTTTCTTTTACTTTTTTTCTTTTCTCTTTTCTCTTTTTTTATTTTTTTTCCTTTTCTTTTTTATTTTCTTTTTTCTTTTTTTTTCCTTTTCTTTTTTTTCTTATTTTCTTCTTTTTTTTTTCTTTTCTTCGTTTTCTTTTCTTTTTTTCTTTTCTTCGTTTTCTTTTCTTTTTTTCCTTTTCTTCGTTTTTTTCTTTTCCTTCTTTTCTTTTCTTTTTTTTCTATTTTTAATTTAAGAAACGCCCTAAAATTTGGCAACGTTTCCCGCGGTCAGTCGCCTCGCCTCGCGCGTTATGGCGGAGCGCGGCTGTCATCGCGTCTGGCCGTGCATCTCGCGTCGCGCTGATTTTTTTCAATTTTCTAAAAAAGTAATCTCTCACGCTGCCAGCGATACGCGATACCGCCAAAACAATCCTTTCACGTGATTAGCTGTCGAGTCTCGAGTGTCGACTCTCGGAGCCGCCGCCAGCACTCGCTTCAACCCCGAAACGAAGTCTCTCGCTCTCTTGCGCCTGAACATACAGTCCCTGTCAACCCGCAAAGCACCCTCCGAGCGCGCCAAATCGCGCGGAATCCGCCCCTCACAATCTTTTGCTGGAGCAGGAAAGAGTGTTTCGCAAGGCAGATGGCTTGAAAATTACGGCGATCTATTCGAGGAAATTTGAGATTCACCTCTCAATGGGTCAGTTGCGCTGGTCTCAGAATCCTTTTTTAATGCTTGATTTTTGAAGATCAGCAGACATTAATAAGATCTGTCCAAACAAAAACTTTCTACGTCTGATATGGATCGTTTTCGATGGTGGTTCAATGTATCGTTTGGTTCAAAACAATAGAACATAACCTCAAACAAAACTTTCAGGATTTCAGTCGGAAAAGCTGAAAATGAGAAAATTCCTAACTATTTCACCTTGCGATGCCATTTAGTACTCATAAGAATCAAAAGTCTATCAGAAAAACCCCGTTTCCTCAGATTACTCGATTGACTTTGGAGGCTATTTTTACATGTTGAACCAATCGATATCGATACAATCTCACCTATTTGATGTATCGAAAACGATCAATTCATCGAGATATCGCGCTTTGAAAAAATCGGTTCCAATCGGTTCATGACGTCATCCACGGGGGTATAGTGACACCCTTGGCCCATGGTTTCTTCCATCTTGCTTTCATCCGAGTTTCACGTTGAGTAACCAGTGCAAATGTGTGTCTCCTTGACTGATGACAGTAAGGAGGAAAAATCAAGGGTGTCACTGCCGCGGTAGATGACGTCGTGCGTCGTGCGAGCGTGACGGTCGTGACCGCCCAAGTGAACAGAATCATTTCTTGCCAACTGATGTCGTCGCAATTCACCAAAAACTTCAATCTGGTAAAAATAAATACTTCGTCCCACTTCAGGGCATCCCTGGGCATCACCTTACGCCGACCGGATTCCGGTTGAGCCACTTACACGCTTTTTGGTAGGAGCATTTATCTCTAGAGTCTAGCTGTGACGGTCGTGAGTTAACTTTTCCGAACGCTCTTATCCGCTTGTGAACGAATTATGCTACGGATTATTTATCTTCTATTTATTTTGTTTTACAATGGAGAGACGTTTTTAAATACTTAATCATGTGTAAGTTCTCGAATAACGTTTGACTCTTCAAGTTGTGACAGTGCAAGCCAGGAACCATAACTGCCGTGCTAAGGAAGATCGCCGTGCGAACATTCGAGAGTTGCCACATTTCCTTCTATAAAAGTTTCATTCTTTAGGAAAGTCATGGATATTTTCTCTTGAAATTTTCAGAACTTTTCGGTGGAATTGCGAGCAAAATTATCTGAAAAATTGGAAGAAAAATATTCATGAGTTTACCAGGAAATTCACGTTTTATCAAATGAAATTTGGCAACGCTTGAGGGTTCATGCGGCGTTCTTCCTTAGTAGGGTAGATATGGTGTCGGGATGCGTGACGGTCGAGAGTTTGAGACCATTCAAACAGTAAAATATTATAAAAAAAAAAAAAAAAAAAAAAAAAAAAAAAAAAAACATGAATAATACGCAATTTTTTAACTTACGTTTTTAGAAAACGGGTTTCCTCATATTTAGGCCAAAAATAGGAGTAGAACATATTTATATGCTAATAAAAGACCAGGGACAAGAATTTCCCCTATTTCAAATTTTCGTCAGGGTGATTTTTGGATGAAGTGTGGCAAGTGCTGACTCTCGCTCTTTCGTCGCGAGAAATTGGCTGACAGCAGTTTTATTCATTCAGAGAGGGCATAAGTCAGAAAGAGAACTCGATGTTGCTGGATTTTGCGGTTTTTCCTGAGTATTTTTGACTTATATACTTCGGAATTTTTTCGTTCTGCAGGTCAACTACCTAGTTATTAACCTTCAAAATCTCACGAGCGGGCTGATTGTTGAAATTGATAGACAAATCGATAGACAAAGAGGATGTAAGGAATATGGAGCGATCCTATTGGTTGCAATGGGTGGTTTTCATAGACGGATGCCACAATCACACGCTGAATGTGGGAGCTGAATGTGACTTGAACGTGGAAGTTATCGGCCCGATGCCTGAATTTTGCTCGTGTCGCGCTCTTGTCATTAGTGAAAATTAGGTTTTATTTCCATCCCTAAAATTTTCGATATTAAATATACCTTATGTGTGCCTTTCATTTCTCTTTTTTTCAAACGAAAATATTACTTCATTTTGAAAATATTTACATTTTTAAAACGTGGTAAATATTTGTAAATTTCCAAGCGATGACATCGATATTAACCTCGTGAGCCGTAATTATATTGAAATGAACTATAAAAAATGAATAAAAGAAGGAAAAACCAAAGATCACGCAACTTTGGCTGTAACCCATTTGTATATCGATCTTTTAGTTTAGAGAGTCAAGTCCGTCCAATTTTAAGCGTTTGGTTTCGAGTATACCACGCGTCAGTAGTATTTAAAAGCACAAAATGTAAAGTCAAAATTAAAGTGCTTTGGAAATCATTAAATTTGACACGGAAACACCTGATTATTTACAAAACCTACAGTATATTTTCCTTTAATACATATTTTTCCCATCAATTTAAAATAGGATAATCCTAATTGCAGATTGTGCAAAAATTTCAAAATCATGAGTTGAAAAATGCTAACTCCGTGAGTATATTAGAGCCAAACATAGATCGGAGCGGCGAGGCGTGCTGCCAGAGCGAACCGCCTGACGCCTACAAACCTAAGTGGATACTTCACGCATTGCGCAATGCGTGAAGTATCCCTGTTAGGTTTGTAGGCGCCAATGCGCTTCTCGCGCTGGCAGTCTACTGCTGCGTGCGACGCGACGGTGCCTCAAGCAACTATTTCGCAACAGAGGTATTGCACAGTATTATACGAAACTGAATGCGCTCTGACGTATTAAGAATGACAGTTATACTTTAAGACTACGGAGCTTTAATCGCAGAATAAATCAAGATACCACAGCACAAAAAGAGAGCGGTAGTCAAAAAACTTACTAATTCCTAGCATTCGTCTTTAATAACGTTTAGCATAATTTTTGAATTTCATTAGAGGAAACAGCGACTCAGTTTAGGCAGAAACATTCTGAAGTATGCCGCCAAGAAGATTTTATATTGAATAAAGAATAAAATCGCTGGATGAAAGCGGGCTTTTGCTTGACGTAAGTGACTTTTCTTTGTATATGGGCATCTTTCCTTATTTAAACAAGCTATATTTTCTTTACTGGTTCATAAGGAAATCCTCTCGACGAGTAAATTTGAGCACATTTCTGCTTGAATCAAGTCTTTTTTTCCTCTACAGAAATTCATAAAGCATGCTAAACGTTATTGAATACAGAAACTAGACACTTTTATAACTACAAAATGGTAAAATCAGCAATTTCGTTTTTTCCGTGTGGCAATGCTTGCTGGTTCATACGGCGTTCATCCGTAGTACGGCAGTGTAGGCTACCACCAATCTAGTCTTCATATTGTGACTCGTTCACTCCAGGCTAAACGTCATAATGTGTTTGTTTCTATGTCAACAGGTGCTAATCACGAAGCTGAGGTCAGCAAATAACGCTGAGACGCAGCAATATAGGAAAGCGACCAAGGCGCTTATAGTACTGATCCCCCTTCTAGGAATCACTTACGTTCTAGTAATCGCGGGACCAACAACAGGTGTCTCCGCCAATATATATGCTTACGTGCGGGCAGTCCTCCTCTCGACACAGGTGAGTTGAATCGATCGATCTGCCATTAAACCTATGGAAAAGGATCGATTATCAGGATATGCCTTCAAAATCGATTCTTACCAAATGAGAAATTTCGATTAAGTTGATAATGGATACATCGATAACCGATGATTCTAATTTACTACCACTTTGCGTGCCAAGGAAAAAAAGCCGCATCAATCACAGTCAGACGTTGTCAGATTTCCCGCCATAGACCGTGAATTCCTCAGTAAACTCGTGAATAATTTTGCTGAAATTTTCAGGTATCCCACATTCATATTTTGATAAATCACGAATTTCCGAGGAAATTTGTAAATATTTTTCCTCCAATTTTTCAGATAATTTTGTTTCCACCTGCACCTAAGGTTCTAAAAAATTTCAAGGAAAAATATTCATAATTTTCCTCAAAAATAACTATTTTCTGAGAGAAAATTTGGCAACTCTCGAATGTTCATACGGCGTTTTTCCTTAGCACGGTAGTACTGGTACGGTATAGATACTGGCACTCTGCACTGGACACATATCACCGCACCGGACTCAATTTAGCCGCCTGCAAGAGCGTCGCCATTCGTTCTTCCACTCGAGCGAACCCAACCTTCAAACGCGATGATGCTCCACGGGCTGCCGCGTCCGCCGCACATTAGATCGAGTCCATCGGAGAGGTCGGACAAAATTTGGAAACTTTAAACGCTTATAACTCCATTTATACATAGCTTTGAGGTTCTAAAAGTGGTTACATTGGTTTTCTCGTAAAATTTTCTTTCAAAAGCACCCCTTGAAATTTAAAATGTGCCGAAATAAACATCAAAATTTGCAGTTTTGGTCAAAAATTCCATGTCCGATCTCTCACGTTGCCTCGATCCACTGTGCGCCGCTGCGATGCGCGTTGCGTCCGATGGATTGAAGGCGTCAATGGGGAAGCCCCCCGTCCCGACGCGGGGGATGTTCGGCGCCCAACAATCCTGAAAAGTGCCGTATGAACATTCGAGAGTTGCCAAATTTCCTTCGATAAAATGTTCATTATTGAGGAAAGTTATGAATATTTTTCATCTAAATTTTCAGAATCTTTAAGTGAGATTGCGAACAAAATTATCTGAAAAATTGGGAGGAAAATATTCATAAGTTTACCAGGAAATTTGCGTTTTATCAAAGGAGATTTGGCAACGCCTGAGGGTCCATACGGCGTTTTCCCTCAGCACGGTAGAATCGGCCAGGTAGCAAATTACAACGATGCATAATCGATCTGCGCTGGGTTTGTGTGCCGAGTTTACGGCTTTGAATTGCAATCTCGATGAATGACGCGAGCTGGTCGCTCGGAAAATGCGACCGACGGGGCCGACATGGGGGGTGGAGGGGGGTTGCTTTTGTGAAATTGAAACATTGAAGCACACGAGTCGGTCCTTTTGTGGGGATTATCCGATGCAGGGTTGTTGGAGTTTACAGAAGAACCAAGGTAATTCTGCGGAGCAAAGAAGGAACGGCGTATGAGCCTTTGAACGCTGCCAAATTTTCCTGGATGAAGTACGACTTTTCCGGGAAACCTGTGAATATTTTCCCTTCTTTTTATAAGTGCTTATTCGCAATCAGACTAAAATAATCTGAGAATTTTAATTGCAATTATTTAAAACTCTCCTTAAAAATACAAATTTTATTGGAGGAAATTTTGCAACCCTCGGAAGTTCATATGGCGCTCTTCCTTAGCACGATCGACTAGATACGGATGGAATCAGCCTGATAACACCAAACTTTACCTAATTTTTTCTGATGTTCTATTTTTTTAACAGATAACTTTTATGCAACGCCGGAACTTTTGCGTTAATTCTTCATATTCTAAGATAGCTTCTCGGAAAATTTGAGGGTGTTTAGCATTTCGGATCTCTGTTCAAAAATTGAGAGAAAGTTAGGCAGTGTGAAATGCCACTTTCATATAAAAAATTGGATTGCCTCATTAAATTTTGGCAATAACTGTTGCGGCTTGGCTCCAATCAGCTTAACGCGGTCCATGTAGACTTCGGCACAGAATTTGACTCCTCGATCTTTTACAATGTCTCTATACAAACGAGAGAAAAAAATGAGTTGAGCAATATCTGTTGGCAGGGATTTCTAGTGGCTATTTTTTACTGCTTCCTGAACACGGAGGTGCAGAACACGGTGAAACACCACATGGAGAGATGGCGAGAGGCTCGGGAGCTAGGGGCCAGCGGGCGACGCTACACGTTCAGCAAGGACTGGTCGCCAAACACACGGACTGAGAGCATAAGGTACCAGGTTAGATTATTTGTTCATTTCATTTTCATTTTTCACCTCTTCCTCATTCAGTCGATGCCCATTGGCATTGCCCATTGGGCGCATTCGCCCATCAATAGATCGTATTCGATACATCAAACGGGTGAGATTGTATCGATATCGATTGGTTCAAAACATAAACATAGCCTCAAAAGTCAATTGAGCAATCTGACGGAACGGGTTTTTGTGATGGATTTTTAATTCATATGAGTACTAGTTGGCCAAGGGAAGTAAAATTGCTAGGAAATCTCTCATTTTCAGCTTTTCTGGCAAATATCTTGAAATTTTGGTTCGATGTTATGTTCTAATGTTTTGAACCAAACGATACATCGAACCCAGGGTGGCAAAATTTCATGAAAAATAAAATCTTGAAATTTCACGTGAAATATTTCATGAAATTTCAGAAATTTATGAAAGATATTGAAAAATACAAGTTCCATTAATGTTCCGAAGATTGTAAAAATCGTAATTTTCCTCTATTTTTGGGTGTTTGAGTGCGGGTTGCATACTTTGGCCCCTGAAAAATATGAAATATTACACAGCCTTGTGAAATTTCATGAAATATTTCACTGAAATTTCCAATCTTTCATTTCTTTCTTACGTTTCATGTCACCCTGATTCGAACCACTATCGAATGCGATCCACTGTGCAAAATTCTCACAAGTTCAGTGGCGATTCCAACAAGTTGGCAACACTGTTAATGCTCCATTTAAGTCCATTGAATATATCGATTCCAGGTGAGACAGGCTGCTGCTCCAACTAGAATCGATTGTTTTAACATAGATTGCAATGGAGAATAAACAGTATTGCCAATTTAAAAGAATCGCCACTGGCTACCAAAGAGAGCGGTAACACCCATTACGATGACCGACAGTGGGTGGCGTGCTTTGCGATATATTGATTAATCCCCCATTTAAATTTGTAGAAAAGGATCGATTATCAGGGTGTTCGCAGCGAACACCTTAACAATCGATTCTTTACCATAGCTTGAAATGGGGAAATGCCGATATATATCGAAGCACGCCATGCCACTGATGAAATGGCCGAAGTGCAAAACACGTATCTTCGTTTGCTACGTTGCAGACTTCTTGCAGTACTTGGCGGTTTCTTTGGAAAAAAGGTCGACGTGATATTTTGAAAATTTCCTTGATTTTCCTTCTCTGTAAGCAGAATATTCTGGTAAAATCTCAAGATATGAAGCTGGTTTACTCCTCTCCGAAAAAATAAAATAGGAGTGGAAATTTTGAAACACCGCAATCGAGATACGTAGCTTTGTATTTTGAACGTCGATATTTTAAAACCGAATTTCCTTCAAAATTCGCATGTAATTTAAAGGGACCGAATGATCGGTTACAACAGCGATTTTCGTCCTACATTTTAAAATATTGAAGTTATGGAGAAGCAGTGAGTTGCCAAATATCGACACCATTTCGGATAAAGGAGCAATAAAGGGTCATATTTAAAATATATAACACTGATTTTATTAAAATCTGATTTATTACCCTCAACCTCCCTCTTCCTCTCACAAAAACACAAATCTGCACCCCTCCCACCCCCCCCCCCCCAAAAAAAAAAATTAAGTAATGATTGACCTCCCCTCAAATCGCCTTTTTGTGATGAATTAAGACTGAACATTTCCACCTCTCATCGATTTCTTAAAATCCAAAGAATCTGCGACTAGATTTTACCTAGAAATACCTGGATTTCTCAGCGTACTGGAAAGGTATGCAACATCCGAACTCTTCAGTATGGCCTCGCAAAAAATTTCATTCTCACCGAATTGAGAGAAAAATTTCGACCAAACGTCATTGCCAATTCGACCTATATATGTCAAAGGCAATTAGTTAAATCAGGCATTTCATCAAATTCGGCGGTCAAATTTTGATGGTATACGGAATTCTGTAAATTTATGACGAGGTTTTCTCGGGTTTTCAATATTTCGGGGTGCTGAAAATTTCATGAAAAATGTGCATTCAGGATCTTAAAATCGTTCGAAGCACTATTGTATGCTGCATATTTTTACAGAGAATTCTTTCTTACAGGGGCAACGAGTTATTTCGTCTAAAATTAGGATAATATATCAAAATTTCAATCTTAGTAAGAATATTTGACTATTTGCCTAGGCCTTTAACAAAATGCCTGATTTGAGTATTTGCCCTCGACGTATGCAGAACAGAAAACATCACGCACATAGTGCTTTGTCATACATGGTGCGACTTTTTTTTCATGTCTCGTTCCGATTTTTCCCCTTAGTGAGTTTTGTGACTTTACGCATATGTCGACGCTTCACACAGCTTCACTTCCCCAATTGTTGCAATCCACCCACCATCATCAAATGCAAATTTAATTAGAGACGATAACATCGGACTCATTTTAATTGGCTCCAACCAAGAGGCTGCGATTGTAGCGTTAGTGTTGTTGCAAGATTTCTCCCGGAAATCTATCGAATATGTCGCAGGTGAATAGTCAAATCAGGTATTTTATCAAATGCCTGGGCAGATTTTCAAATTTGGACGGTTTACAAAATTTTGTAAAATGGTGAAGAGCTCGCGGTTTTTTGACGTTTTGAGAAAAATGACTCATCGAATCTACGAACTCTACTTTATTCCTTCCTTTTCAAACGATCCTCATATATTTAAAAGTAAAAATTGTAGGAATTCTGTTTTTTATTACTTTCTAAAAATTTCAAGATAAATATCGTCTTTGAGCAAAAGATCGTTTAAAATACTATTGAAGGATGTACATTTTTACAGATAATTCTTTCTCGCAAAGCAATGAATTATATTTTGTCTGAAATTAGGAAAAGAATCAGAATTTTGATCCAACAGATAATATTTGACTGTCTGTATAGGCATTTGAGAAAAGGCCTGATTTTACATCAGCGATACATACATCACTAAACAAAGTCAGAAATCAAGCATCGAAATATTTGTTTTTCACCAAACTATTACAAATATATCGAGCCCAAGGAAAAGAAAATACGAGTAAAAACTGAGCGCGCCTTCAATTAAGCGTCTATGCAATATAAGCTACTCAGCGGTTGATATAGTTGTATCGCGCATTTCAAACTCTCAGCGCTCACAAAATCGCTATGATGAACGGGACAGAAGAAAAGATGAGCAGCATAAAATTGAAATTCCCATCAAAATTTTACGTAGAATAGGATGAACTTATTTAAAATTCCCAAATTCATTTTTTGTGCTCAATATTCAAATACAAAATTCTCACTCGTCAAAAATGACTCGCAAATCATATACAAGATCACAATCAAGAATAAACCTAACTTTAATGTGTTCACGATGAATAAAATCACTTGTTTCGCAGTGTATAGAATTTTCTCTTAAGTTTATTCGTGAAAAATTTCATCAAAAACCTTGGAAATCTTAAAATTAACACCTCATCATTGATATTTCTACGGCACCAGGGCTGGATTTAATTTTGCTGGCCTTTTGAAATCTTCTTAAATGGCGATTTTGTCCAAATTACAAGTGTAAAACTCGGGCGATACTCTCCATTCAAAATCTTTGAAATTTCATTTTTCTGATTTTTTATAATCCGTGTAGTTGTAGGTTACATACTTAAAGTCCCAGAAAACCATCAGATTTTTACTCTGAGCCCTTCAAGATGGTAATAAATTGACAGCCTAAGTCCGCGATCACAAATCTCTTTTGTGGTGTCTGAAAATCTCCGCCTCTGTGTTATTTTTTTTATAGGAGAACGAATTGACATCATTCCTTGAAGTTTTTGCAGAATTTTATTTGCACAAAGAAGAAAAACCATGGCAGTTTCAAAGAATTGCAGTTGAGCAGTTTTCCGTTTAAAAAATGCGACGTCGTAAACCGTGTTGTGTGATTGCCGACTTACACCGTCGAAATATAATTAAGGTACATAGTGTAGAAAGAAACAAAGAGGGAGAGAAAGAGGAATAGGGCGAAGAATAAAGGTAAAAACGAAGGGAGATGTCTAAATGTAGAAGTAGAGAAGACGAAAAGTTTCTAAGTCCAAATTTAGATGAAAGGCAAAAACTTTTCAACAGATATGCGAATTGTGAGTTCATGTCCAACTGTATTAAGGGACATGGACATGATGGCATGGATGCATCACATGTGATAATACAATAAATAATCGACGTACTAATGCTTAATGGACACATATTTGGAAGCAAGTCCAACAAGTGAGATCCAAAATTTTCCCTCCTCTCTCTGATCTCAATACCATACTCTCAAAATTTTCCCATCAAATCCCTCCCTTTTTCAAACGACTTAATCTCCAAATTTAATTTATTTTTTTCTTCGTCCTGTCTTTCAATTTTTTGAACTTCTCTTTCCTGATCTCTGGTCTGGGTATTAATGCCCCAGCTTTGTTAAATAAATGTGTAAAACAATAGCATCAACATTGTGTTAATAAAATAAAGCGAATAAGTAGATGTACGCCCGCAGTCTATACATTAAAACGAGTGTTAAAAAAATTAAAATAAACAGATATTTTAATTTTTTTCTACTTCAAATAGTCCTCAAGGGCTAATCCTGCGCTTTTAGCCCCGCCCCTTCCGTCCCTAACAACCAGTCCCAGGCAACAATTGTTCGAGATCATCAAACTCGGGTCCCCTGGCCGGTAATCAAACTCGGGACCTCCCGATCATAGAGCTAGCGCTACAACCACTACACCATAGGAGGCCGACCTACATATGAAAGCGTTAAGCAGAACGGAACCAAGCCACATCAACTATTGCAAAATTTAATTGGACAATTTAATTTTTTCCATAAAAATGGTTAATGGTTGTGCGGATTTTTGTGAAAATGTCAGTGAATTTTCTGCATAGTACGAGGTAAATTCCTTAAAATTTTCAAAGGAACCCGCACAAACATTCTTTTGTAGACAATGAAATTGCCGGGTTAAATTTGGCAACAGCTGATGTGGCTTGGTTCCTTTCTGCTTAACGCGGTTCATATATTTGTCGATTGTCGATTTGTCGGGTATTTTGTCGATTCTGTGTGCAATTTATTGGGCACTAATATAATATCATTCAGGTGAAATTTCAATTCCTTTATCTGGGCTCGATTGCACTATTACGAGCGAAATATTCGAATTTTAGGCACGATTTGGCAGCGCCGCCGGGAATATTAATCATAACTTTTCGATTCGCGACGATTCGGCGAAAACCGCCGGAGCTCCGGGACTGCCTCTCCAATTCCGATGCTCATTTTTTTCTATGTCGCTTTCATTATTCACCTTTTTCGCGTTTGACTTCCGTCTGCGCCGAGCCGCGCGCTGGAAAAATTCACCGGAATGCGGGGGTGGAAATGTGGAATGTGCGCGCGAAAAAGTTCGTCGCGACGCACAGTCGAGCAAGTCAGTAGAAGATTTAGGACACGCCTGTTTGGACTAAAACTGCAAACTTTGATGATTATTTCGTCAAATTTTGAATTTTTAGCGGGCTGATTATTAAAATAGATAGACAAAGCTATAGACAAAGAAGACAAAAGAGATGTGGAGGGATCCTATTGGTGGAAGCGGGTGGTTGTAATGGACAAAGGACGTAAGTGATGGACTAATTAACAGCAACCCACGAGAGACCCGATAGTTAGTCCATCGTTTACCCCCTTAGTCTATAAGAACCACCCATTTCAACCAATAGGCTCGCTCTATCCTCCTTATGTCTTTTTGTCTATAGCTTTGTCTATAAATTTCAATAATCAGTCCGCAGGGGTGTTCCTATCAGAAAATTTGACGAGAAAACCGATGGAACAACTTTTAAAACATCAACATTTCACAATGATGAAAACATACGATTTTATAGGTTTTAAATTATGTCCGACGTCTCCCATTGGGTCGGTCCACTGTGCGACGCGAACGCTCAACTTTAAAATCCGCGCCCGGCGGAAATGAAATGAAACAAGGTGAATTGTGTGAAACTGAAACTTTCGAGCGACAAAATGAAAGCCGGGCGAGGAAAAGTTCACAAAAATGATAGTAATAACACAAAGGGTCATGCGTTTACTTCTTTTCTACTTAGCGGACTGATTATTGAAATTGATGGACAAAGCTATAGACAAAGAAAACATAGGGAGTATGGAGCGATCCTATTGGTTGAAATGGGTGGTTCCTATAGACAAAAGGAGAAACTGATAGACTTACTGTCGAGTCTCTCGTGGGTTGCCGTTAGTTAGTCTATTTCCTACCTCCTTTGTCTATTGCAACCACCCGCTTCCACCAATAGGATCTCTCCATATCTCTTTTGTCTCCTCTGTCTATAGCTTTGTCTATAAATGTCAATAATCGGCCCGCAGGACAGCACTAAGAAACGCAAACAGAAACGAGGGGCTTGGAAGACAAAGGCGCGTGAGTGCAATTTTTTAAGAAGTTTAGATACCAATGATTTTAAGTGAAACTAGTTTGAATGCATATTCCTCGAAAAATTCTCTCCGAAATTCCAATTTTTTAGCATCAAAAGGTCAGTTTGATTTTTCTTTCCGCCATGAGGAGTTAATCATGTGATTTCAAACACGTACCTCTCGAAATTGCAAAAACTGAACTTATGCGCCTTGTCCTCCAAGGCCCTCGAATTTCTTTTCGCCGAGAGAGTTAAACTGAATTTCCTGGAATTTTTAGAAGATAAGCAGTGAGTATGCGATTCACAACTCACTAGTATTGGCCACTCTGATGCACGGTAAGGGCTACAGAAAAAATTGGGGTCACAACTGAAACTTAGGAAACGAACTGCGATTTTGAGACGTCTTTGTTTGGGTTCAGCTTCGCCGAGGGTAATTTAATCTCCATTAAACCCTCTGCTCCCCCCCCCCCCCTCCTTCAATCTACACTGTCTACACTCTGCTGCACTTCCCCGCATCCGAAGATTTTGTCGAAGGGTAAACGACAGCTGCGAAGTACTAGCGGATTTCCAGCCCAAGATAATATTTTTATGGCTGACTTGAAGAGTTAACGCGTCGCAGTGGCGTAAAGGGAAAACTCCTCAGATGAGTGAGCAAATCCTTCGCTTGATGTGAAGTTCACGCAGAGCTGCCGATTTTTTATGAACTTTCCACATCCTCGAAAAGACTGATGAACTACCGCAAGATAGAGTGCCTTTATAGGGAGAGTATGGACATGTCGAAAATTTTGAGGTTAGGTGATGGAGCTCTTAGACCCAAAAAGGGTACGCAATCTATGTATTCCATGTATAATCTATGTATTCTATATATCGTATTCAAATTATTCAGAGTGATTTATAATCACAATTGTTGGGAACTGTCGTTGGTAAAGCATGTATTTGACTTGGTTTTTGCATAAAAATGTGACGAAATAAACATCAAAATTTGCATTTTTAGTCAAAAAATTCATGTTCGACCTCTCTATTTGGCTCGATCTAGTGTGCGACGTGACGCGAGATCACCGCAGTTCGCCTTCAATTGGATGAATATGCAAAAACAACGGTGCTTGGGTCACAATAGTTATCTCGTGGCGCCTTCCGTGCGAATTTACTTTCCCGAGAAGCAGTGATCGCGTTAAGTTGCGATTTGATGGTTTCCTCGTCAAATTTTCTTCTTATAGCACCCCTTGAAATTTGAAATGTTCCGAAATAAACATCAAAATTTGCCGTTTTAGTCAAAAATTTCACGTCCGACCTCTTTAGTTGACTCGATCCACTGTGCAGCGTCCTTCCTTATACTGCCGTGCTGCTAAGGAAGAACACCGTATGAGCCTTCAGACGTTGCCAATAAAAACTGAATTTACTGAGAAAATTGTGAATACTCCCCCCCCCTCCAAAAAAAATTTTTTTTAAGACTATTATGCACACAATTTAATCCTTTAATTTTACCCATCAATCTAGATACTTCTCGGCCGCCATTTTTGTCATCATTGTGATCGGAAATTGACGGATATTTGAGCATGTATCCAGGCCTTAGCACGGCAGCCTAGCACGGTGGTATTAGGGTCCCTTTTTACTGTGAGTCAAGACAATGTGACTCTATTTCTGATTGGTTCCCGTATTTTAGGCCTTCACAGTGTCACAAACGGGAATAACGATTACATTTTCACCAATCGCAAAGATTATAATCTGAAATGGACCGAGGAATTACGGGTTTGACGAGGAACAAAAGGAATGAGGAAGGTTACGGAGAAAGGAATTTAAGAATGGGCCGATAAAACATTACGAAAAACGTTCAATTTGTGTAATCTTTATTAACGTTAGTGACACCATGAAGGGGTGTTGTCTTGACTCTCAGTATAAAGGGACTCTAGGTGGTATTGACTCAGAGTCGACGGATTGACCTTAGCAGGCCCGCCACAAGGGAAAAATTCACCCTAAAAATTTCGCAAAAAGTGAATAGATTTTCAGAAACACGCTGGGGCACTGTAGAAATCCTCTTAAATTTTCAAAGAAGTATACTCCTTGGCAAAATTTCTATCTATTTTCAAGATTTTCAGTACAGAGGGATATTTTTAGTAACTGCGTTTCATTTATTTCTTCCGTCGTCAGATGCTAAGAGTCTCCAGTCTGGGCATCCTCGACTTCAATGGCTCTTGGCTTCAACTTCCTTGCCATAGACAAACGAAGGGGGAGTCCAGGGGGGCCTGGCCCTCTTAGAACTGAAAATAGTATCATATGCCGCCCCTCCTCCAAAAAAATAAAAATTTTCTAGATGTTCCGAATGCAACAATTCGCAAGTATTTTGTGCTGAAAGTAGAAAAAAAACCATATGATTATTCCGCGGAAATTGATGGAAAAATTCTTTATGGAAGCTTCAAAATGCGTCCGATTAGTCGTATAAATTCTAAAATTTCTCGGGGGATGCCCCTTGGACCCCCCCCCTCCGTGCTTGGGGCCCGGACCTTAAAACTGGTACCAAGGCCCGAGATGGGATGTGGCGGGCCTGGACCTTAGGTTAGTTCTTCTTACATTTTTTTTTTCTTTTCTTTTTTTTTGGAACAAAAAAGGTAATTCATTTAGTTTGGCGGACAAAGTGGAATCATGATGGACAGGTCAAGGCCCGAAGGCCTGTTTAATAAACAGGCCTTCGGGCCATTGTAAATATTTAGGCTTCACCTCTTAGAATGTATAAACAGTGTTTATACATTCTAAGAGGTGAAGCCTAAATATTTACAATTTCATAATCTATAGGGTGTTTTCCCCTTGTACTATTTCCCTTTAAAGTGCATATTATCTATTATTAGTGAACTGAAATTCCTCGATCTTCTATTCGTTATTCAGTCTGCATTGTTCTCCTCGGGACTGTCGATAGACTTTTCTTCGAGGGAGGAAGGTGCATTGATGATTACATTTCATTTAGCCACGGTTCGTGGCGCCACGCAACAAAAATTGTTGCGTTTAGCCACAAGTCATAGGTGCTGTGTGGCTAAATGAAACATTCAAAATGAGTGTGGCTAAATGCAACAAATTTTGTTGCGTGGCGCCACGCAACAAAAATTGTTGCATTTAGCCACAGATTAGTGAGATAGATTTGAGTTGACTCATGAATACTAAGGGTAATCTTCTAGGCGAAGCATATTAGATTAGGTAAATTTAGACAGCCACAATTCAACATATTGTTAGCGAGGCCCACGTCGCGTCGCATCGGACCTGACCTAACCCAACCTAACCTAACCTAACCTAACCTAACCTAACCTAACCTAACATAACCTAACATAACCTAACCTAACCTAACCTCAGGTGGATTAGGCCCTGTGGCGCTGGGCCCGGATTTTTTCATGCGCTACTGAGCGACGCGGGCCTCGCTACCCGAAGCGCGCCCGTAATTCAGGCGATAGGCAATCGTGAGTTGTGGCGCTCGGCCCTGTGGCGCTGGGCCCGGATTTTTTCATGCGCTGGTGCGTGGTGCCACGCTCGAAAGTTTATCAAAGTTGGTTGGGCAGTTTTTTACGAAAGTCAAAGATGAGCGGAAAGTCAACTGTAAGCAGAACTTTGTGGCAGGTTGCACCAGAACTTAAGCAGTTTTAAACATAAGGGAAATTTGAGGATTTTGCAGGGGTGTGGCGCCACACTCTGTGGCGCTGTGCTCGAATTTTAGCCGAGATCCGAGCGTGGCGCCAAGATCTGTGGCTCATTGCACCGTAGCCCTGTTGGCTGCGGTGCAATGAGCCACAGATAACTCAGATCACACATAACTTCTGTGGCTAAATGCAACATTTTTTGTTGCGTGGCGCCACGCAACAAAATTTGTTGCATTTAGCCACACTAATTTTGAATGTTTCATTTAGCCACACGGCACCTATAACTTGTGGCTAAACGCAACAATTTTTGTTGCGTGGCGCCACGAGCCGTGGCTAAATGAACAGATACCTGCATTGATGATGCTTTCTAGATCTTTGTCTTCATTCAATATAGTTCTTCTTACTGTGTAACCATAGTTGGTTTTGCGTTATGTTGGCAGGCTGTGCAGCTCACAACAGGCGACCACCGTCGGGAATCACTACAGAAAGCGCGAGTCAACCACGAGTGACACGACGACGATGACGCTCGTCGGCTCGGTGGCCGCCTCGGGGCCCACCCCGGCGCCAAACGGCACTCGCTTCTCTAACGGCTCCATGGGCCGCCCCTCCTGCCCCTTCCTCGACGTCACCAGCCACGAGAACGTCGTCTGATCCACGTCCACGTCTTCACCCTCGTCGCCCGCGTGCTGGCCCAGACGTCGCCCGGACCCCGAAACCAGCGTGTAAGCGGATCCCAGACGAAATCCTTCGTTTCCCGGCCGACCCTATAAGGACTGTTGTGCTGAAGAAGAACGCCGTATGAACGTTCGAGAGTTGCCGAATTTCTCCGAATAAAACGTGTATTCACTGAAAAAAATGGTGTACTGTTTTAGCACCTAGGATGTCAAAAATGTGTCTGGTGATCCTATGATGCTGCCTTGATTGCCCACGCAGTTGAATTTACATTCATAGGATGTAAAGTTAACTGCCGGGGCAGTAAAGGCAGCATATCGACGGTGAAACTACCAAACCACGTATCTCGGTTTGCGACGTTGCAGACTTCCTGTCATACTTTATTTTTTAAATGAAAAACTATTTAACGTCCAGTCTTGAAAATTTCTGTGATTTTTCCTCTTCGCGCGGAGAAAATTCTGTGAAAATTTCAAGGAATGATATTGATTTGGTCTACATCCAAAAAATAAAATGTGAGCGTAGATTTTTAAACACCGCAAACGAGATACGTGGTTTGGTAGTTTCACCGTCGATATTGGGATCACCAGACACATTTTTGACATTCTAGGTGCTAAAACAGCATATTACTTTTTTCGGTGTTATTGAGGAAAGTCATGCTTATTTTTCCTTGAAATCTCCAGATATTTTGGATTAAACTGCGGGCAAAACTGTTTAAAATTTTTGATGACAAATGGTAACAATTTTCCCGGTAAATTCGTTATTTATTGAAGGAGATATGACAACGCTGGAGGCTCATACGGCGTTCTTCCTTAGCAAGGCAGCACTGCCGTCTGCAGCAGTGGCGTGGCGTGCTTACCTACGGAAGTGAATTATAGCCGATGAAAAAGCGGACCCGACGGATTATTTGGACTATATTTTGCAGTGCGGCGAACTACAATATCTGGCTCATCGGTAAAAACACTTATGTGCTCGAGAAAACTAATTGTACGTACGTTGTTTATAAACTGAGCCCAAAATTTTAGTTCCTAATTGCAAAGTGTGGTCCATTCAGAGGCAACAGAGACGGTGAGATGGACCTCTAGCGTAGATCTGCTGGTATTTCCAGACAGGATTGCGTCAGAAATGAGACGGTGCGGGAGATCATGGATGTCAAAAAGACAATCGTGCATGGCGTTGTGACAAAACAGCTTATATGATTCAACAAATAGTATTTATAAAGGGATTTTGCCCTGAATCGATGTTGAATATAAACACGCATCTCAACCTGGATCGTCGCAATTTTCGGTCATATTTTGTAGTTTCTTAGAGGAATGATGATCATTACTTTTTGGGATGTTTTCGGATGTTCTCCTACCTTTAAACAATTTTCTATAAAAAGATCAATTGATAATATTCTTTCGCTTTCCTCAAAAAAATATGAAATAGCAGCGGAGATATTGTTGGAGATACGTGCTTTTCGACTTTCGCCATTGGAGCATTTTTCATGACTGATGAGAAAAAGAGGCTTATATGTCGCTGCCGTTCTGAGAAAGAAAGCAGCATGAGCATATGAGGACTGTATCGTAAAAAGCTGTAATTCTTTACTCTGTAAGTCTCAAAAACCAAACAATTGCGCTAAAAAACTGAAGTTTGAATATTATTGGAGAACCATTTGTTTTCTGAATAGATACCGACTTAAAATGCTCATAAAATGTCATTGGGATGTAATTAAGTTTATTTTGTACCTAACCAGCTCGGATTATTTTCAGCACCAAAAAAATATTAGGTAAGATTAATTTTTGCCCGAGTTTTCTCGTTATTCTGATCCCACCTCAAAGACTGTCTGGTGGCTCCAAAATAATCATTTGTGCAACGTCAAATCCACCCGATTTTTAAGAAAGAACATTGGCGGATCCAGCAAATTGGCAACATTGTTTTTCTCCATTTAAACCTATAGAAATATATCGATTCTTGGAGGGGCCAGGTGCTCCGACAAGAATCGATTATTTAACATATAGGTTTATACTGAGAGAATCCGGTGTTGCCAAATTGCTGGATCCGCCTCTTACGGAGAAAACAGGAGAAGAATATCGCTGCAATGCTGATTCGGTGCTCGCTGCTACAGAGACTCTTCTTGGTTTAAAAGAATTGTTTTTAGGTTGATTTTTTACTAGTTTAATGGTACTTGTTAAGGTTGTTTTCAATTTATTCCTCGATGTATTTGCCTGAATCCAGCTTATCTACTCCCAATTCATCCATTTTTGCAAGTGGGCCGTTGGAGTCAAATGTAGCTCTAATAGGTACCTAACGTTACGATATCTTAACGTCGCTCCTCTGAGGCTCTGACGTAAGGGCGTATCTCCATCCCCACGTGAGCCGCGGAGAGCATTATATATATGGACAACAAGGCTCACGTGGTAATCGAGATACGCTCTTGTGTCAAGAATTTTTACCCATAGCTGTTATCGCCCGTGAGGTAATGGATCTTTGTCCAGAAAATCTCGAAATTGCATTATTAAAAGGTATTTATGCGTTGATTATTGAAATTGATAGACAAGGCGATATACAGAGAAGACAAAAGGCAAATGAAGCGGAAAGAAAAATAATCTGTCAGGAAGTAAAATATTATTTTGTCCAGAGGAATGCGATACAGTATTCTGCCGTGCTAAGGAAGAACGTCGTATGAACCTTCAGGCGTTGCCAAATTCTCTCTTGCAAATCACTCATTTTCAGGACAATTTTTGAACAGGGATTCCTCTGCCAATTTTTCAGATAATTTTTTTTTTTTGCAATTCGATCTATATACTTAGTGTCTGAAAATTTCAAGGAAAAATATTCATAATTTTCCTCAAAAATACAAATTTTATCCAAGGAAATTTGACAACTCTCGAATGTTCATACGGCGTTCCTCCTTAGCACGGCAGTACTGAAAAGCAACGGGATCACTCGCCGCGCAAATGATTACCTACCTCCCAAAAGTGATCGTGAAAACATCATGACTTTAACGGCTTAAAGTATAATGTTGCGGCAACGTTTTCGCGACGCTATATTCTGACTGTTGTCCAGTGGGAAAATTTGGCATGGAGACAATGTTAGCATTTCAATTATGCAACTTTCGAAATTGTATTTTTTTTTTAGTTGATACCTACTTCACTGTAAATCAAGTAAAAATTTTAACTATTAAGGGCTCTTTGCAAGCTACATCAACGTGTAGCTATTTGGTGTCTTGGCCCCTACTTGCTAAATTCGGTTCATTTCGTATACATACTTATCTTCTTGATGTATAAAAATAAATAAATAAAAAAATACTAAAATGATAAAATGCTCTACGACCATGGTGTTATTGAGGCCCGCCACACGGGTGGGCTTAACGATCCCCAGATGAAAAATTCGAAGCCCCCAGGTCTGAAAGCGGTACCTAAACTGCATGAAAATTACGGAAATGTCTGGTAGTGATTTGCGGGATGGACATCCTGGATGCCTTTGTAGAAATGTTTTTAGTGTAATATTTGCACTATTTGACAACGCTGCCGTGCTAAGGAAGAACGCCTATGAACATTCGAGAGTTGCCAAATTTCCCTTGATGAAATACCCTGGTAAAAATTGGCGATAAGCGCTGCGTTTCAAAACACCATAGGAATTCTTATAGCCGAATAAGGAAGGCTACAGAAAATCATAGCTGGCTGTAGAATGCGGAGAAAATCATACGGCCGGGCTATAAGAAGCTATACAAAATTATGCAGCCGGGCTATAGTTCCTATGGCCGGGCTTTACACTATATCGCCTGGCTGTTGCTTTTTTCGTCATCGATTATAATAGGCTATTAAAAATTGTGTAGAAATTCGTGTGCTTTGGAAATCATTAAGTTTGATACGGAACCACCTTAATAATTACAAAACACACATTATATTTTCCTTTAATACATAGTTTTTTTCATCAATCAAAATGAAAACAATCCATACAGGATGTGCAAACAATTCAAAATCATGAGTTGAATAACGCTGACTCCGCGAGATTAAATATTAGAGCCTAACACAAAGCGGAGCGGCGACGCACTGGCGCCTACAAACCTAACAGGGATACTTCACGCATTGCGCAACGCGTGAAGTATCCCTGTTAGGTTTGTAGGCGCTAAAGCGCGTTTCGCGCAGGCTGCCCGCCTGCCGCGCCGCAGCGTGCCACCCACGGCGCTTGAAGCAACTATTTCACACCAGAGGTATTGCGCAGTATCATACGAAACTGAAGGCGCTCTAATATATTAGGAATGGCAGGCATCCATCAAAAGTACGGAGCTTTCCTCGCAAAATAAATCAAGATACTACGGCCCAAAAAGAGAGCAGTAGTCCAAACACTCACTAAGTCCTAGCATCCGTAATTAGTAACGCTTAGCATACACTTTATCGCCTGGCTGTTGCTTAGTCGCCATCGGCTATAAAAGGGTATAAGAAATTGTGTAGCCGGCTATAGAAGCTATTGAAAATCTCACAGCCGGCTGTAGGTCTATGGTATTTTGGAACACAGATTCTACTGCCAATTTTTACCAGGGCATGTATTTTTGACAACATTTATGCATATTTTCCCTCGAAATTTGCGAACTTTTTAAATGAAATTACGAACAATATACTCCGAAAAATCGGAGAAAATATATTCACAAATTTTTCTGAAAACTAGTGATTTGTCGAAGGAAATTTGGCAACGCCTGAGGGCTCATACGGCGTTTTTCCTTAGCACGGCAGAATGCGGCTCATTCCGACTCTGACGATCTTATGGTAAACATTTGGTAAACACGATTATAAATGCAACGTAGGGCGAACCATTGAGAACTAACAACCGCAGCCATGCGATCTGCTTAGGAAAGCCAGAGCGCCTGCAATCTTTTGTGTATGCAACACAGACGTCCCGAGAACACGAATAGTTGCATCCAGACTTGGTCGGTCATTGAAAGAGCCGGGCGCCTTCAAATTCTTTCGCTTGTGATACTTACCTAACAAAATGTCTCGCTCGATGCATTCATATGTCGTTCCATTACCTAAAGATACGATGGATCAAATTGAAAACGATAAATAGGTAAATATTGATGATGAATATACAATAAAGAAAATGGACACCATTCATGCCGCACTTACTCGTACGACTATGTCGGCAATAACGCACAAAACCTCTGAAAATAACCGCGCGAAACCGCGTACCTGTGTAAATTTTGGAGCAAAATACGGCGCAAAACGATGTTGTTCACTGAAAGAACAAACGTAACCTCTAGGATTTATTATCGTTTCACCTGACAGGTTTTCCTACGTTATTTTCCTGGACGGTTAGGTACCGCTCCCAGATTTGGGAGATTCGAATTTTTCATCTGGACACCCTTGAAAAAAAAAACCAGCCATGACTAGTCTTTATCAGTGGCGTGGCATGCATTCCGATTCATCGAGTGATCTGCCATTGAAACCTATGAAAAAGGATCGATAAACAGGGTGTTCGCAACGAACACCTTAATAATCGATCTTTTATCCTAGCTTCAAATGGGGACACATTGATAGTGGATCATTCACGCCTCGCCAATTCTTTAATGTGTGCCCACCTTGACTTTCTTTGAGATAGGCTGCCATTCCAAAATGCTCTAAAAATTTAATCTGGTAGGTATGTTCTAGTTAAGCAGAGGAAAATACGTACTTCACACCTACGCTCAAGCTGCAGAAAATTCTCAGATATTGTACTTAATTATTTTTTATGAAACTTTTTATTGTTGTACTTCTTAAAAGAGGTATTTGGTTCGTTGATTCTAATCCCCTGCATTGTATTTAATGTGAAACTCTCTTTTGATTACCTAATAAATTACTTGAACTGTGATGTTTCAGATTGTTGTTATTAATTCACATCCAACCTTCTCTGCTCCCATTCTACATATGTTTTTTCTGATATTAAATGTGTATGAGGGGGTCCGGAGAATATTTAAACTCACTTCGAGATTTTAAAACATGCATTTGGAGTTTTGACATTGAATCAACTGGAAACCAAAAATGATTGTGCAAATTCTTGGATTATATTTACTTAAGTACACCTTACTGCGCATGATGTTTGACCTTGTTCAGCCAAGAATGTAATTTTACTTAATGAAAGAAAAAGGTGAGCTCTATTAATTATAATTATATATTATTCATGATGTATCATAATTATTATACTCATAGTATAATAAAAAGTCAGCTGATAAAAAATTGAGTATCTTCTCAGGGGGAAAAAATAGTTCAGCACGAAGGAAAGGTTCCTGCTGAAATAATTAAGGAATTAAAAAAATTGAAAACCGACAAAAAAGACATCGTGAATTGAAATTTTTATGTTTTTTATTCAAACTGTAAAAAAAAATTGACGGTAAAAATTCATTAGAATATACATTCATTGAGAGGATGAATACAACAATTGAAGAACAGGGCACTGAACTTGATTAACCAGCAGTTTTAAGTAAGGGAAATAAATTGCACCGTTGAAGTGGCCACAAAAGACGGAAATATCACTAATTAACTAACATCTGGGTCAAAATTACGTTCGAGGAAAAACTGAGATTAAAAAAGTTCTGTGCCTCAACATTCACGTCATGCACACAATAAGAAGTGTTTTCAGTTCAGTTTTGTCAGACAATAAATAAATGGTGATGGCACTCAGAATGGTTTGACTTGAGATTACCATCTGAAAAGTGCATGGTACAATTTTTCACTTCTTTACATTGTTCTACATGCTGAAGGGGAGAAATTGCCGCAGCCACTACCCTCGTACACTTAAGTGCAAAAGCGATAAAAACTCCTAGCATGAGTCTCGATGATTTACAACTACATATTTTGAGCACCTGATGACTAAATATGGTGCTATTTAGTCACCGGAAGGAATGTATGAATTATCATTTTACATGCTCGATCCTGATTGAGAGCGATGAAATAATTTCCTATACACATGTTCTTGAACAATATTTAAGGAGAAAGAGATCAAACTAAAATTAAACAAACATCATTTTTGCACAATTACTACAAGAAATAAAACTAGCACTATCAATTTTGATATAGAACTTCAAAAAAATGCAGGCACCAAAATTGAAGTTACATTTAAAAATATGTGTTTATAAATGTCGCAGGCAAAAAATCGAATCAGGCACTTTGTCAAATGTCTAGGCACAGTGTCAAATGTCCTCACTCCGATTGAAAGTCTGACTTCCCTGCCAATTTTAGAAAAAATAATTTATTGTCTTCATGGACAATAAGTATTTTTCAAACTATCATCTTATGATTACTGTGATGATTTTTAGCCCACAGATGAACACTCATTTCAAAATATACAGCATTTTTTAAAATACTGAGTTTTTACAATTTTGAAGTTGAAAAGTAAAAGAGGATCATTTTGAAAAGGAAAATACATACAATAGTAATTCGTAGTTTGATGAATTTTTACTTTCAAGATATTGAGAGTTCGAGAACTCTTAGTAAAAACATACAGAACTTTGTATACTTTTCAAATCTGACTATCAGCCTAGGCATTTGAAATTTGGATGGTATTCAGTTTTCATAGAAACAAATCTGTGATAAATTGCACCGATGATTGCGGGTGAATTTTGTAGGCCGTTTGCCGATTGCAAAAACTGGAGAGAAAAATATAATAGATCTTCCTTAGGATACAGGAAATAACATACATAAAACTTTAAAAACTTTTAAAATTATTCTAAAAACGAGGACTTGAGTAAAAAAAATTTACAGGAAGGAAAAAACAATGGCTGTGAAACCCAACTCAATTTTGCAAAAAGCAAATAAGCTTTGATCCTTATTAAACGTTTCCAAGGGGGCTTCTTTGAATCTAAAGCTGAACGCACAACTGCGACAACGTGAATCAGTTTTCATTTCTAACTCAATTTTTTCTGAAGAAACCAAGAATTGATAAAAAAGTAGAAATGGAAAAATGAGTTGATCCACAGGGGTTAAAAATTGATACATAAGCTAGGCCACGGACAAAGAAAATAGATGAACAGAGGCACCATTTCAGATTTTTGCAGGGCCAGGCAAAAAGTGACAAGATTTTCCCCCAATCAAGCAAAATCATCAAATAATCTACCCTAACTTTAGAAAAGCATGTGCTCTCAATTTCTCAACGATTTTCCCACATTCCTTAATTTTTTTGGTGCCAAGCCAAGCCAATCAGTTTTCTGCGGCCTGAGTCCAAAATGCAAGACCGAGCAAATGCTTTGCCTGCCTCTTCTGGCGCACTAAGATCCTTAGTGCGCCGGAAGAGGCACCTTATGAGCCTCCAGACGTTGCCAGATCACCCCTGATAAAATGTTCTCCTATGAAGAAAGTTATGTACACTTTCCATTAAAATTTTCAGATGTTATAGATTAAACTGCGAACAAAACTGACTGAGAAATTGGAAGAAAAGTATTCAGAATTATTCCTGCAAATTTATTTTTCATGGAAGGAAATATGGCTACATCTGAAGGCTCTTACGGCGTTTCTCCTTAACACAGCAGTCTTCCTCCAAATGGCGTCCCTGTCCATGAAATTGATAAAAACAAAATACAATGATGCATTAACATAAAATAAAATAAATTACAATGTACATTTTTTCCAATGGGCTTCTAATGGGCCGTCCATAAAGTATGTAAAGCACTTTTTCGGCATTTTAGACCCGCCCTCCCCCTCTTAACGTTTTTGAGACGTAGGTCCCTATCCTTTCACACATGAAAACAAAATGGCGTAACGCTCTTTTAGACCCCCCCCCCACCCTGAAGCATTACGCAATTTATGAACGGCCCTTACTTGCAAGATGGCTGAGTAGATTGACGTGAGAGAGTGGGATTAGAATGTTCTGCAGCAAAGAAAAGAGATAAAGATGGTGAATTCTTCCCTTAATTGAATTGAAATGTCTGAAGCTAAAAATAACATCAACGAATGTATTGAATTTGAAAAGTTGGTTCTGAATTTTAGTACAAGGGACATGTCATGCAATTTGATAAAGTTCGACTGAATGAAATTGGAGGATTCTGGGAGACAAAACTTTCGTGCGCTTGACTACAAATAGTGGAAAAGCTTACGATTCAAAGCAGAGAGCATAAAAATATGTTCTGTAAAAGAGAATATGGTCACTCTCTTCAGGGAGAGCATTTATGGTTAGGGGAGACTTTGTGAGAAGGCATTTACTTCTACACATCCTTTGCCATGACCTGGGAAAATACTTCCAAAAAATGAGAGAAGAAAAAATCGTCATTTTAGCAACCATCGTAAAAAAACTAAACGAGGGTTAAAAATGTTGACAATTTTTGTCTGAACTGACCATTTAAAAAAAAAGAGGGGTTCCTGCTATGAAAAAAAGGCTCTCAATAGCTACTGCAAAGAAAGATTATGGACCTTTGCCTCTACAAATTAGTTCTACGCACTTCTAAATGAGTAAAAACATGCATAAAATGCATGGTATATATGGTAGCAGATTCTCCTACAGAATGATAAGAGAGCAGATCATACAGTAAAAATTGCAAAAAATGCAATGAAGGTAGTAAATGCGGGTATGTAAGTTTCACACAAAACAAAGGATATACAGTCCGTTTATGATGGGTAGAGTGGACATTTTGAAGGGAGCTCAGAATCGGCTTCGCTGCCCTTTCAAACAAGAAAGAGAAAAAACTAACATGAGCTGGGGGGAAATTGTGAAATTTGAGTTGAATGGACCAAGATTAAGCTCTCATTCACAGAACTGAATAAATGAATCCGGAAAGTTTGATAATTCTTGGCTATAAAAAATTAATTATGTTATCACAGATAATACATAAATTCACATTATTGTGATTCATTAGAACAAAAAGGGCCTTAACTTCATCAGAATGAGCACAGACGCAGCTGCTAGGCAAGTCATAAGACTTGGAATTCTTAGAAACAATTTAGACTTGAAAACGTTAGATTCGGTAAAATAAAATATTGCAAGAAGGCAATCAATATTTATGGACAAAGTAAAAAAAAAGTTTACACCTACAAAATTAAAAAAAATTTTCCCTTCCAAATTGATCAAAAGCCGATCAAAACCAGAAAATCCAATTCCCCCAAAAAGCAGAATTAGAAAATAAAATCAATATTAAGATAGAAAGGATTTTAAAAATCTTGATTTTCAGATGCAAACATTGCATTTTGGATTTCGAGAATAGTTTCAATCTTGAAGTTAAGAGCCTTTTTATTCAAGGTATAACGTTTACAACAAATTCGGCTAAAATTTTCAAACTTAAGGAGATCTAATCAAAAGATCATCAAATCATTGTCTTATTCACGAAAAATGAGTCAAAAATGTTTTATCTCAAAATAACTACTGCCATTATATTACTTAAAAAAAAAAAAAAAAAAAAAAAAAAAAAAAAAAAAAAAAAACAGCAGGAAATTTCGGCAGGCTTTCTTGATGCAGACTGATATGTAGCTACACCATAGTTTCATATTGCAGTTTGAAGGTTCTACTGTAAACTGACACATAACATTGTATCTGATTTGAGCCATTTGTTCCTTACAATACAAATTTCTCGTGTTTAATGAGTTATTAATGGAATCATGATTTGTCAATGACTAAATTGTGATGAATTAACACAATTAACTTCACATACTGGTCTCTAAAATTTGGATATGAGGCTATGTTCCGTTGTATTGGTTTCAACCATTGGCAAATCAATAGCCTGATTATTGCAACTCGATGTGCCGAATATCGCAAGAATGAAGTGACCATCAAGTCAGTACATTAACAAGGAAAATTACCGAAATTTCGCATGCAAATTTTAGCAATACTAGACTGTTGAAATAATGGAATGTTCAGAAATTTTGAGACATCCCTATCAACACATGCCTTTAGGAGCTAACATATTGTTACTTAAAAATAAATTGGGATGAAACCAAGAGCATTTCGAGATAAACAAGGCAAATAACAGTATAAATGCAAACTTTAAGTGTAGAATGGTGCAATTGCCTAATTGAGCAATTTTTAAAGGTGAAACGCACTTGTGCTCTGGAAATTTTCACTCTTGGTTTGAATTTTTGGAGAGACTAAGATGAGAATTTAACTTTTCTGAGGTGAATCCATTTTGACTTTAACAAGAAAAAAGCATGCGGATAAGATGTGAGTGGAAATTTGGGTTTAATTTAACATTTCATAAATGGAATTTACTTTGAACACTTAAATCTCGGCAAAAAAACCACAGAGTAAATGATAGCTTAATTCAAGGAGAGGCAGGAAAAAACAAAATACGGCAAATAAGATGAAAAACCAGGATCTTATCAATTTTTTCTGGAGCTGGTGATTAGAATTTTTTTCAATTATTAGAAAGTTTTTGCCTCTACGTGGCTAGATTTTTGCTGCACTGAATAGGGTCTATTTACTTAGAAATCAGTCTCGGTTTTGTAATAACAGTAAATTAATTATTTATTTTCCACATTTTTCTCCTACATAATTTTGGAGCTTGAAAATCAAATCACAATATTTTGAAAATTCCCAGTTTTTTATTTCATTTGTTGCCTTCAGTTTTTTTAGCCTTTCCCTACATAAGTTGTTAATGTTTTTTTGACTGAACAAGTTATTCATTATTCTGCCCAAGTGTGAAATAATGAATACACCGAGTAAAATAGAGTAGAAAGAAAAATATGTATCATGATTCCAGTGAGCCATGGATGCTTTGAAGGGGGAAAAAAGATATTACATGAATATTACAAAAAAAGTGTTTTTTTCTGGGGGGGGGGGGGGATTTTGGGTGTTAATACAAAGGGTTCTCCATCATGATAAAACAATACTTAACATGCCTTTGCATTCCTTGTAAGCTGAAATGGATTCACTTTCAAATTAAAATTAAAAAACAGGGCTTTACAGATCTCAGCGGCAGTTCCAGGTAAAAACTCAAAGACTAATTTTGAGGATAATCCCTGCAAGATGTAACTAATAAATGCAAATGGGCAGTCAATTCATAAGATTCTTGAGCAAAATAAGTTTCTTGCGACCCTTGTATTTGCTTTTTGAGATAAAATACATGGTGAAACTAGAAAAAGAAGTAATTTTACTGCAGCGTTGAAGAATATCAGCTATCTCGTGTTACAGAGGAGTAAGACACAACTTCACTGCTTCAATCACAAAATACATTCTTCGTACAGACGAGAGAAATCCAGAATAGTTTCAAAAAATAATTTTACAAAGCTATTACAGAACCATCATTGATCAGCTGAGATTCACAGCGTCGCAAATTAAGATACATCTTTTCTTTGTTTCACCACTACCTGTTGCCACAATTTCTCAAAATTCACAATTGTCTGGCTTGGCTGCAGTTTCAGAGTAACAGAAAGAAAATGAGACAGAAGATGAAGACAATGCTTAATGCCCCTGCTAGTCACAAAGGAGTTGAATGCCACTGCCGCTCATTTGGAGATTCACTGGGAGGCATTGCAATAGCAATATCGGACAAACGAGCGGCTGCTTCGTCCATACCGTCTCCAACATCATCACCTTTCGAGCCCTCAGCCACATCACCGACTGGGCTGGCAAATTCCACGGTGAAGCCATTCAAGGTCCCTTCCTCGTCATAAAGACCTGGGTTGAAGTAGAATTTCTTGGTGAAACCCCACTTTTCGATTGTGGTAGTTTGCATTCCATGCTGATCAGAGACAATGCCACGGATCTTTGAGTCAACCTGCAAGGTAAATTGGTAATTGTATTAAATTAAATGATAAAAGTTCCTTCGCTATCTCTGAGCAAAGGGAAAATGTAGAGAATTAAGGCGACGTCCAAACCTCGTAATACTGTTCATTGTGATTGGTACTGATTTTCTTTTGGAAGTTTTAACTATCAATGAATTATTTTGTCAATTGAGACTTAGTTTCAGCAAGACACAAAAAAAAAAAAATCCAAATATTTTGCTATCTTAAATTTTCATTTTTTTATTTTTTATTTTTTATTTTCATAGAGTACATGGAGTCGTAATGTAAGTGGGAGAGTTGGCGCCGCTTTTAGGCATTTTCCAGGTCCCGAATTCTGAGGCTCCTGTTGTGTGAGGCTGGGTCACTTTTTCAATAAATGATTGATTGTTTGCGATACAAGGGTACCTGGTCATCTGATGTAAACAAAGAAGATAGGAATTACCGCATATTGCACACCGCTATTTTGGATCGAACATGTATCGAAAAAGTGATCCGTGCTCGGCGCACACCAGGTTCGGAACTCGTCGAGCAGAACATGGTGCCAGCTTTCCCATTTACATTACGACTCTATGTTTATTTTACATTCTATTTCCGCAATGAACATGGGTGAATGCCATTGAAACATTTTTCAGTTTAAAATTGTTTTCGCATTATTTATGTGAGGTAAAAAAATTTATAGGTAATGTCAAGCAACAATGATGACTCAAGTTCCTTCTACAAAATTAGAAGAAAAGGATATTCTGCAACATTATACGGTTTTTCCATGCTTAAATTTACAAACCTGACTTACTTGGAAAAAATAATTCAAACTATCAAAGTTGGACAAATATCTGATTCATTGTGCATTGCGATACTTTCGATGCATTTATCTGTCACGGTGATGTTACTGTCCATACTCATTCAGCACCCTTAATTGCACTGGCGAATTTACTCAGCGGAATGTTCAGGCTTCGAAATTAAGGAGAACTTCAGTGCTGTTGTGCTAAAGAAAAACGTTGCATCAACCTCCAGGCATTGCCAAATTTCCTTCGATAAAACACGAATTTCCTGGTAAACTTATGCTTATTTTCTCTCCAATTTTTCAGATACTTTTGCTCGCAATTTCACCTCAGATTCCTGAAATTTTCAAGGAAAAATATTCATAACTTTCCTCAGAAATGAACATTTTATCGAAGGAAATTTAGCAACTCTCGAATGTTCATACGGCGTTCTTTCTTAGCACCGCAGAGTAGGAGTGTGTTCTAAAATTAACGTCATGTTCTAACCTAGTTGCTGACTACGTGGTGGGGATGCAGGAATATTAATTTAAACATGATGTAATTTGTAACCAAAATCTCATCCTAGATAATTAAAAGCGCTGACGGAGCACTTATTACATTTGTGAACTACACACAGTCAACTTTCTTTGATTTTGTGATGATACATCCATTTGATTGAAACAAGAGGGAAGGTCTAGGGAAAAGCAATATTACTTACCATTGAAAGCATGGTGTCAATGTCAAATTCCCATGCATGTTCTTGGAAGACTCTCACCAAGCAATCGACAAACCATGCTCCACTTTCAATATATCTAATTGATACGTAACCTGAAATCACATACATAAGAGCAACCATCAAAGTGAGTAGGACAGTTCAAGTAATCGAAAAAATAATTTAAGTGCGGAAACCTTACACTTCCATCAGGCCACTTACTAGTTACAGGATAAAAAATTCCTCTACTTGACCACATTTTCTAAAAATATTCAATTTAATACTAAATGTAACGCATCATGACTAAAAAAACAACTTAATCAGCCCGAAATGATGGTACAATATCAACTGAAAATGGGACTAAGGCCGCAAAAATATAAAATAAAAAACCCGGGACGTTTTGCTGAGTTACAACCGCATTTTCAACCAGCTAAAAAAAAAAAAAAAAAAAAATTAAGAAGAAACAAACAGGGCCTCACCGCAGTTGTTGTGAATACGATATCAACTTAAAATGGGACAAAGGGGACAAAAACATTAAATAAAAAACCTGGGACGTTTTGCGGGACAAGACTCTGTTCGTTTCTTTTTACTTCTCTTTCTTTTTTTGGCAGTTTCAAATGCGGTTGAAACGTCCCGAGTTTTTCATCTCATGTTTTTACTGCCTTAGTCCTATTTAAATTTGATTTTGTACTATCATGAATAATACATTCTCTTTCTTAAACAGAGCTCCATGCAGGCTTTTAACGGAAGGAGACATTTTTCTTCTGCTTTTGACATTTGTTACCAAGAGATTTATGCTTCAAGATATGGTTTGGAAAATAGCGTACCGGGTACACAAGCATTCACAATCAGCATGTGATCATACTTCCTGCCTTTTTCCGGCACAGTTTCTGGGGCTTCTGATCCTCCACGCTGATGCATTGAGTCTGTGGTTGATAATTTCATTTTTCTAAGAACATTTCCGGACGACTGAATTGGCTGTCCGAAGTCTTTACTTTGGCCTCTGAAAATAAAAACACCAATGGCATTAAGTTAGACATTTAGTGAGAGGAAAAAAGTAGTAGGAGGCCAAAAGCGGCTTTCTTTGCAACTTCAGTGAGCTGGGAAGATCAAGAATAAAATTCAAAACTTCCGATGCTTTGTTCCCTCCACAGACTCATGAATGACTTTAAACCCCCTTTTTCTTCTTTTTTCTTATGTAATTCAAGTGCCACACAAGTGGTAATCCAGTCCATTTTATTATAGCCCAATTCCTACTCCGTCCCTGAAGTATCTCTGTCCCTCAGTACTTAGATATAGTTGCTGCAATAAAATGTACATCCTTCATCCCTATTTTACTAGATCACTTGAGCTAGTGCCTCTTTTTGACTTCTGCTGTTGCCTGAACAAAAAAGACACTCTTGCTGGTAATTGGGGTGAATGCATGATCAGGACACAAATAGAGGTTTGAAGGAAATATTATAGACTGTTGCTTGACTTTTCCTGGGCATAGAATACATTTTTCTGAGTAAATCGAGCGCTAATTAGTGTTCAAGGTTCTTGATCAACATTAGATTCTCATGAGGCGGGGAAAATGTGATCTTGGAGAGCTCGTTCCTCAAACTAACCTTTTAACAAATATATAAGTGTTCGGCTCCTGCTTACAGCAACATATAATCATATCTGCTAGAGAACGGCTTGCTTCCTTAGTCATTCTAAAAAAGACATTGATCAAAATACAAAAAGATAAAAATGTGTAAAATTAACAATAATTGTAACACCCATCCTTGTAATTTCACTGATACACTTAGCTGAAAGATTTTAAATGTAACTGTATCAGACTCTACATTTAGCTTCCCTGCTTCCTTGTTTGGATTGAGTAAGATAGGAAGGTGAAGGCTATTTTGATTGTCAAGACGTTTAACCATTTTACCTCGCTATTATTCTAAACAGCGGACCAAACTACCTACTTCTCACAATTCCAAACATATTTCAAACCTCAATAATCTTACCTGCAGGCCTGGAAAAAGAAGAGAATTGGTTTGTCTGTCCCAAAGACTGTACTTTGAGGGTACACAAAACAGTTTATGAGTCTCAGCGAGCTGACACTAATTTTATCTGAGCCTTGTATCTCCATGTATTTTCCTTCTTCACGTGTGTCACCATGAGACATAATGAATACCAAACATGAGTCCACCGCAGCATGTTTTTCTTCTTTTGCAAACTTTTCTACGACTTGTAGTATTTCCTGGAATAAAAATTTCAAAGATTAATTCACCTTTCAAATTGCCTTCCATGAAAAATAACTTATCATGAGACATTCCTAAGGATATCGGTCCAAAAATTGGATTGCATTTTACAAAAAGGAGCCGAAAGCATTCCAATATTGCTGGGAGTAGGCAACATACATTCTTTGCAATAAAATTGTTGAAATCTTGCAAAAATTAAATTTACAGAGGCAATATTTGTCTTGAATTTATAGTTTATTGGGAGTAAAAATAAAACTTGTTTGGATGATGTTGATATTTGCAAAATAAAAAAAGTTTCACAATTTCAGCGACATTTGAGCACTCTTGGTTCCTTTTTGCAAAATATAATCCAATTGAGCCTGAGATCCAAGAGAGGCTGACCAAGCTATTGTGCAAATGATAACAGCAACAAACATGAATTTAGCATCCGAGTTCTTAGATGATCTCCCACCAAATGGTAAAAATTGAAGGGGAATAGGTACACAATAGGGCAATAGGTCTTTGGCACACTCGATTTTTTTCCTAATGAATAATACTATTGAATAAGAAGCCGCAAATTGTTGACTTGCTGATTCAAGTCCGATTTGTAATGAGTGAACGCTTCAATGTTTTACGTTTAATAGATTGGTTTCCATAATTCTTCGATACAGAGTCTGAAACTAGTCTCCCAATGCTTGCTCCAAATCAGACTTATACCTTCTTAGTTCATCAATTTTAGAGAGCTACAGATGCAGAACGGGCTGGATATATATACCCGTGATTTTTTAACAATTTAAATTAAAATGATCCATTGAATGATATTTTTGGATTTAAATGTTACTGGAACTCACCTGAGTTGAGCACCATTAGATAATATAATGCTCTTATCCTACGCGGCAAGAGGGAACAAAAAAACAGAACATGATTTTTTTACTTACGAAAGTCTACCGATTATTAAATTATCTGGCATTGGTGGAAAGTTTTTCAGGTAAATGCTTGGAAAGGTCATAATGCTTAACCCATTCTTGGACACCCCCTCCCTCTTGGTCTGCACTTAAAATGATTTTTTCCTGGGCGGAAAGAGATTTACAGGTTGCTTGCCATGATATCAGTATGTCTGGCAAACAGTTCCGCACCAAATGTTTAAACGCCATGTTAGACAGAAGTTTCACATTTCAAACCATCAAACTAATTTTCTCGATGAAATGGATCCGTTGCAAGTAATAGAGACGGACAATTGAGTATACTTCATACGAGCATAATCTCACAAAAACTTGTTTAGTTCATCAAAAATGTCTTGAACACATGTTGAGCCACACTGTTTCTGAAGTTCGTTAAACTAATTTCAATTTTAACTGTTAGCACTTTTTTCAGGAGTACTGATTGCTGGCAATTGGGCTAGTCGAGACATAAATGCGAGGAAAACTAATCGAAAGACATCAACAATCTGGTCAAGAAACAATGATCAGTTGCGCTGGTCACAGAATCGTGTTTTGATGCTTGAGCCTTGAAGATTAACTAAAAGTAATGAGATCTGTCCGTACAGCAACTCTAACAAAGATGTTGTGCTTTGAAAAGTCAGGTTTTTGACGGCATCCACCGTGGTAGTGACACCCTTAGTTCCTTCCTCTTTTTTTGGATCAGTGATGCAGAGGGCGCAACGCGAAACTTCAACTACATTAAATGTAAACAAATTGAGGTGAACTGACTGACCACCTAATCTCTTCCTGGCGCATGCGTTATCTCCTGACAAGATCTTTGAAGTGCGAATCCGCGTGTTTCTTGAGTTTGTTTACGTTTAACGTCGTTGAAGTTTCCCATTGCGCCCTCTGCATCACTGATCGAAACAAAGAGAAAGAAACCAAGGGTGTCACTACCACAGTGTATGACGTCAAAAACCCGACTTTTCAAAGCACGGTATCTCAGTAAATATTAAACGTTGGAAGTTGCTTTTTGGACAGATTTTATCATTTTTAGATGATATACAAGAATCAAAAATCAAAACACGATTCTGTGACTAGCGCAACAGACGCATTGAAGACTGATTTTGCAATTTAACATGACCGAAATTGCATCCAATGCTTAGACTTCTCCTTCTATGGGTGGTCACATGTGCAGATAATAAAATACACTTGGGACCGCTCAATAAAACAACAGGGAAGTTATGAGGGGCATTAGACTCAGTGATCTTTAGAATTCTCACAGATGAGACAGGGTTGCCACAGAATTTAGAAAAAGAAATTCCCTGACGTTTCCATGATTCCATTGTCACATTTTGGTAAAATTCCCTGACAGTTAAGGATAAGCCAGATGCTTAAAAAGACACAATTTGAAATGATTTTCAGCCATAATTGGTTGTTCAAAACGTCAAACTCATTCTAGAAGGGAAATAAAGGTGACTTGACAATTTTTCCTGACATTTCCAGGTTTTCCAGTTATTCCTTGACTGTGGCAGCCCTTGAGAAAGATAGAAGAATGTTGATGACACTTACATGGCCTTTCAGATCAACATGAGTTTCAACTTCATATCCAAGTTCTGTGAAGAGTTTCTGCAATCGCCTTAGGTCAACTTCAGATCCCGCTCGATTCTCGTCCGGGAAATTGGGGAACTTCTGGATATTTATTATGAGAGCATAACCTTTGGGCTTTGATCCCATTTTGTACGCCTGAAAGTCATAAGAAGTTCAATTGAACCGCATTTTGGGATAAGGAACTACTATGTCTGACTTGTCCATATAAGCATTCATTGGCATGGGGAAACTAATGACATATCTGAAGCTCTGAAATGAGGCAGAAATAGTCCTTACTTATTCCAAACAATTAATCATTGAAAAATCATTCAACCTTAAGAACTGATGAAAACTTTACACAAATTAATACTGTGACTTAGTTTGGAGAAAACACATCAACTACAATAAGACCTCAATTTATCGGATTTCACAACGCCGAATTGATCCATCAAATAGCGGAATCCACTAATTCGAATTAACTTCCTTGAAGGGGCCAGAGGATCCATTCGTTAAAGCACGATCCAATAAGTATCATTCAAAATAATCCAGGAAAATTCCTGTGAGCTAAGTAAGTGCATTCTCTACTTTTGAAAAATGCAAAAATTAAAATTTCTTAGCAAACTCATGGGGGAAAAAACTGACCTGCCAAGGGCGTGGTGGATTTAAATCTAGTCGCTCTCTGGCTAATCGGACGGTGCTGGAGGCCTTCAGCATTGGAGAGGAGTCTACAGTGTCAATGTTCTTCTTGTTTTTCTTGTTATGATGGAACGCTTTCCTGAAACAGAAAAACTTGATCATAGCTGGTTGCCTAGCAGTTAAAATACTGTATACAATCAAAACAGCACAAGCTAATGTCGCACTTAAATTTGTGCATTCCCCTGCACCGAACCACTCATGCTCTAAATGTGCGCTAGTGAGGACAGCTCCTCGGCACAGTGCGGGTTGTTTCTGCCAGTTGTCAGTTGTTTCCACTTGCGTTAAAGAAATTTGGCGAACAAGCCATTGCATCGCGCACCTGTATAGACGCCTTCTTGAAGGAGTGCACAAATAGATCAACTTGCGCACCTTTGCAAAACAGTGCATAGAAGCCAACTTGGATTGCAGAGCAGCTTGTTCGAATTGTTTCAGCATATGTGCTGTGCCATTCAGTGCATGCGAAAATGCAATTCGCAAGTTTTGATGAATTTCATCAGCATTTTTTGCACACTACAAAATTCAAATTATGATTCAAAGGATGCCCAAACTTGAGCTGGGGAAAACTGTTTTATGACTTCTTGCAAAAAAGTTCTTCAATTGGGCCGCTTATAGATTCTTTTGAACAGTTAAAATTGATGCCTCTGGTGAGTGACAGTGATAAGCAAAAGGGAGGCAGAGACTTCTTGACTGCAAAAATGGGGAGGTTGCAAAAGCAGGATTTGAAAATAGGATGGAAACTTCGCTGGATGGTTTGACCGACAAAAATTTTGGGGTTAGAGGGGTTTTAAAATGGGAAAATTAGGAATTTTTATCATCACCGGTAAGTACTGTTTTTGCAATGATTTACAACAAAACTCAAGTAATTCATGGTACACCATTGGCAGAGTAATCGTGAATATACGAAAAAAATAATTGATTTAGAAATTCATTATGATTTTCTTAGATAATACCTTGCATCTTTGTCCGTCTCATGGTAATGAACAGGTAGGTCACCAACTAATTCGACTGTTTCATGTGCTTCGACAATGGCCTGAAGATGACTGTTACGGGTTTCCGCAAAACTGGTGAAAATTAATGGAGTCATATCATCTGGTGTGAGCAGCAAATGCTCGTAAAGCTGATCGATCTTACACTCGTCATTTCTTGCTGCAGCCTGAAAAGTTAAGATAAAACTATGATAGCGACAAGTATTGAAAGTGAGGGGAAAATGGAAATTAAAAAAAGGAATCTATCTGAATGTAAATGAGAAAAAGACACAGTCTAGGAACAAGAGGTTCATTCTACGATTATGATCCAGTTTACTTATTTATTTCAGTGCCAAAACCTATGCTGGTCTCATTTGCTAGATCGCATAAATTTAAAAAATTGATTAGTCGACAGGGATGATTCCGCACCGAAATTTCACGTAGATTACAGTGAGCAATTTCATGTAGAAATTTTTGATAGTTAAATCTACCAAAATTAAGGTGTCTCCTTGGGTCAAACTGGGTGCTAAGCTAATGAATCAGTTCAATACGTTTTTTTTTAATACATCATGCGAACGTTGTACCTAAACAGGAGTGCGGAAAGTTCTTTGCTTTCACATTTTTGGAGTCAGCTTTCCTTTTTAATGAGGTTGCCTTCATATTGCTGTCCACAGAAGACTTCCAGGCTTAGACTTACTTCCTTTTTTTCCGCCTAAGAGAGCCAATTACAATCGGCCTCCTGTGGTTTAGTGGTTGTAGCGCTGGCCCAATGACCAAGAGGTCCCGGCATTGATTCCCGGACAGGTGATCTGAGTTCGATGGTCTCAGGCAATGGTCACCTGGGGCTGGGGTAATAAGCGTGGGATTAGCTGATAGGCTACTTGAAATTGGTAAAAAAAAAACAAAAAAAAACACTGTTTCCTTCCGCAATCAGCCAAACAGCACTTTCTGCACCCCTGTACCTGAACTTTACTCACTGTTAGTTAATCCCAAATTAATTTTTCATGGTAACCAGGGGAAAGATTCATTAAAAATTAGAGTGGTCAAAATAACAGGTTAAATTTAGAAAAAATTGGAAATATGACAGTAAAGCTAATAAAGGAAGAACATCCAGTGCTATCCAGACGGCAGAAAAAATGGATCGGCACCACACAAAATAGAACCTATTCAGCACATCAAATGAATGCTACTTACAAGTGAATTAACAGTCTCTGTGTCCAAGACGTTATTTGCATGAAGTCGTTGGATGAGATCCTCCAGATGGTGGGTTCCCATTTTCAATTCTAGAATGTTTTTCTCGATCGACTGGTTTACCATGTTGATTGATGTGAAATATCTAAAGACAAAAAAAAACAGGAAGTAATGATAAGAAGGTAACAATGTAACTTCAGTTCCCTTACACATAGTATACCCACTTCAGATTACTGAATTGAGATTCCATGATGTATGTTTCATATCGAAGGTGTAAGTCAACAATCACATAACTCGTTCGCGGTGTCTGAAAATCTCCGCCTCTATGTTATTTTTTTAAGGGAGCACAAACTGACATCATTCTTTGAAGTTTACGCAGAATTTTCTTCGCACAGAGAAGAAAAATCACGGCAGTTTTAAAGAATTGCTGTTGAGTAGTTTTCCGTTTGAAAAATAAAGTATGACAGGAAGTCTGCGACGTCGCAAACCGAGTTATGTGATTGCAGACCTACACCGTCGATATGCAAATTACTTAAACAGCCGCTGCATCTGTCGATCAACTCTTTTCTGATTTCAAACCATACAGTAGGATTCTTATTGACCCATACTTCTTGAAAATACTTAAATGAAAGCAATCAGAACATTTCATTTGATCAGTCAGCAGTCAAACATAGTAGCAGGCATTCCAATTTAGACCCAAATTAAACAGAAAGATCACAGTTGTTGATACAACCTTGCATTGGCTATCAGACAACTACTGGGCCTTGATGGAATAGAGAATAGTACGAAGTTAAGGTCATGGTTGCATGTAGTACAAGGTGCCACCCAAAATTTTCTATGTATGCCTTGCACCCACTCTGCGATGGACGCTGCTGATTCCTCGAATTTTCTGGCGCTACATGCAATTTAGGTTGCTTACCTATTGAATCATTGAAAGAATCAAATGCACCATCAAGATTATACTATATGTCTAAATTTAGGATACTTACTGACTGCAAGTATCAGTCAACAGGGCATTTTATACCGGACAAAACCTTGAGGAAGGCTGCAATATTTGATCATGAGAGGATGAGTTCTCTTCAATTGAGTCTAATGAGTCAGCTGCGCTGGTCACAGAGTTGTGTTTTGATGCTTGATTCTTGCAGATTAGGGAAAAATAACACGATCTGTCCAAACGACAACTTTTTACATTCAATATTAACCAAGTTATTGCCCTTTGAAAAGTCAGGTTTTTTGATATCATCCACTGCTGCAGTGACACCCTTACTTTCTTCCTCTTTTGTTCGATCAGTGATTCTGAGGGTGCAACACGAAACTTCAGCGAGGTTAACCATTAACAAACTGAGGTGAACTGACAGACCGCCTAATCTCTTCCCGGCGTATGCGTTGTTATCTCCTGATAAGAGGGTCTTCAGAGTGCGAATCCGTTTATTTCTTGAGTTTGTTTACATTTATTGTCGAGGCACCCTCAGCATCATTGATCGAACAAAAGAGAAAGAAACCAAGGGTATTACTGCCAAAAAGGATGACATCAAAAACCTGACTTCGCAAAGGGCGATATCTTGATTCATAATGAACGTAGAAAGTTGCGGTTTGGACAGATTGTACTATTTTTCGACAATCGACAAGAATCAAGCATCAAAAATCAATTCTGTGACTAGCACAACTGACCCATTTGAGATGACCTACTCACTTGGGGTGAAATCAGTGATCAGGAGGCAGAAATCAGATAACCAGCTCTAAAAATTGTTGACTTACAGGGTTTGGCAAATCCATCCAAACAAGGGTATGGACTGAAGAAAGGAGAGTTCCAAGGCTAAGTCTATTGGGGTTAAACAGAACCGGCACTAAACTATGGTATGATTAAGACCACAGACAATGCTACTAATAAGCAGTCCTTATGTCACAACAGCTTGGAGCAATAGCTTCGCTCATTTCTTCCTCGTACTGAAGCGATACTACCTAAGTACGTGGCATTACTTGAGCATTAGGCTAGGTGCTTCAGTAGCAGTTGGCGTCAACAATAAAAAATGAGTTTTTCTTCCAAGTAAACTGAAAAAAAAAATACTCCAACTGAATGCTAGTCTCCTTCATAAACTACTTGACTTTAGAATAGCAGTTGCGCTTCCATGAAGTAAGGTCATTCGTAGCTACATCATTAACATTATAGACCACCGATGAGGGCTCCAAGCTTATTAGGTGATGGTGAAGTGGACCATATTTAGTGACAGCTTCATAGTGAGTGCTTGGCGGGAGGACCTATGGATTTAATTTGATTCACCGTCAAAGACTTCCGAGAGAAGGGCTCAAGGGTCATTTGGAGCTCTGCCTCTTCCTGGACTGGCCTAGGCACATCAAGGATTCTACTGTTATGGACGGTTGAGCTGGATATACAGATTCAATAACCATGAGTGGTTGTGAGGAAATGGGAAGAGGAATTATTTCATAGACAACTTACTTAGGGTTGAACTAAAAAGAGCTAGACCCAAGAGCAGAGGTCCCTGAAGGAAGCAGAACAGAGTTCAGGACATGGATTGGAGTTAACCAATGGCACTTCGTAAACTGGAATTGCTTAAATTTGAGCAGAAACTCACCATAGGTTTTGATAAGGAATTGATAAGTAAAAAATTAAGCACAGACACAAAGGGAGCACACTGCACAGCACAATGGAATTGGAGAACAACGACAGGTTTCAACAAGTTTGTGATGTCAATAGCCTTTCCAATCTTTCTCGCTCACTGCCCATTAGTTCTATAAATTGTTAATAGAGAGCGGTGATCTGACGACAAGAGTTGCCACCAGGTTACCACGTTGCCAAATTCAACGTTATGAAAATAGTACTTTTTAGATGATTCCTGCATAATTATTTGGAAATTACGGTTCTCAGACTTTTTTGGAGGGTATACCTAGTTCGAATCGACAAGAATCGTTCGATTCGACACCGATTCGGTCGACATAGAATCGATCGACATGGATCGAAAAATAAAAACGTGAGTCGATCGACACACCGACTCCGTCGACAAAATTAAATCGATCCACAGACTTGTCGATCGACTCACGGGTTTGTCGATCGAAGCGGTGTCGATCGATTCACGTTTTCATTTTTCGATCGATTCATGGCGATCGAATCCCTACCCTTCGACTACTTCAGCCATGTATTGACGTCTCACAAAAACTGTTAAATTTCATAATCTGATTTACTTAGTACCTCAGTAATAACATGGAAAATTTTTCCAATATCGATACTCTAAAAGAAGGGGGGGGCACCAATTCCTAACATCCATTTGTATATTTTGCATTGCAAATTTGCATTAGAGGATGAGAGAAATAATTACCATTTCCTTTTTATTCAGTATGCAGTTGCGACATTAAGTTCGAATGACTCCCGTCCTTTACATCCCTAGAATTAATCCCGGTATCGGAACTTGGCTGATTTGAAAACGCCTTCAATTGCGGCGTGATACCTCACGCATTTCGGAGAGTTCAAATAGTTGTATCATTGCGCCGTAAGAATGTGACGGAAGATTAAAATGGAAAAAAGCCTCCATGCACGCTGGGTTTGTCGATTTCCTTTGACATTTTTGCAGTGGAGAATGCATAGCTGAAGTGCGCTCCAGCTAGAATTGTATTTAGCAAATGGGTGGTTTTTATACGAAGATTAAAAATAAACAAGTGGCACGGAATATATCAAGAGAATATGAACTATGCAAAACGATAATCCGGGGGCTAGAAAGACAGAAAAAAGGATCCTAAACACTTTTATATCGGAAAATTTAGAATCCGAACTATGTAAGTCAATTTAATGTTATAAAGGAGTGTTTTTCATTTTTTTTAAACATATTTTTTCGTTTTTGTCGAAAGGGTATTTCTCTTCCTTTCAAATGTGCGAAGATATCATTTTAACAATTGTTTAAAGGAGGGGGGGGGGGGGGGGCAGTACACCCCTCCTCTCTCCTGTTATGGTCTCACATGGTATCCGCATTCCGCATTATTTGAATTATTCAGAACAACATGACAACACAGCTTATGCAGTATAAAGCAGTTTGTCAGACAAATAAGACAAAAATTATTTGGAAGTCAAATGGAGGGAACTTCAAAAAAAAATATAGTACTAAGTCTTTTTAAAATTCGTACATCTGATAATTTTAATTAAAATTCCTGATTACATCCTAAGCTCTCGTTAAAGGATCATTATATTGCGAAATAAGTATGCGAGATAATCCAATAAATTTTCCAATTTAACTTCATGTATCGACATTTTGTGTTTACAGTTGCATAACTTGATTATTTACAAAAATTTTATCTCCTCTCGTATTTTTCTGAAAAATTGATTAAATTTCATCGAAAACTAGTCTCTGATGCAGTTCATTGATCAATTGAGAACGTAAAGTTTTTCGGTTCTGTTATTGTTGTACTTTCTGTGACTGGAACTACGAAGTCTCATCCGTAGAAATGCTATGGCGAAGTTTGTCTGTGTTTGCCTTAGTTTTCACGTGTGTTAAAAGTTTGGGTGATCCGTATCAAATTTTGAACGTGCCGAGGACATCAACACCTCAGGAAATCAAAAGAGCCTACAAACAACTGGCCAAAGAATGGTAAGCTCTCACAATTATTCTTCGTGCATCTCTTGTTTTCCATTTCTTATCATCAGTAAGGGTGTACATGCAAGTGTATAAACTTACACCGTGCCGTAATTTTATCACTGAAGTCGTCAGACTTCCCAAAGTTTTGGTTCATTATATGGGCAGAGTTCCTTTGGCACCCACTGAGATTTACGCTTTCGTTATACTATCTCATTGTGCCCCGATGAATGGAGAGTTGAAGTTGGTGTGAGTTGCAGACGTCGAATCCAAGATCTTCAAGTACATGTCAAAATCAAAACTTAAACTCCGCAGCAGTTCCTTATCTAATTGCTTAGTCAGTGTCCTAGGAGACGGAGTTAGTGATTATGCCACTTGGTGTATAACATTTTTGACGTTTCCATTCAGAGTATCTGGCCTATTTTGCAATCTATCATTTTGTCATTCTTTCCTAGAATGGCACAATTTGCAATTATCCAATCGTAAAGTAAGCACCAAGGGAGTCTAGTGGAAAGTGACTGTTCTCATTCTTAACACTGTAGTTCCAATCTTAGTTAGTATGTATTGTTTTGAATAGGAATCATAACGGGGGCGGCTACATGCCTGTTGTTTCGGCTTATAGTCAAATCTGGTTATGATACAAACTCTACCTTCGGTGTTGCCAGTTCACTCATGACGCGCGTGCCTTTTAACCTGATCTACACCCTTTCATATTCCATAACAATGATAATTATATTACTGTCTTGTTTTAGGCATCCAGACAAAAACAAAGATCCGGAAGCCGAAGAAAAATTTGTTGAAATCAAACAGGCGTACGAGGTAAGTTCCTCTATCTTTTTTAATACAACTAAAGTTTTTCAAAAGTTGAAATGTTATGAACATTTTAGGAAATAGCCTCTTGAAAGAGCAGCAATCAATTTATGCATTATTTACCATAATTTAAACCAGAACCTATTTACCTACTTCATTGTATTATTTTTTTGAATCCTGTTTAAGGCAGAATAATAGGCCAAGTTTAACAGAAATACACTCAGCCGCATTAAATTGGAACAGAAGAAGATAGGTTTGAAGTCTTTTGTCTTTCTAAAATTCAACATTAAGGACAAAGTTCTTGGACTATTTTCTCCTCTAAAATATTTTTTCTGGACTTCAAATTTTTAATAGGCGAGAGTTTACCGGTAGTTGAACTCAAAACTACTTTCAACTCATTTTTTTCTAAAATGTGACTTAGTGTGTTTCTAGTAAACTCGGTCCTAATGGTGTGTTTGCATGATACTGACCAAGGTCTTCTGAAAAATTGTTTATAGATTGCTAACTATAAATTAAAATAATACACAAAAATAGCCTGCATAATTCAAGGAAACAAAACACAAGAAAATGGGCATTGGGCAACCAAGGCTTAAAAAAAAAAAAAAAAAAAACCCCCATTAGAATACCTGGGACGTTGAATGAAAAAGTACAATTTTTTGAGAAATCTTTTAGTCTCTCCCATCATATGTTTCATATTGAGCAGTGTTTTTCTCAAAAGGCATGCATTTATCTTTCCTAAGGCCTTTTCAAATAAAATCCCTTACTTAGTTTCATTTTATAAAATGCAAAATGAACAAGACTGTGTGTGATACAAGTACTTAATTTATTCAGTTAATTTTTTTTTATTGAATCAACCCATTTGCTACTTACTTTATTTTTCACTTCCAGTTACTCTCAGATCCAGAACGCCGACAGCAATTTGACGTATTTGGAACGACTGAGGAGCAGCCCCAGCGCGATGATGGCAGAACGCAAAGATTTGATGCCGATTTCTTTGCCGGCTCAGGTTTTAGTTTCAAGTTCCAGGACAGAGACATCACTGTTTTCCACAAATTAACCATCAGCTCTAAGTAAGATCTATCTTTTTGTGCTTTATCTTTAGCAGTGTGAGGTAATGCAAGATGTGATCCAATGAATTTTAAAATGGGCCTGTTGCATGCAAGAGGTACAGCTACGCGAATACTCTTTAGTGGTTAAATGACACGAAAATTACGATGGTCACATTAAAAAAATCTGAAATACACTCCTTACTGCGCAATTTGCGTTGTCAGGAACGCGCTTTTTCAAATTTCCCGCGTCTGGGGGCAGTTTTCTAATCACCGGAAAGGAGCAAACGGCGGGCTCGGTGATTTCAGGAAGATGCCGAGTCGTTGTTGTTGTTGTTATTTTTTCCTTTAGTTTGTTTACAAACCCAAGGTGATCTCTTATAGTGGTCCATATACGCTTTATGCGGTAACCAAATCGATCAACTTTTAAATATCCAAAGCAATCCTTCTACATTTCATTTCACGATATCACGAGCTCCGATTTTTAGGTTATGTTGTCAGTTTTAGTTGACCGGAAATAGCAGCGAGTTGCCGTCAATTGTTTCCATTAGAAAGCTGCCCCCAGATGCGGGAAATTTGAAATAGCGTGTTCCTAACAACGCAAATTGCGCAGTAAGGAGTGTATTTCAGACTTTTTTAATGTGACCATCGTAATTTTCGTGTCGTCTAACCTCTATAAAGTCTTTTCGCACGGCTGTATCTCTTGCATGCAACAGGCCCATTCAAACGCAGATCATCCGCTTTGACAAATATCTCATAAAGCAACAGGATTGTCTGGTATAACTGATTGATACTCTTCTCAGTTCTGTCCTGACTCCTGCTACTCTGCTCCTTCAAAAATTCTGACAGAATGTTGTAGAAAATTAATGTTACATGCATACAATCTAATTTTTTAGGTTACATTTCAAGGATAAGTAATTTTCTCAGGCTTTTTATAACATAATTTCCGATTGCATACCCTCTCATACTGTTGACTAACCTCTGTGGTGTTAGTATGTTTGTATGTTCAATAATTATTTGAGTAAACAATATTGTGATGGATGAAAATGGTACTTTAGTCATTGGGGTGCCATTATTATCATGGTCTGGGTATTCATATGATTTTTTTTTTTTTCAGGATTTACGAAAATAAGATGGTTCCTAAGAGTACTCACATACCGTATCTTATGTTGTTCTACTCCGATTGGTGTTTTTCATGTCTGCAGATTGAGCCTATTTGGCGGAAAGTAATCGAAGAACTCGAGCCTCTTGGTACGTTTTGAAATACAATATTTTTGTTCCCATTTAATTATTTATCTGGTCTGTGAAGCAACACGCACAACTTACAGCATGTTGCTCACCAGACAATTAATGAGAAACACTTTCTATCCGCTTCATCGTTTTGAAAACTTCAAAACTAAATCTAACAAGTAGCACAAAACATTATCCGTCTCTGGAATGAGATGAAATACGATCGTATTAGGAAGGCTTAAAAATTATGTCAACCACAAAAACGTGATGCCTCAGCATATAGCTGACTTGACAACTTTTTTCTCAGCAAAAATGAAAATTTGGATGATTCTCAAGTACATTCAAGTTTCCACAGCATATCCGAAGCTCTCCTAATTAATATATTTTAATGGTGTGTGTCTCCTAATAACATAGCAATACATTTTTTCTCAATCTCAGGTGTTGGCGTGGCAACAGTTCATGCCGAAAACGAGCAAATGCTTGCTCGAAGAATTGGAATTCGTTCACTACCTAGTCTTGTCCTACTCATCGATGGGAGAACTAGTGTGTTCCGAGAATCATTGTACAGCGTTCAGAAAGTCATCGGTGAGACACTACAATTCTTTGGTCTCTTACGTTTTATCTGAATACTTTAATTACTGATTGATAAAAATCTTAGATATCAGGTTGAATGGTTTTTACATATCCTCGAGTTTCACATTGATTCACCAATTTTTTCTTTTTTGTTGTGGCCCAATCCATGAAGAGGTTGGTGTTTGTTTGAAGACAATAGCTATCTTGAGCCTTTCAGCTCATCTTCAAGTCATTATACACTTTTGCGATTCCTCTCTATTGCGGTCCAAATAAATCATTATAATGTATGTTTTCTCATTAAAATTGTGTGTATGTAGAGCACATCATGTACAACAAAAATTATGAAAAATATTTCGTTACCAAGATATTAGCGATTTTTAATGCATAAATTAAAACTTTTTGGTCATAGAAAAACCCTATTCTACGTGTTGAATTCATAGACCCATAAATTAAGGAATATAAATTTTATTTTTGTAGAATTTGTCAGAATGAAGATGCCTTATAAACTGAGTGAAACGATAACTGACGACAATGTCAACCAGTTTCTGGGTGAATGGGCTGCTGACAACCGGGTTCGAGCACTTCTCTTCCACCGCCAAGCAACAATTCGCCTGCGTTATCTGCTCCAAGCTTACTATCACCGAGACAGGGTTGCTTTTGGGTAAATTATTTTCCTCATTCTTTGATCAGGTTGAATTATTTGCTTTTTACGATAATTGGTTGGAGTTTCAAAGTATAGTAGTGAATAATTCATTTAGTAAGTGAAGAAAATTTTTGTCTTATAGTTAAGAAAAACCTGTAAAAGTTGCAAAATTTTCACATGCTGTGGTGTGTCAACACTTTACAGGATGAACTGAATAGGAAGTTTAAAACACTGCACACTTAATGGGCAAGATTCCAATGATGAAATTTTTTAAAATACTTAAGTACCCATAAATTATTTTCCAGTAAGTTGCGAAGCAAGGCTCTGTGAAACGCGTCCGTCTGACAAAAAACTTTTGTGTTCACGATTTTAAGAATTTTACATTTTAAATTTTTAGATATTGTATTTTTTCGCGTGTCAAGTGTGAATCCTTTATTTTACGTAGATTCGTTTCTATTCAAAATGAAAACACAAAAGAAGTGCAAGAAAGATTCCAAGTAGCGACGGACAAGGACACGCTGCTTTTGTTTAACGAGAACACTGACCGACCAATGGCAAGTCTGAGCATGATCGAAATTCCTGTAGCTACTATGCGTGATGTCATAGATGCCAACAAACTCCTACTGTTGCCCAGGCTGTCCTCTCAGGTATTTTCATTTATTGTTAAAAAAATATACAATACATAAAGAAGAGAAATTATGTAACATGTAGTCCTGCCATCAAGCACAGCTTCCTCAGCAGGAGAAATGTATTTTTACAAGGGAAAATACAAGATTGAAATAATGACATCAAATTCAAACTTAACTTTAGTTGATTGACTTGTTGCCTGTGTCCTGAACTAGATAGATTTCAGTGCACTTAATGACATAAAGAAATAAAAAAAAACCAGAATTGAAAAACTCAAACTCACAAAAAATAAAATGAAACTACTGACGCTTTGTGGGGCTCCCCAGCCCCTTCTTCAAGGTTGAATTCCGACTGGCTGTTTTTTGTCATTATTCCACACATCTCAGTCATTCTTTTCTTTTTTATCAGGGCTGCCATCTATCGCTACGGGCAGACAGTTTTGCAAACATTCCAAATCCTTTACCAACTTCTGTTCTTGTACATTTGAATAGTTTCTAAGATGTTTATTTGCCTTCTATCACTTGTTGCACTTAATAAGTTACTAGATAAGGTCTGAACTAGAGTTGCATGGTTCCGCATTAAATTCTAACGTGTAAAATGACTCACACAAGAAGAAGTTCGGAAATTAACTCAAATTCAAAACTGCAATTGCAGCTGAATCTAATCTGTTGCTGTTGTTGTTAATATATTTTCTAGGAGTTGATCTCTAGACTTCCTGCTCTTTGATGAGCTTTCCTTGCTAAGTTTTGAAGAGAAAATATGTAACGTAGTGCTTCCATTCATACCTTATGTAGTTGTCCACTTGAGAAAAATGTTGAATATAATCAGTTAAATAAACATCAGTCTTAATATTTTTGGTAAAATTAGTTGGTTGGTTTCATTTCAGTAAACCAGTTTGTTGTTGTAATTTTTGGAAGTATAGTAGAAACAACAAATCATGACACACGTTTATAACAGAAAACCACTTATATCGTTACTTTTGTGGGGTATAGAATATAATCCTATTTCTATGGAGACAGAAAGAATCCTTTATGTGGTCATACAATTTTTTATTTAAAATTGCATCTAAATTTTTCACTTCTGAACTGGCATAAAGCGTGATCTTTTGTCATATTGCAGGCAATGTTGGACACACTCTGTCCTGTAGATTGGACGAGTGCCACTAGAATTAAGAAACTGTGTGTCCTGTTAGTGAGTGGGAACACTCCTTACCACGATCCGCACCGGCAGTCACTGCGGCGTTTTGCGCAGGAATCTCGCTATCCGCACGACAAAGTGTCCTTTATGTATGTATTTCAAGAGCGGCAATCTCAGTTCATCAATGCACTTACTTCAGGTGAGTTCTGTCAAATAATAAAATCATCAAACCCGGAAAAAATTCAAGTGTTTTGAATGTAATGTCAAAAAAAAAAAAAAAAAAAAAAAAAAAAAAAAAAAAAAAATGCCCTTAAGAAAGCAAGATTCCCTTTATTTTTTATGATTTTTTCCCTTTTTAAGACAATGGGAAAGCTGGAATAGATTTTTTAGGTTCTCAATATCAGCAGTTAAAAAAAATGCATTGAGAGCTGTTTTTTTTTTTTTGGTCCAATCTATGGAGTTAATAAAAATGAAAGTTGACTGCGGAAGAATGAATCCAAATCTGTATTAGAGATTCAGAGAAATGTAGACAAGACATATAGTCTAATCAAGAAGGCACAACAAAGCGGCGTTGCTGCCATTGTTGTTTGTGTAGTTACCAAATTTTTAAATGTCTTTCAATCAATCAAAATGCAGCAAGGCCAAGCAAATGACGTCAGTCTGCCATTTTTACTCATCCGCTTTTTGATGAAGTAGATTTAGTTGTAAACAACCTGTTGACCGCAGACCTGGCTAACATATGGTTGGTCATCGGATCGAACGATCGGATACTCGGCGCTGCGCAATGTGGACTATAAAAACGCGTCTGAATTTGTTGGGACGAAACTTGAATAAAAAGTTGCACTTCTTCACTTCATAAATTCATTTTTTACTGAATTGTGTGAAAATAATTTGAGGTTATTTATCGACCAAGCCTATGTCGCATGCTCTGGAGGTGCGTTTAGCTTGTAGACGCTATGTCGCCTCTCTGTCTATGAACCGACAAGGCATGGATTTCAAAAATCGCGCTTTCTTCTAAGTCAACTGTGCGACACGACAACATAGAGTTGATTTCATTTCAATAATCAGCCTGCAGGAGCTTCCAAAGTACTGAAACAAATGATGAAAAAAGAAAGAAATATCCCTAAAAATTTGAAATAGAGTCAAGAACTTGAAAAAAAAGTCAGACATCTACCCAGGTTATTCTTTTTTCTATGTATACTAATTTGATCCTCGTTTTAGGAAGGTTCAACCGATTCTGCACCCTTGCTTTTTTCTGCCTTTGTGCCAATTTTTAAGTGCCCAATCCAACTTATGTTTGTTTCCACACATCATTTTATTTTTTCCCTCCCTACCTTAATTTTCCAGGTGAAGGGAGTCCAGACGAGCCCTTACTCCACATAGCCGTTCTCTGGAGGAGGGATAACAAACATATCAAATATGAGTGGATACTTGGTGGAGACTCATACTCGACTGACTACAACACTACAAAAGTAAGTATAATGAACCACTAGACAACGTACGACTTTAAGCACTCTATTACATGTCTCTGAATTTCATATAGAACATGATTCTCTCATCGAAAATTACTGAAATGAACTCCTGACTAAGATATTAACGTTTTTATTGTACGTTGACTACGGGAAATTTGAATTGCCCGGTCCCAAGAAACTCAATACCCTACGTGAGTTGAATCGCGCCTTACAAGAGTTTCGGCAGGGTTCTTAATCGAGCATTGCTCCTTTTCCATCCTTTATTGTTCAAAGTGTAATCAATTTACTATAGCTGAGCCAAAGCGTCATGATCGAGGCTACTATAGTTTCGAATCGCAATAACTGCCACGGTAATGTTTAGTGTGCGATTTGACTCACGCAGACCTTTGAGTTTTCATGAGCGGGAGGTTTGAATTCACGCGTCAAGAAACATGGAATATCTTGGTTAGGAAATAGTTTCAGTAATTTTCGTTCCTTGAATCCTGTTCTACGTGAAATTATAGTCGAGAGACATGTATCAGAATGCTTAATGTTGTACCTTATCTGGTAGTTCGTTCTATTTTTAATTCATTCTTGATAACCCATTCAGCAACTTGAAACATATCCTAAACACATAGGGTAGTTTAAGTGAAGGGATGCTAAAGCAAGCTGCTTTTAGACATTTCCCACCAAAATCCAACCAATAATTCTAAGTGCCTGCAGTCGTTTAAAACTAAAAAACGTGTGATTTTGACCTTTCAAATTGTCCTTGTAGGAGTAGATTGTACACATTATGTTGCAATCAACATAATTTCCCCTACCCTTACTCCTCTACTTAGTTGGACATATCTGCACGACTCTCTTGCTTAAAGTCCCTCTTACGATGGAAAGTCTCATATCTGCAGTATTTTTCTCAATTTATTTTGATAATATCAATATATTACGTTGATATTGTTTCCAGGAGCGCTTGGAGCCAGTTTTGGAGCGTTTATTGCATTCAGACAGTGCATCAGCTTTACTCCATGAAGCTGTTATTACTGAGCTTACAGATGAGCATGCTCAGAACCTCGCCTCAAGGGTGATGTCGCGCATTCTCAGCTTCTTCGATGCTGTGACGAGTAACCTTGGCAAGGAAGATATCTTCCCGGTGGCGACAGTCATTGTCACCATCTGCCTTCTCATTTGTGTCAGCTACTTTTTGGCCCATCTTATGTGAGTTCAGAAATGCATTGCTCTCATTTTTCGATCAAAAATGGATATTTTTTAAAAATGAATTATTGCCGTAAAGAATTTGGGAGGCTGAAGAGGTTTGAGAATATCGGGATTTGTTCAACAATAATGAGGCAAACAACATCAGTCATTGCTTAATTTTCTCTGTTTTATTTTTTCTCACAGGAAACTAAGCAACACTTAAACTTGAAATTTTGTGAGGATATTTTTCATAATCTAGAATAAATTCGTTGGGACTTTGAAAGCACTATTAGTTCTCTGTCAAAAAAAACAAAACATAAGAGAAAATTAGGCAGCATAAAATTGTCACCTTCTGGCCAAAGTATCACAAGTGCCATTTAGTCTTAGACGCTATGTTGCTTGACATCTCAATATTATTTTAACTTTATCTTTAAAACTTTTGCTACTACTTTAACAAAAATTTCAGGGCTTAATCTCAATGACAGAATAAATATAAGTCAAATTTTGTTTATGTTGTTCTGTTCGGTAGTTTTTCTGTAAAAGATTGGACTAGTTTGAGAAATTTATTTTTTGCGATTTGTAGGCCAGAAGGTGACGAAATGTAGTCAAGCTAATTTTGCTGGGACTTAGGGACAATCACATGTGTCAAATGAAGTTTATAAAGTAATCTTTGAAGCGGAACTGAATCAGAGTGCTTCCTTTTACAGGAATCTTGAAGAATCAGAAATAAAGAAGTCCACGCAAAATAGCGAACCCAAGAAAAAGCCGACGCCGCCACCTGCAACAACGCGTGAGCTGAAGCTTCATGAGCTGCGGGCAGAAACGTACAACGGACTGATACGACTTCTGAAGCCTGGTTGTCGCACCATCATCCTTGTTGTTGATACGGAGTCCCGGAAGAAACTCATCATGCAATTTCATCGCATCGTGTGGCCTTATCGCAAGTGAGTATTGTGCTCTTCTTCTGTTACTGAGATATTCCTTTAGACAAGGAACAGTCTGACAAAGCTCTATTGATTCTTGAAGGCAGGATTAATTTAAAATCATTTCCTTCACCCTTACCCAAAAAGAGGAGGGCATTGAATACAATCATCCTTTTTTTAAATCAAAACTCAACCTTTTCCTTTGCCGTTTGTGCCTGCGCCTTGATAAATAATGAGTTTTTGGTTTTTTAAATGCAATTCCTCTTGTCTTTTTTAATATATTTTTTCAAAGTTTTCCAAGCCTAGAAGATTCCTGTATCAGAAGCACAGAGTAAAATTACCGTTTGAGATATTTTAGAATCCTAAATATATTTTCTGTAACTATTTATTTTTTCAAAATATTTCCTAAAAAAGGATAATACCAGTATTGTATTCTAATTGGGAAAAAAACAAGAATATAATTATGTTTAACTTTGTAGAATTGTAAATATTCCTCTGAAAAATTCAACTTCTAAGTCTCACCAAAGTCTTCAAATTAGTGTCTTTTCCAAAGAAAATACAATATTGTTTTACATTTTTTTCTGCTCTTACTCTTTTCTTTTTTATTTTCCCCTGTTCCTTCTCCCTCTTCTTCTATTAGGTAAATATTATTCTGAAATTCTTGTCCGTTTGCAGAAATAAAACATTAATGTTTGGTTACATCAACCTGGACCGAGCATCGTGCCGAGAGTGGTTCTCGCAGATTCTGTCAATGAGCCTCCTTGAGCCACGACCATTAAGCATAAACCCGCACAATTGTATCGGAACTGTCTTATCGCTCAACGGATTGCGAAAGTACTTCTGCATATATCACGCCAAACACCCTGAATCAAGAGGCAAATCAGAACAGGTAAATCTCTACATAACAGGTCAATCTCTACTCGTATAGGTAAAAAAAATCTGGAATGGAATTGAAACTGAAGCACATAGTTTAATTCTCAAGTAGTCAGTCTCATAAAAGACTAAGAGAGATTTACTTTCCGCAATCTATTTTGTTGGCATTGAAAAACAGAGAAACATTTTATTGGAAAATGGGTAGAAATTTTACGGTGAAGACTAAAATTCTCTCCAGTTGCTCCATCAAAGATGCAAAAACTTCTTGATGAAACGAACAGCAGGTGGCCATAGGTTGTGTGAAAAAAAGGAAAGGCCCCAAAAATGGGTCACAAATTTAAGAAGGCCACACATTAACATCATAATTGCTTTCCTCTGCAAAATCAAGGTAAAAATTGCATAATTTTGCCAAAACTGCCTGTTTTTTCAAAATTATGGATATTCACACATCAGGTTATTAGTCCGATATTTTCAAGGAAAAAGGGGTTTTTAAATGGGAAAGCTAAGAACTTTCTGCATCCTTGTGCTCAACATTTCTCTAATTTTCAACAGGACTTGCGACATAGGTATTTGTTTTTAACATTGTCTGAATTTTAGAAGAATGGTCTCGAAGTCTTATTTTTTAGTCGCAATATTTCATGGTTACCAGTCCTCTATTTCTTTCATATTTGTTGCAATACAGAATTAAAATTAGTACGATTCTTGGGAGGATCCTTAATTACATTCTCCCAATACGTGGTCGGAAATTTTCACCCCGGAGTCAAGTGACAATTTTCTCATTTATGAAAAAATCCAGCGTGGACACAAATTTTTTATCATATGCAGCATCAGATAGTATTTTATGTGTCTAGCCTCATGAACACTCTTTCATTTTAATAGGTACAAAAACTGTAGAAATCAATAAAATTTTAGGGTTCACCCAAAATTACATTTTCTCGATAGAGAAAATTTTCATAACTCTCGCAATGGAAATTTTCATGGAGGAATCTGCCGAAATATCATCTGTTTTGTAAGGATTTTCAATTCTAGGTACAGATTATCAATTGTATGCAGTTTTTACTCATCAAACGGTATTTTTTGATGGTGAACCACTTATTTCGTTTGCGGTGTTTAAAAATCTCTGCTCCCATTTTATTTTTTTGAAGGAGAACAAATCAGTATCATTCCTTGAAGTTTTCACAAAGTTCTCTTAGGACAGGGAAGAAAAATTACAGAAGTTTTCAAGAATTGAAAGTGAGCGATTTTCCACTAAAAAAATAAAGTATGGCAGGAAGTCCGCAACGGAGCAAACCAAGATACATGGTCTGGTGGTTTTACCATCGTTTTATATCTCCTGCCCAACAAACAGTTATTTAATTTGGTTGTTGCACCTGATTTTCTTACAACTTGTTCTGTTCTCAGCGATTGAATAGAATGACCAAGGAGCTTGGCAACGGCAAATCAGGAGCATTTTTAGGATTCGAATCTGATACTGACAGTGGGAACTCGGACATTGAAGCAGGATGGAAAGTTGATTCGGTAAATACATACTCAAATTTTTTTGGTGAATCTACTCAGCTGTGAGCTTGGTTTTCCCTGCATACCACAAGTCCTGCGGGGCAATTATTGAAATGATATCGACTGTATGTCGTGTTGCGCCATCGACTAAGTGGCTCTTAGTCAATGGCGCGACACGACAAAGCGGCGACATACAGTCAATATCATTTCAATAATCGCCCCGCAGGCATGTTTTAGACACCCCATTTTTAACAAAGAAAAATCTGTTTCTCCTCTAATAAAAAAGATTTTTTTTAAGAATAAAATTGGCATAGGTAAGTGACACATGGTGATAAAAATAGTTAAAGTCGAATATCCAAGGATGCTGCGCACACTTCACTTGATTTTTTGTTGCAGAAAGAGATAATCTCATGCTGAGATTACAAGATAAATAAGATCATTAAATAATCAGCTTTTAATACATAGAACTTTTTACTGTGGTGTTTTTCTGGTGCAATATCAGCATATCAGCATTTCTTTTCATTGTTCTTTTTTTTTTAAATTGTCAATTGAGGAAACAGCCATAATGTGACAAAGCTTCTGAGATGGTGCTTTTACATCTGTATTTTTAGAAAGGTGAACTGATTTTTTTTTTTTTTTTTTTAAATTAAATTTTTTGTACATTACTTTCTCTTTGAAGTCCGTGTCAATAATTTATTTGTATTTATTTTTTTTTCAACAGCAAGACAGCAACAAGTACAATGATGTTATATTTGAGGAGACCTTGCTAGACGGACTGCCCAATTGGCTAGACCGCCACTTTGAGGGCTCAACTCACCGGTATTATATCAACTACTGGCCAGAGTTCAATACATAAGATCGGCACTCGTCTATGGCGGGACAAAATTTTCGCTGCCATTCGTTTCCTTGCATTCTAGTCCTCTTTATCACATTTTACCTGTTTCCAGCATCCTGGGCATGTTTCTAAGATGATTTATGTGAATGGAGCACTGTAGACTCAACTCCCAGTGCTCTGAAACTCTAGTCAATATCCCCGGGAAAATCCGGGTAGTTAACCTAGTTCAAAATCGGTCGTTACCCAAATGGGTATGTGGCCTAGAAGTCTAAGAGGAACGAAATTTTTGTATGCGACCTCTGTCTTTCATCCCTGAAAATGTACGAATCACAGCCTTCTGTTAACTAGGGAGGTAAGCGACATTTTTCAAAAATTGACATAACGGTAATTTGGTAGAAACATTGACATCAATTTTTAGTTCCGGACTGAATTTACTCCCTCATTCAATCTCTCTGTGAACCAGTGACAGTACGACTCTATGTGACTGAAATCTCAGTATTAAGAGACTCAAGGTGTATGTGTCATGTGACTGCGCCATCTGTGGAAAGTTGAAAACTTTACCTTAATAGGAACTTTAGAGAAAAAATTTAAAGTACTTTTTAAAAGTACTTTGAACTACTAAAAAGAAAAAAAACTAAAAAACATAACAATTTTAGGTACTCAAACTTACATCTGTTTGTTTGTTACTTCATCCAAAATCAGTATGTAATATTTGTGGTCCTCCGAGTTAACCATCCTATGTTTAAGGTCACAATTTATTAATTTTAACTACATACCATGAAGGTGTCTTTGTTTTTTTTTTTGTATTTTTTTGCCACAAACAGAAATGACTTTTTTTCAACCTCCATTGTCACAAAATTTTTAATTTTATCTCCATAACTATATAGTGAATTCCAAACAACTGTCAATCCACTCTCAAGAAAAAATTATATCAAATATTGCGGTCCAATTGAGGGGTGTCCGTATATGGTGTCAGGCTTAGGTATGTAGGGGGAAAACAGCTTAATCATTCTCTCTGAAAACAGAGGGAGTAGGAGAGGTTAGTTGAAATAGAGGGGAAGGAGGGGTGAAAAATTGGCTAAAGTGCCTGATGTCACTTATTGACATCCCCTAATTTGCTGAAGGTGTCCATTATCATTATTTACTCTTTGTAGTTAATTTAAACGTAGTTTCTATTTTCAATTCCAAAAGACAAGCTTGTATTTTTGTTTTCTGACTTCTACAAAAGAGTCAATCATGTGGTTCAAAAAGTTGAAGTCACATGTTTCAAGCACATGATTTCTAGTTACCAGCATGCGACAGATTAATTTCTTTTGTTGATTTAGTTAATTTTAATATTAAGGTATACACATCACTGTTTTGAAGACTCACTAACATGAAGGGCAAATGGGACTCTACTCTCTCCTTTTTTTTTGAAAAATGGAGCGAATGAGGAGGAGGAGAAAACAGGAAAATGCACAAAAAAACGATATTTTTTTTATGTGAACTATAGATTTGTCCCCTCCTTCCTAGCGGCTGGATCGCTTCTGTGTTGACTACATACTTCCTGTAGGTTTATCATTTCTGTCGGTTGTACAGTTAGAATTCCTTCTAAGTTCATTTTAAGCCTTTAACAATACAGGTGACTATTTTAGCCTTAATTGTATGTAAATTTCTAGTTCAAAATAGTTATCTAATGGTTTTAATGTGGAGGCCTCCCTGGTTTCAAGGTTCACTTGACAGGAAAATCGTTTCATCTTTTATTTTATCCATCTTCTTATTTTGAAGATGCATTGATGAAAGAAAATTCAGACAGGCATTTATTTTAAATTAACCCTACAGTATATCAATTTTGCCCGCTGAAGTGAAAATCAAATCACATACTCATCTCCATCCCCTGGATGCTCCTGTTTCCGTATTTCAGTTCATGCTGGAATACTCAGGAGTTTTTTCAAAGTTTTGTCAAGAATCGGTCCATATCAATGGTAACGGTAGAACTAAAATAAAGAAAATATGAAAAAAATGATCCAGAAAGAATTGGTTGGCATCTAATTGTTTATCCCTAATAATCCAATTTTCCATCATAATTTGTTTTTGTGATGATGGGTTTAATCATTGCATTTGTTGTGACTTATGATTTTTGTATGCCTTTTAAGTAATCTGTAAACACTATTGCAATGTTTTTTTTTTTTAATTTGATAAGAGCTAAATTTTTGAGAAATGTCATGGAATTTTCTTTCGGTTTTTAAACCTCACGGATCGATAATATATGTTGAGGTTCATCTGTTGGGTGTCCGATAATAATGGAAATATCATCGTTCCTCAGACCAACACTTATCCACACCAATAGCACATACCATTGTTTCTTTCCTCTGTCTATTTGTTTGGACTAATCTCATTTTTATTTGCCGATCAATAAGTTCAGATCACAATAGGATTTCATGACTAGCGTTGACCCATCACTATTATTGTTTAGTAATTAGTAACATAAAATTTACACACAAGCTTTTGCTTCCTCCCTCGCAATTCTCACATCTTCTCTCAATCGGACGACTTTTCAGCATTCCTCCTCTGGAACAACCATGGGAGGAATTAGATCACATTTAAATGGTGTACAAACAACCTGAGACAATCCTATTTCAGCTTCATATCACCCACAGCCGCTCAAATTTTGTGTAAAGTAAATTTCACTGTAGAGGTACATAAATTTTTCATTTTTCTTTTATTTTTTTCGAAACATAACCATTGTAGTCTTTTGGCCTGAACTTCCATACAATGCTATCTACAACAAGAGGCCAATAAACTAAGGAGAGTGAATGTTATTCTAAAAGCCAATTAGAGAAGGGTTTCTCCAAACATTTCACCTTGGGTTTCCTAATGATTCCATAGGCAAAAAAGGCTGATTGTCTCATGATAAAGTAACAGTAAATAAGATGCTGTGATCGCTCAGTGGAACTCTTAACATTGCGCCTTATACGCCTGCGTTCAAATTGAGGCTTAAATCTGTTTCCTCGCTTGCACCGCCCATCCTGGTCACCGCCAATTGTTAAGCCTCAGTTGCGGCGGAATAAAGTGCATGGCTTACATATCGAGAGTTCTGCTCAGAGCGTATGCAGTATTTTTACAGGAAATTTTGGTGAATACCTCTCTTTATATCAAAATGATAAATTTTCTCCCGAAAAACCACTATTTAAGAGTATTTTTTTCTGGATGCTAGCAAGGATTTTAATGAATCCCCCACAGTCAGAGGTGCCGCTCCAAAGTCCCAAAGGCTGAATCAAATCCCTCAATCCATCAGTATTAGCCAAAATATTGCCTTTAACAGCAAGAGTGTCATACCTTGGCATTTTTCTCATAAAAAAATGAGAATAATTTCTGAGGTGCAGAAAAGTTCAAAGATCAGATTTTTCACTGTCATTTAAAATACCAAGCGTGAAGGTTATCAGATTTTTTGATTTTAGTGCTGAATAAAGCAAATTAAATAATTCTAGAATTAGGTTGAAGCACTCTTGGTATTGACGGCAGAATGCTGGCCCTCAACTTATTTATCACCATTTTCATAGAACAACGGTTCCCATTGATTTAAGGAAAGGTTTGATATGTATATCCCCCCCCCCCCTGTCATTACCTCTTTACTTATTGGATAGTGGATTTTATTGTAAATTGTATTTTACTTAGTTTTAACTTTTTTGTTACATGTTTTGAATAACAGTGGCATTAACATCTTAGCCACCTTTATGGAAGTTACCATGATGTTAAAGCTCAAGTATTAGGTTGTCAAGAGTCAAGCATGTAGAAACTCTTGGAGGACACCATGCATTTTTTAATGGTTTGTCTACAGGTCTCCAAATTTAACGAGTGTTTTAGTATCCTTCTACGTCATTGTTTTTCTTCCCTCATTCTTATTCTTCCTATCATTGCCTCCATGCACTGAGTTCCCCAGGATGGTCATTAGACTTGTAGTCTGAAGGATAATAGTTTACAACACTGTTTCCTGACGGAAAATCGGTCCGTTAAAAGATCAAATATTCTATATTTACGTTATCCTCATTTAGGTTCACTCAGTTAAAATATTTCAACCTAGTGACATTTCATCTGTGATTTTAGCTCGTGCAATCCAACGGACACTATTTTATCTGTGTGAAATGTGTCTGTTCACCTAGTGAATCATGAGTCTATTGTTTTTGATTTCTGTTTTATTGTTCTTAAGATTTGGTACATTTTTATACCATTTTTTGTAAAAGTTTTACTCGCACTTTGTAAATTTTAGAGTTAAGATGTCCTATGTACTATTGATCAGCATTATCTTTATGATTTAAATAAATGCTTCTTACTACTGTTATCTCAACTTTTGCTTCATCTCATTTTCATAGTAGAATTATAAAGTCACAGGAGCATCACTTTACATCTCAGGCTAAATATCAAGCAGGTAGCTTTGCCTTTAGTAAATGACAAGTTTTCTAGGCACTTTATGTCTGTTGCACTCTACAGTGTTGTTACGTTTCAATGATTCAAACATCCACAAGAAAAACTTATTGAAAGTGAAACTCTCAAACCATGGAACTTAGTTTACAACGTTGCAGATTTTCTGTCATACTTTATTTCCTTTATGGGAAACCGCTCCATGTCAATTCTTCAAACCTTCTGCGATTTCTTTTCTCTGTAGGAAGAAAATTCTCTGAAAACTTCAAGGAATTATGTGTGTTTGTTCTCCTTCCAAAAAATAAAATGAAAGTGGAGATTTTAAAACACTGCAAACGAGATGAGTGGTTCGGAAGTTTCCTCGGCAATATGCTGTTGCAACCTTATAGTTGAAAAAATGCCCTGGATTTTTGCCTCTAAAATTATTTCCTGGCCTTCTATTATGGCTCAATTATTCTAATGACCTCTCTCCTACAGAAATGTTACTCTAGGCTCTGAAAGATTTATCGCATGAAGAATGATCATGAAAAGAATGGATTGCTGATTTATTAATTCAATTGTTAAAAAAAGTGACTGCTATGTTTCAAATGTACATTTTACAATAGTGGAAAGCTAAATTAACCACAAAGTTTGTTAAAGAAGCATTTTTTTTGTTAAAGTACCAAAGTACCTAGCATTTTGTTGTTGTTAAATAAGCATTTTTTTGTTGTAAAATCTATACTGAAATATTACAGCCACTTTTTTCAACTACAAAACTTGTTAAATCAGCAATTTAATTTTTTCCGTGAAGGCATTAAGTACCTAAAGATGGTATTATTATTATTTTTTCTTCTTCTTACTTTAAGGCCGTTATTACCCTAATTAAGGACATTAAATGGACTACATCTTGCAATTTGGAACTATAAATTCAGCCCGGTTTAAAAACGACGTATGTGCCATTAGTTTCCCTATGTACATAAGTGTTTTTCCAGAAGAGCCAGAATTTATAGTTCCAAATTGCAAAATGCAGTCCAAATAATCCTAAACAAAATGGACTGGTCTCGAACTATTCAGCTCACATTTTTAACAGTTTCGTTTAGAAAACGTAATTGAAGACTCTTTAATCTATAATTGAGGAGCATTCCGGAAAAGGGGCACATATGCGTAGGTGCCCTTTTTCCGGAAATGGCAGAAACGGATTCTTCGCATGCTAATGTACCAATGTCCCGAGTTTCAGCTTAATTGATCAATTTTTGGAGCTAAGAGACCAAGTTTTGTGAAGTATCATTGCGCCGTAAGAATGTGACGGAAGATTACAATTGAAATAGCCTTCATGCACGCTCGCCTTTTAGTTTTCCGTTCACATTTTTGCAGTTGTAAATGCATAGCTGAATTGCGCTCCAGCTAGAATTGAGGAGCATTCCGGAAAAGGGCACATACGCGTGCCCCAGTTCCGATGTATGTCATCATCAGTGCCCAGGTAGGAGAATGAAAACTTCAAATGAGTTTTTCTTACAACTTGTTTTTTCGGTATGTGCCCTTTTTTCGGAAAGCTCCTCAATTGTATTTATAGCGAATACCTAGGTGGTTTTTATATACGAGGATTACTTAACAATTACCTAACAAGTTGTACAGAAATAGGTATAACAAAATAATATGAACAATGCAAAACGATAATCCGGGTATCGGAACTTGTCTGTGTTTGAAAACGCCTTCAAATGCGGCGTGATACCTCACGCATTCCGGAGAGTTCAAATAGTTGTATCATTACGCCTTAAGAATATGACGGAATATTACAATTATTGAAATAGCCTTCATGCACGCTGGGCTTGTCGATTTCCTTTGACATTTTTGCAGTTGTGATTGCATAGCTGAATTGCGCTCCAGCTAGAATTGTATTTAGCAAATGGGTGGTTTTTACACGAGGATTAAAAATAAAAAAGTGGTTAGAAATGAAATCAAAGTAATATGAACCATGCAAAACGATAATCCGGGTATCGGGACTTGGCTGTGTTTGAAAACGCTTTCAAATGCGGCGTGATAGGTACCTATACCTCACGCATTCCAGGGAGTTCAAATAGTTATTTTATCATTGCGCCTTAAGAATATGACGGAAGATTACAATTGAAATAGCCTTAGCACGCTGGGCTTGTCGATTTCCTTCGACATTTTTGCAGTTGTGAATGCATAGCTGAATTGCGCTCCAGCTAGAATTGAGGAGCATTCCGGAAAAGGGCACATACGCGTATGTGCCCTTTTCCCGGAAATGGCAGAAACGGATTCTTCGCATCTTAATGTACCAATGTCCCGAGTTTCAGCTTAATAAACCATTTTTTGGAGCTAAGAAACCAAGTTTTGTGAGGCTAAGTCAGGCGTTTTTCATTTATTTGCCCCTGGGTACGGTCGCCGCGACCGCGACGCGACGTTAAGGAGATAGCGCGCAGGGCGCAGGCAGGCAGACAGGCAGGTGATGGGTACTGATATAAGTAAGGATCCCTCACTACAGATGCATCGCAGTGATTCTACTAATGAATGCAATATCATATCAGGTTGCAGTGATTGTCTACGCGATGCACCGGTGACACGTCAAATTAATTTTGTAATTATTAATAATTAAATTTTTAATGGTCTCTTGTGGGTTTGAATTTTTCGACTTTTTCGCGTGTTTTGCTGTCTTTTTTATTAACGATGATCGAAAATGATACACCCGCACGTTCGCGATCGAAATTATGATTTATTTTCGTTTAGAAACTCGTTAAAGTCTTGAAAATTTAGCTTTGAAAGCCATAACCTATAACCACCGGTCCATTTCCGGAAAAAGGGCACACAACGGAAAATTTTAAAAAATTCCTCCCACAACACGGAAAGAACCGTAAGTTTTACCAATGGTCGTTATTCATTCTAGGGTGTATGAACGTTGATACGAGTGCCCCAGTTCCGATGTATGTCGTCATGAGTGCCCAGAAAGTAGGAATGAAAACTTCAAATGAGTTTTTCTCACAACTTGTTTTTTCGGTATGTACCCTTTTTCCGGAAAGCTCCTCAATTGCATATCGACGGTGAAAGTCGGCAATCACATAACTCGTTTGCGGTGTCTAAAAATCTCCGCCTCTACGTCATCTTTTAAAGGAGAACAAATTGATATTATTTCTTGAAGTTTTTGCAGAATTTTCTTCGCATTGAGAAGAAAAATCATGACAGTTTTAAAGAATTGCCGTTGTGTAGTTTTCCATTTAAAAAATAAAGTATGACAGGAAGTCTGCGACGTCGCAAACCGAGTTATGTGATTGCCGACTTTCACCGTCGATATGCACTCTGGCTGTGTTGAGTATTAGGTATAATTGTGCTTCCCTTAAGCGAGATCTTTGTCTACGTCTCGACGAGGTAGATAACTATCCACCGGTAGACTTGTTGCCTATGCAGCAGCATTGAAAGCGAACTTTAAGTGGACGGTATCTATTGATTATAGCTCACACCCGTGAAACATTTGAAAAACAACGATTTTTCCGTCGAGGAATGCTGTTTGGGAGATGTATCGCTGTGCTTGATTTTGGACCCTGTCTAAAGGTTCCAATGTTTTAGACATTGCGCATCGGCCGAGGTCCGTTTCAGCTACTCGGAGTCGATCAGGCTCAAAGTACGAGCGCGAGTGGACATCGACCGCTAGCTGTCTCGCAAGGCATTGTGCTATTCGGAAGATCGTGGCCGAAAAACTGGATTGTTGACATTCAGAGCATTCCGCAAGAAAGGACGCTCACCTCGTCGGACGTTTAAACTTTCCGAGTATTCAATGTCAAAACAGAGTTCAGGCGGATGGAAGCCACGCAAAGTTAAAACTGAGGAAACATGGGTTGGATTTTATTTCAATCCGTAACACTCGGTTTTGAAGAGAAAGTTTGACACCTATTTTCACATCTGAAATACTTATAGACGGCGTAAGTCCGCAATCACATAGGTACCTTTCTCGTTTGCGGTGTCTGAAAATCTCCGCCTCTATGTTATTTTTTTAAAGGAGAACAAATTGACATCATTCCTTTGAAGTTTTTGCAGAATTTTCTTCGCACAGAGAAGCGAAAAATCAAGGCAGTTTTAAAGGATTGGAGTAGTTTTCCGTTTAAAAAATAAAATAGGTGTATGACGGGAAGTCTGCGACGTCATAAACTGAGTTATGTGATTGCCGACTTCCATCGTTGTTACTTACCTATATTTTCTAGGCTTTGAATTTTTCATAGGAAAAAGTGAGCGTCTAGTTCTGCTCAAAACTGGACTCCTAACTGGACTTCATTTTGCAATTAGGAACTATTATAATTTCTGGCTCATCCATAAATTAAACACTTATGCGCATAGGGAAACTAATGATACATATGTTGTTTCTAAAATGAGTCAGAAACTGCAGTTCTTTAGGTATTGCAAAATGCAGTACAACTCATCCCCTTCCATTATGAGCAGTAATTTTCGAAGAAAAAGATGCAAGGTTTTAATTACCCATTGAAAGAATTATATGATGTTACGATAGTAAAATTCAAATGCTACATCAGCATTCGTCAGAATATCTATACCTGGTATATGATCGTTACGTAGGTATAAGTGGGCGCTTTTGCGCCCAAAATAAGGAGGATAGGCAACACGCAATCCCTCCAGAAATCACAACTACCTATGTGCATGGGTTAAAGTTGCGATGATTTTAGCGCCTTGAATTTAAAGGATAGGCAATATGGAACCAAACTAAAAATCGTGATGGTTTTTCTGCGCTTGATTACCATTTCTCCTCTTGAGCGAACTACTTTAATTCAAGTTGCAATAATGTGATGATGCACTATTTTCTTTTCTTTGTTTTAATTGAGGAAAAAATCCATCACTCGAGACAGAGATTTGTTTGCGCTCCAATTTATTTAGGCATTAAAACTGATACACCTACTTTATTTGCACGTTTTAAAAGTGTCTCTCCGCCCGTTGGAATGGTTCTTTTTTTCTAATTTTCTTAATTTTTATCGGTGAACCCGCCGGGAAATTTTTCCACGCAGGTGAGTAATGGGAAAAATGGACGGTAAAAAGTCCATCACTCGAGACAGAGATTTGTTTGCGCTCCAATTTATTTAGGCATTAAAACTGATACACCTACTTTATTTGCACGTTTTAAAAGTGTCTCTCCGCCCGTTGGAATGGTTCTTTTTTTCTAATTTTCTTAATTTTTATCGGTGAACCCGCCGGGAAATTTTTCCACGCAGGTGAGTAATGGGAAAAATGGACGGTAAAAAGTTCCTTTTTTAAAAAATAATTTTGAGTATAAATTTGGAAGGCCTTACAAAAGAAATAATAATAATAAATTCAAAATTGGTTTGGAAAAAAAATTGGAAGGCAGCGCGCGGCCGCGCGATGTGCCTTAAACTTAATTTTGAAATGAAGAGGGAGGGGGGGGGGAGTGCAGAAGGAACCTAGTGAAATTTCAGAGTTCCTTGTTGAGAGCTCAGTCGGTCGTCCGCGGCTGCGTATTTAGGTAATCCCTAAAATTCTGAAACTTTCCTCTCTCTTTCCAAAAAAAAGCAAAAAGAAAAAATCAGTGACATTTTATTTTGTGGCTTTGGTTGCGTTCGATGAAATTAAGGAAAGAACAGGAGCACGCGGGTTAAAGGGACACGACAAAAATAGAGGCATATATTTCAGCAGGTCTGCCGATTTTTGGCGGTAAGGAACATTCGGTGGAGAAATTCTTGTTAGGCAAAATTAGTGTGAAGGACGAAAGCGATGTCTTATTGTTAGTTCGCGCTGATAGTCACGATAGATCAGTCAGCATTCGGTAGTGCCGAATATCGAAAGACGCGTGCTGGCAGTCACGAATGTCGTGCCCAAAAATTTTAAATTGTTCGAGAGTTTTGGTTTCAATTATTAGTAAAAATAGTTTTAGTATTTTTTTAACATTAATATGAGCACTATTGGACAAGTGATATTTTGGTTATACTTTACATGCCTTCTGGAAAGCGTAAGTAAACTTTATACTTGATTCTATCGCTGTGAAGACATGGACAATGAAACACCAAACCACGTATCTCGGTTTAAAACCTTACACATTTCCTGTCACATTTTATATTTATGAAGAGGACCTGATGATTGTTTTTGCACCCCATAAATTCTGTTTGAATTTTCTTCGTTCTAAGTTTCTAACAATATTCTTTCAAAATTCCGCAGAAAAATGTGTGGCGGTGATCATTTAAAAATAACATTTGAGAGAAAATTTTCAAAAACAATAAGAAATGAGACCTGTGCATGATTTTGTAGGTACTATAGGAAAAAGAGGGATTGTAGATTTTTTCTACAACCCAAGTAGCACAGGTTGCAAAAAATTGCGATTATTTCCATCAATTCCATGGTAAAATTACTTAGGTATAGCTTTTGCATCGGAACGTTGTGCATGTTGCTAATCTACTAATTGAAGGGGGATTTTTTCTTGCAATAAAATTGAAATAATAGTTGAAATTGTTCTTGATTGCATTAGAAATTACCTAGGTACTCACATCTATGAGAATACTCATTTCGTTGATTTCAGAATCGTAAGTATTGAATATCGAGTATTGATTGAATGGTGCACAAATATTGGAATTGAATGGTAAACAACTGTAATGTTACTTATTGCATGAAATTGCAACGAACTTTAATTTAATGTATTTTTGTAACACTGTCCTTACTTGGGCACAGATAAAACTTCCGAGCTGAAAATCGGCCACTATCCGGTATCCGTTGATTTTCATTGCTGTTCATTGTTATTTTGGCATTATTATCATGCTTACCGAAGATGAAAATTCGGAAAATGCACTTCATTTAACACAGCCGCACTTGGAAACGACTGTTGCACTGTAGGAAGGTCTATCAGGTAGGTACACATAGCATTAGACTGCTCACTTTGAGGTAAGTTCGCGTAAGGCGCAATGAGATAACTATTGTGACACAAGCACCGCTGTTTTTGCATATTCATCCAATTGAAGGCGAACTGCGGTGACCACAAGTCGCGTCGCTTCGAGGTGACATGGTAAAGGAAGCTGCGGGTGTTACCTACTTCATTACACCGGTTTGACCTTCTTATTTGAGGGGATTGGAGGACAAGGTGCATAAGTGCCATTATTGCCGTTTCGAATAAAAGACGTGTTTGAAATTTTGAAGTTTCGAAATTACATACCTATGAATCCTTGGGGCGGAAAGAAAGTTCAAACTGACTTTTTGATGCTTAAAAATTTGAATTAGGGAGCGATTTTTTCATAAGAACCGAGCAATTTTTTTTTTTTTTTTTTTGCATCAAGGCTATAGTTTTCTCAAAATAATTAGTATCTCAATTTTGTCAAAAATTAACTGCACTTATGCGCCTCCAAGCCCCATTAATGGGGTTTTGAACTGGAATTGGATTAAACCTGACTGAAGAGAGGATATAATTACACGCAGTAAATAAAAAATAAATTTAATATTGGGGCTAAGAAAATTAAGGCAAGTGTAGGCAATGCGATGCACGCCATTTCAACGTTGCCAGAATCCGGGACGGGCCGGCAGCTTCCTTTTCACACCCTTTACCATGTCTCTCCAACGCGAGGTGGCGCGTGATCACCGCAGTTCGCCTTCAATTGGATGAATATGCAAAAACAGCGGTGCTTGAGTCCCAATAGTTATCTCGTGGCGCCTTACATGTATTAACCTTCCCGAGAGGCAGTGATCGCGTTAAGTTGCGATTTGATCGGAGAATGTACCGCGATGTTATCAACGTCGATTTATTGCAATACTATTACCGGCTAGACAATCGCGATAAATCGAGATTTCATCGCAAACCAAAATTCGCAATAGAATCGCGATTCTATCGACGGCGATGTAGCTGCCGAAATATTATCGAACAAAAATCGTGATAAAATTTCGATTTGATCATACGCGATTTCAAAGAGATAAAATCGCAACAAGATCGAGGATCGCTCGGACGTTGATGCTCTTAGCGATTTTATCGCCGAAAACTCCTAAGAAAATCGCCACTTAATTCCAAACACCGCGATTTTTCCGTTGACAAATTCTACTCGGGCCGACGGGAACAATCGAATTTTATCGGTTGGTTATCGCGATTATATCGGTGGCAATATTTCGAGATATTTTCGCATTGAAAATTGCTATATTCGGCGATTAAATCGCTACACATCGCATAATTTTTGGTTCAATAAAATCGCGATCAATTTTCGTCGATAAAATCGACATTAAATCGCCATTTACCGCGATTTTTATCTCGAAAACATCGCGATAAATTGACGGGCGATAAAATCGCGATTTTATCTCGTCAAGATCGAGGATAATCGCTCAGATCTTGATGATCCTCGCGATTTAATCGCCGATAAAATTGGAACAAACCCCGATTTTTCCGCTGTAAATGCTACTTAGGTACCTAATCATCCTATTTTGTTACAGGCATTTGGATATGACGTACCTGCTTCCTATCACCCTAACCACACGATCCCGAGCCATGCCATCGACCTGTCAACCTGGTCGGCTGACGACACGATCGCAGCCATCCGCAGGGGCAGCATCACCGTCCGCCATTACATCACCAGCGTCCTGGACCACGCGCAGAGGATATCACCTCTGAACGCCTTCATCACCCTCCTACCGGACGAGGCTCTTCGAGCCGCCGACGCCATCGACCATGCCATCACCCGAGGCCACTCACCACCCCTAGCCGGCCTCGCCATCGTCGTGAAGGACAGCATCAACCTCGCAGGCTACCCGACCACGGCCGGCACCGCCGCCCTGCTCCACAACCGCCCGCCCTCCACGGCACCTACCCTCCAGCGCCTCATCGCCGCCGGCGCCATCGTCATCGGCCAGACCAACATGCACGAGCTGGCCTGGGGCATCACCAGCACGAACCTCCAACCCTTCGCCGGCCCGGTCCACAACCCCTACGCCTTCCAGAAGATCCCCGGTGGTTCTTCCGGGGGCACGGCCGTCGCCGTAGCGACGCGCGTTGTCACCTGCGGCTTGGGCACCGACACAGGCGGCTCTTCCAGAATCCCGGCTGCGCTGACCGGCACCGTGGGGTATCATCCCTCTGTCGGCAACGGTGGCCCGGAACGCCGGTACCACGACGAAGACGCTATCGTGCCCCTCAGCCCCATGCTGGATACGGTGGGACTCGTGTGTCTGGACGTCGAGGGCATCGCACTCCTGGATTCGATAATCACCGGGCGGCCACGTGTCACTCGACCGGCGAAGCTTCGCGGGCTGAGACTCGGGGTGCCGCCTGTTTTATGGTCGAACCTCGACGTGGAGCTCGAGAGGGTTGTTCTGGGCGCGGCTCGGAAACTGAGCGACCGCGGCGCTGTCCTTGTGAGGGATGATATCCCTAATTTAACGACGATCGGCAGGTTCGTCCAGTTGATAACGTACCACGACCCTCTGACGGCGTTCCCGGCGTACCTGAGGGCGAACGGGGTGGCAGGCGTGGATCTGCGGTCCATCGTCGCTGGGATCGCCAGTCCGGACGTCAGAACCGCCTTCGAGATGATTTTGAGCGACGTGTACGGGCCGCAGTACCCGTACATTGTGACCGTCCTGCGCCCTTTCCTCCAGCAGCTGTACGCCGATTACTTCTCGAGGACCGGCGTTGACGCCATCTTGTTTCCGACGACGATCCTGCCCGCGGTGCGGATCGATTACGTCAACGGCTCCGGGAACGTTTCCATCAACGGCGGACCGCCGGTGGACACGGATGCTGCCTTCGAGAGGAATACGGACCCTGGCGCGTCTGCCGGGTTGCCGGGGTTGAGTATCCCTGCGGGTATGACGGCATCGGTTTGCCGGTCGGTATTGAGATCGACGGGCCTGTTGGCAGTGATGAGAGGATGTTCGCTATCGGACTTGCGATTGAGAAAGTTTTGGGCCCGGTCCCTCCTCCGAAAGGATACCCGCTATCTGTTTAGTTGTGCTTCATTTCGGCGCGCGACCCTGACGTTGTCGCCTTCAACGCGCCGATACAACAATTGATACTCCGAGGATGACCGTGTTGCATACACGAATAATGAAGGCGCTTTGGCTGTCCTTTCACCCACGACGTGGTGATATAGGGACGAGTGATCGCAGGAGCTATCGGGGCTGCATCTTGCGAAGAAGAAATTAACCAAGAGCATTACAATGTTGAGAAGCCTGTGTTGTTTCTATTTCCTTGCATTCAGCTAAGGGATATTTGGATGGTTGCTGTCTGTGCCTCCTCCTGAGGAAATGTTACTTGTATAAAATGGAAAATCATTCTGAGGTTGAGAAAATTCTTAGGTGCATTTGGCGTGCAAAATTTTTGTTCCCTACTTCCTTTCTTTAAAGGGGAAATTATCTTACTGGGCTCCATCGCATTGCAACGTTTCAAAGTTCTCTTTTTGTTTTATATATTTTCATTGGTGATATTCTGCATTAAAAAATTACCTGCCATAGCAGATTGTCTTTACAAAAGCAGAAAGTAGTTTGAGTTGTATTTCAAAAGGAATTAAGTAGAAAGCCTGAAAGTATACATGTCTTCCAGTCATGTGTAGGTATAGTTGCTCTATCAAAGATAATTGACTTAAATACTTAGGAAAATCCACTTAATTATGAGTTTTTATTCTCCTTTTATAGTGTCAGTTTCAAACCTATTTAGTGGTAAAAAAAAGTAGGTAGAATGGAAAAAGGTGGTGTAGTTACATTTTACACTTCAGAATATATTTCAGCTCTTCCTCAGTTGTTTTTTTTTTTTTTTTTTTTTTTTTTTGGGGGGGGGGGGGGGGCATTATGCATTTCTTATAGTGACCCATTTTTCGTTTTTATAATTTCATGTCACTGATGCCTATCCTTGAGATTGAGTTCAGATTCTTCAATTTTTTTAATCTCTCTGCTGCCATATTATTTTAAAACCACACCAGCAATATCGAGCCCAATTTGAAAATGAATAGATACTGAGCTCAAAAAAGAAAGCACGTGAACACAGCTCTTTAGGTAATATAATAAATATTTATTTAAGATATATACATCTCAATACATAAACAAGAAGTATATAAACAAACAGCACAGCATAAACAAAGAGGATAAAATCACACTATAATTTTTTTTCTTTCACGATTTATTCATACACAAGTCTTTCATTAGGTCTGCTTTATCATCAGTTGGCATTAAGTACTTGTCTTTCAATCAGAGTTCCTGAGAAATTTTAGGGCGAGACATTATGCTTTCTGTAAAGGGGCCCTACTAATGCTAGTTTGGCAACAGCAAAATGAAGTTGGGAATGTAGACAGACTTAACTCTTTACATGATCAACAGGCACCATTTAAAAACAGAGCGCAAAATTTACAAAAAGTTTTTTTGGTTGGAGTTTAGAATGATAAATGATAAATGTATTAAGCTTAGATACATAACATTTTGAATTCATCATAATTTTAAAAATGGATAAAATACCATTAAAATTTTTCTGTATAAAATCCATTGAGTTTTGGGTTTAAATTACGCTGGAATCAAATCAGCGGTTTCTGTGGGATACGTTCCCTCGCCAAATTTTTTCAGAAAACAAATTGTTTTCCTTCCACCAAATGCAAGAGGAGATTTCTTAATAAACCTGAATTTGGATCCAGCTGTTTGATCCTCCTGAAAGAAAAACTTAAAATATTGATAAATACCTACAGGCAAAAAATCTGCAATAAAGTCCCGATTTTAAGGCCGACAAATAATTTTGCAGCACTGCCAAAATTTTCATTTCACTTAAAATTTACAGAGATGCTCCAAATGAATGAATCATTTTATACGGCGCCTACAAAGATATACAAAAATCACAGATACATGTAAACCAGTCTGTATTATGACAGTAATGATAAGTTAATTATTTGACTCGATGCTTAGAATATTACACTAGCAGTCCACCAGAATCACTTAGAGCTGAATATCTGCAAAGCTTGAAATATTGTATGTTGGTTGTAATGAGGTTGTTTTTAATTACCTTGGGGGCCGTTCAAGTATTAAGTAACACATTTTTCCTGACTTAGTAATCTCCTTGTAAGACACCCAAGAGACAAACTCTCAACTCCCCCTTCTTATGTAAGGCTGACCTGCCCTTCTCCAAATTTGTCAGAAAATAACAAAGAAAGTTTGAAAAATACGAGAAAAAATTATTTTAAACGGAAAATATTATTTTGTTTCTAAATGGGAGGCTTACACAATAATTGGCTTGACCCTCCTCCCTTCCTTATATGACCCCGCAATACAAACTTGGAACCCATCCTCCACTTGAGTAACTTACGAAACACTTGAACGGCCCCTTAAAATAACCATGGTGAAAAGAGGAATCACAGCTCAATCTTAAAATTGACCTACAAACGGTTAGAGTTTTTGTGTCGTATGAAAACTTAATACATAAAGCAGTAGGCCTAATCAACATTCTAAATACCAGTATGAGTGATTGAAAACCAATAAAATTCAGAAAATTCAACGTACAAAATAAGACTTGGGCTGACACCATCATGAAGCTCAAAGAATAATTAAAGATCTATAATAAGACTCTGAAGTAGATACATATTTACATTTAGCCGATTTGAGATGCTAGGTTCAAAAGGCTATTTTACGTTTTCAACAGAGAAGAAAGGAATCATCAAAGACACAGATGGGAACTCAGAAGTAAAAGCTCAAGTTTTTCTTGCGACTCGGAGAGTCATTGCAATGTTGGAAAACAAAATTTGATAGGAAAGATACAGCAACAAGAGATAGAGGGAGACACCGATTAAAATTTATAATGATGCAGAATTTCCACTGCCGTTTGATCTATTGGATAGAAAGCAAAACAAAATTCAACAAATCTTAGTAGTAGCTCAGATTAAAACTTGCGATTTTCTTGAGAAAACGAGAAATTTCTCTTTGAAAAGACGGAATAAAGAAAATTACAATGATACAAGATATAGTGGCCGCAAGATATGGTAAGTGATAAAAACACATTTTCGTTTCTGAAATTTTAGCACAGATAAAAATAAATAAAATGTCAGTCAAGATTATGATTTACTCGAGCCTTTAAGACCTACTAGAGTGGTTGAGATGAAAAAGTAATTTCAAATTTCTAATTATTTCAGAGCATTTTTCAACAAAAAGCGTTAACCCTAACTTGACAGACTGCAGTCAGCCCATTCTAGGTTAATTCTCAAGTTCTCAACCTCACTAAACAGGTTATCTGATTTTTCTTGAGCCTTCCCGTTTTACATCTCTTTTTATTGTCAATCAATAATGATTCCAGCAAATTGGCAACACTGCTGATACTCCATTTAATCAATTGTTTAACATACATTTAAATGAAGAAAAAACAGCATTGCCAATTTGCAAGAATCTCGTCTGGATGTTCATGGACTGGAATTTTAAGAGCTACGATGGGAACAAACGGAACTGTAACTGCGAGACTGGCAAAGTGAACTAATGAAATTTCTAGGATTATCACTTAACTTCAGCAGAGGGTTAACTTGAGTTTTTTTACCCAGTTGTTAACCTAATTTTACCTCTAATCTTACAAAATACATATATTTTGGGCTGGATCTCATTTAATTTTCAATACCTACAGTTTATAAACTGAAATCAAAACAAAACCTTAGAGTGTAAACAAAAAAATCACAGCTGTCTGATTTAAAGTGTTGAACAATAAAAAAGAAGTAAAACAAAAGAAAATAAATAAATAATTTAACGCAATATCTGCACTGTGATCATTGCTTCCCTAAGTATTTTCTGCCGCCGAAGTGGCCAAAAATATTGCACACATACTTGAATCTCGATACAACTGATATACATTTTTGCGAAGAAAAAGTTCTGAGAAATTCAATACAGGTCATTCTTGCTTGAAACTAAGGAGGTAAAAATTTGCAAGCTGAATGCAAGTAAAGACAATAATGAGACATTCACTGCTACCTCAACTTACTGTAACTTAAATTTTAAATCCAAAAGAAAATTTGTCTAGAGAATCCCTATTATTTAGACCTAGGTTTGACATTTAGTACTTGAACAAAAGAGAGATAGAAAAAGGAAAAAAAAAATAATTCAATAAAATGTTCTACGTTTGGATACATGTAAGCAAAATAAATCTGGCTAGAAATTTCTATTTTAGTGATGGATTTAAACATATTTTGGCAGGCATGTCTCTATTGAAAACCTCTAAAAAATAAAGACCATCTTTTATATAAATGCATTTGACTGTTCTTAAAGAAATTAGCTGATCCATCCTTCAGTATGGTTGACATCGTTTCTGTTATACTAGGAGATTCATACAGAACATCACAGAGTATAGATGTACGCAGGACGTACACAGTTGTAATGATTGATGAATGTACAAAATGTAAGTACTCAAATGATGGCCAAAAATTGGGAGGAAAATACGGAGAGGGACTTAAACAAAACACAAATTGCACATATTTCATCACAAATTTCAAAGGAACCAAGATGGTTAAATTCAAAAGATCCTGGCTAACAATACTCATCAGTACCTTCCTGAACATAGCAGGGCCAGAAAGAAGAGGGGCGCAAGCAATGAGCATAGAATATAAAGACAAAATAAAGACACTTAGAAGCTGGCTTATTGGCCAATATGTATGGTTTAAGAAAGTTCATGATGTGAAACGGCATCTCAAAAGTTAAACTAAAATAATACTTAATTCTGGAGCACTAGGACACCATAAAACTTCGGCAACGAAGACCAAGACTGTTTTGAGTTTGACTGAAAATCGGACTTAAAGGGTTGCACTTTCCTAAACACTGCAAGGGAGAGAGAAAATGAGGCCACAATCTCCTTCTGCCTTACACCACGTTTATGTTTTTGAATGGGACTGTCTTTGAGAGCGCTCCTTCATTTGTCGATGCTGTAAACTACTCTCCAGGTGACTATGAACAGGTATCAAAGTAGCAATTTTCCAATTCTTAGATATATGAATTTTCCCGAGAATATTCCCTAAAATTGACTCTTCTTAAATTTTGATGGGGAATCTATATACAGGCAGTGCACAAAGTTTTCGCTGCATACTAACCAACCATACTTTGAAGGACAGCAGGGAACTTCTCAAAGGATATCCCATTCTAGGGCATTTTAATCCTTAAAAAGGTATAAATTAGAGAACATATTCTCTCTCCGAAATTTCACAACGAAAACTAATCATACAGCGGAAAGTCTAGAGATCAACTCCTAAATAGAATAGAAAAATACTTGTCAATATCTTGTTCAGGAGTGGATAATTTCCCGTCGTGTGAATCGTTTTCTATGTGAGATGTTGATGAGAAAACATGCATGTTTTTTTCTAGTTCAGACTTAGTTTGGTGGCCCATTTCCGTGGTTTGACTTGGGGTGTGGGAGCGTGAACCCTTGGAGAAGCAAAAGAAAAGTTTCAGAAACTTATTTTTTTTCTAGTAATTCAAAGTCTGATTCAGGCCGAGTGTCAGAATGGGGCTTTTAAGAGAGAGACGAAGAAAAAAAAAATTAGCTACATAGTCATATTAGATAATAAGAACATCTTTAGCAGAAAAATAATGAGAACTCCTGTGCATTCTAATTTGCTTCTCTTGATGACAATTAATTTAATTTTTTTTGTGTGAAGTTACGATCTATTAGAAAAAAACAGTTACGTATGCAAAATTTAATGTAAGGGCTCATCTACAAAACCTCTTCTATTGAAAAAAGACTGCAAGAGAGTGAGACAGTTGTGGGCAGTAAAATGTTGAGATTCTATTACAATTTTTACTTCCGTTATCATTTTCTTAAAAACGACTCTAGACATTTATAAAAAAATACAAAAATGAGACAAAAATGTGGTACCATGGAGCATACAGATGAACTATCTGGAGTTTATATCGCTAGCTGAAACTTTTCATTACAATGCAAGGAGTAGGATTTTATAAGCTTGGCTAAAATAAAGCTCCAGTAAAGGACAGGTAGCGCTAATTACGGAATCATGATTTGACTGTTTCAGTATGTGGATCAGCGAAAGATATTAAAATCTGTTTAAACAACACATTTTCACCTCCAATATTAACAAAAATATTGCGCTTCGAAAAATATGGCATATGACGTCATCCATTGCGGTTGTGTGGTTTCTTCCACCATGTTTACATCAAGCATCAAGCGCAAATGTAAGTACATATCCTTAATTGATCAATCAAAAGTGGATATATGGTATGTACTATCATGGTGGACGTCATCATATATCATATTATTCAATACCTTTGTTAGTATTGGACGAAAAAATTAGGCCTTTGAACAGATCTTATCCTTTTTTGCTAATCCATAGGCTTGAACCATCAATACACAATTACGTGACTAGCACTACTGTGGAAAGATGAGGAGATCCGCATGGAATCTATCTGCCTATCTTCTGACAGAGTTGAAAAAAACTCTCTTCAGCAAAAATATGTGCTCACATTTAAATGATTCTACCAAAAATAACTATTTGACTGGTACGATTCAAAATTATTCATCTGCATAAAAATTAATTGAAAGCTGAAATGAGCTTTCTAAGATCTGCCACGAGTGGATATGTATTTTTCTTCCAGGCGTGTGAATCCATGATTCGTTCCATGACCAACTTTTATAATCCTTTTTTGCACACTTGCTCGCGAGCATCCTTTATATTCTTGATTTCTCTGCATTAATTGACAAGAAAGCTTAGAGGCTATAAAATAATAAATCATCCTTGCTTGAACTCCATAAATAGTGGAGGATATAGCATTCTTTTAGTGTTAGTTGGATTTTATAAGAAAACAACTTAATCAGCTTGTACAATAATACTAAATCAACAACTTAAAATGGGACTAAATAAAATATAAACAAATGAAAAACTGAGACGTTTCGCAGCTATAACAACTACTTTCCATCCACACCCTCTACAAACTTAGAAGAACCATTTTCCCTTTTTTCGTGTCCTAGGTATATAATTGCAAAAGAAAATCCCTCACAATAACAGCAGTGAAGCTTAGTAAATTTGAGTTTCTTTTTAATTTTTCTTTGATATTTCCCCTTGAGGATGCAGTTGTAATAGCTGTGAAACGTCCCGGTTTTTTGCTTTGTTTTGTTTCATTTTGAGACCTTAGTCCCATTCTAAGTTGTTGACTTTGTGTTAGATATTAAACTAGAAAAGCCCCCAAATTCCGGTGGAATGAAAACTTCATGATGGAAAAACTTCCAAATAAGATGCTATACAACAGGAAAATATCTTACAGAGACTCTAAAGTTGCGGAATTACCTTCAAAAAAGAAGGAATTCAAGAGAAGCAGGCAAATAATTTTTTTTTTTGTTTCTTTTGAATTTTTAGAAAATAATTATAATAATTTGAAATTTAATGTACCATCAATAAAGGATTCACAGAAAATATTCTCAGATGATCTTGAGATACATAGATATGTTTTACAATAAATGTAACAACATCGAACTTTCTTATAGCATCTTCACTTGGCAGGTTTTCATTGTGAATGTGATATTTGTACTGTACTTGGAGAGACATATTTCTTAAATTTGATTGCAAAATTTACAAAATACAAGGATGACTCTTCAGGGCGGAGACATAAATTTTGAAAAGAGCATGAATTCTTCTATTGAAAAGATCTGTTTTACAGAAATGCATCTAAATTTTCAGGATTGCTTCGATTATTCTTCTTATTTTCTTTTCTTTGTGGCTCCAAAGATTTTCCAAAACATTAAGTATCAAGAACGTTCATGACAAAATACAGCTGATCTAGATTAGCTTTTCAAAACAGGTCGTGGCTCTTTCGATTAAAATACTATCACCAAATGCAGGTTTTGAGCGAGGATCATATGCTGAGATTGAGATTTTTATCGATCGGTTGGCGACTTCTCACTGCCAGAGATTGCTGGCCAGGGTCTGCCCAAGAGGGTTCAACGCCGGCTGAGGCTGCAAGTTGAAGGGAGATTGTGCTGGCGGTCCACCCATTGTCATGTTTGCCAGTTGTTGAGGTAGCTGCAATCAAATAAAAATCGGTTTATTGACGTTCAGAAACAGCTACAATTTGAAATGTTTAAGATTTTGTGCACTGAAATTTTCCAGTTCGTAGGCCAAATTCCTACATCACTTAATTCAACTGCAATGTTTCAAAACTTTCCTGCATACTAAATTTTTCAGAGGTAAAATAAATCAAAATCATGACTTGAAATTTTCTTTAATTTTTCTTTAAAATTCAATGGTCATTCTGTGAAGATTTGAGGGCACAATTTAGACTTCTTTCTCTTCTAGAAAATAAATAGGTGCTCATGGAAATGTTGCGACCCGTCACTAATTGAAATGATCAGATTTACCAAATCCACTGACGATGGCTCTTCCAGTCGTGACGTCAGCAAACGCCAATTAGCTTAAAAAAGGCAATTCCGTAATCAATGGTACAACCATTCAAAAATATTAAAAAAAAAAAAAAAAAAAAAACTCCTTTGAAGAGGAGTACTAAATTGTGGAAAATAATATCATGATGACTAAGTAGTTTTCAGAATGAAAATAAAGTATGATAGGAATTCTGCAATATTACTTCAAGTTTAAGCACTCATGAGGCACTCACAACTTTCGCTCCGGCAAATATCAACTGGTACAAGGAAGATGTAAAAAGTGTGAAAGGGTGCGATAAAAGTGTTTGATATACTTACTTGATTTAATCCAGAAGGCATTGGCGTTCCATTAGCAGTAACTGCATTTTCCTAGATTACAAACATACCATGCATTAACAACTAGTGGCAAAGCCATACAAAGCAAATAAAAACAAAAGAATTAGGACACAACTCTGAAAATAAAAAGGTAAACACAAGGATTCTGTCTGTAGACAGATCAGAAATTAGGGATCTATGGTAGGAAACAGGGCTAACTTTCACTTGTTTGACTTAACTCTCAGGATGATCAGTGCAATGTACAACTCTTGTTCCGCTGTTAACAGCCAAACCAAGTGATCATCTCTCAGGACAATCTAACAAAATAAAGAATCTCTACGAATTACCAGGGTGTCTTCTGAAACTGACTGGAAAAAAATTAGTACTTTTACATTACTTTTTTTTTAGTTTTTTCCTGAAAATTCAGTACCTCCTCAACAGAAAAATTCAGTACTTTCTGAATACCTTAAAGTAACAAAATTCTAATTCCAAAATTCACGCAAGAATCTTGAAATTATGACCACGCCACGAATTTGAATTTAGCTTACTGGTGATCTGAAAATCAACTAGCTGTACAATCGTGATCTAGCAGGCTTATACTGTACCAAGAATCAATGCACAAGGGATTGCCATACTTTTCAGGCTTCACTTGTTTGGTATGACACAAACAATTCCGGATTCTTGCAGAATTTTCGTATTTTTTCAGTGCTTTCGGACTGCCTATTTCCAGCACTAGCAGCACTATTTCCAGACTTTTCAGACCAGTAGACACCCTGCGCTACAGGCACAACTCACTCCTCAAAGCACTTACAATAGGAGTTTTTGAAAATGATGCAAATCAAACATACTAAGTAGAGGAAAATATGACATCCTAAAGAGGAGTATCAATAAGGATCCTTTCTGGGCCCACTCTAGCTGAACTTCCTCAGATCTACATTCTTTTGCTCATTGAAGATCTTTATTTTACAGCATGCATCATGGTTTGGTCGTTTTAGGTCTAATATTGGCCATAACACTGGTCTAAGGATCGATTTTTGGGAAATGAGAATTTTTCGGCATTTAATTGCAAACTAGCAAAACTCAAATTTTTCGCCAAAATCGGCCTTAAGACTTATATTTAAGCCAGTATTAGACCCGAAAAGATACTAAAAGACCAAATCATGATGCATTCTGGAAAATACAGACCTTCAATGAGCAAAAAATTGTAGAGAATAAGAAATGTTGGGTGGACCCAAAAACGGCCGTTATCGAAACCCTTCCTTAAAAAAAGTCTCTGATTAATTACTGGGTAAATGGTAAGCATGCTTCCAAACTAACCTACAAGGTTGCTGTCAACAAAACTAAAATCACCTATAGTAAAACTTCCATTTGACGAATCTTCAAAAACCAGTCCAAAATTTCATCAAAATCGAAAATTTATCGCACAGCAAATGACCAACAATCCTTCTTTGAGTCCTGCAGGAGTGTAAAATACTCATAGATTTCAGTTGAAGCAATGGCATCTCTCTCTAAATGTAAGTAGCAATACGCACAGCCCTGTTGACACATGCACAAAAAACTCTCACAAGACCCAGCTGCACATTCTCATGATCCTGCCCAACATTCTTTGCAGCGCAGGTCAAGTTACAAGCTGGGTCTGCAATCACAATCCCACCTTGAAATTATAACAACTTACTTTAAGAGAGGCTGTAAAAAAAGGAAAAGTTACGAAACAAGACATTTTGTTCCACTCACTTTTTCCTTTTGTTTAATTCTCTTTTTTTGGGTGTTGACAATAACGTTTAATAGAGTCCACGCCGAATAAGTTTAAGCACTTTTCGACTGGGAACAAAGATTGTCTCATATAATTTTAACATGGAGAGTAAACGCAAGAATCAAGATGACGGATCTCCCAACCCAGTCTAAAAGTGCATAAACTTATTTCACGCGAACTCTAATTTGAAACGTCCCAATTTGTAAATTTCCTGTTTTTCATAGCCTTTCCCAAATTAAGTTTTTCTTCTTCTTTGTCGTAGGATTTAGTAAATACAGACCAAGAAGAGTCAAATAAGAAGTTTGTTTTCAGGCATTATAACAAGTGCATTTACGAGTGCATGTTCATATCCTTGTCATGCTATTTTTGAGCACTGGAAAAAGAAATTTCTCAATTGGAAGTTTTACTATGAGTGAAGACTAGGAACAATAAGTGAACCCCACTACTCACTCTAGAAATTCCAAAAAGTTGACTATTGGCTGGGTTACTTGCTGACATGCTGTAAAACGGGTTTGACACAATATTCATTGAGCCGGGGGCTCCGGCTGCCATTCCTGGGCCAACACCTGTCGAGCTTGGCATCGATGCAAACATGTCATTCTGCAAAGAAAGAATGAAAAAATGATCTAATAAAATTACACTTTGACATTGATCCGTAAATGGGATACTGCATTTAATTCCGAAAATCTTGAGTTCATTTTTTCATTCAGGCATAATAATACATTGTATCATGGCAAAAATGATTCTGGGATTGCGATATATGCAGTAATTTTCAGGAATAATAGTAATAAAACAAGAATTCATTAGATATTTAAAAACATAGTAGTCTCAAATATATAATCGACTTGCTGAAGTTGAAATTGAGAACGCTGCATAAATGAGGGTCTGTATAGGCCCACATCGCTTCCATTAGTTTTTCAGATTCTCAGTACCCTACGGTTCATTCCTTGCCAGCTGGCCACTTTTTTTAAAGGTGCACCCCCCAGAATTGATGTAATTTGGCACACTTAAGTTGATTCTGGGCATGGCTTAGTGAATATCCAAAATTTTGAACTTGGTATACCCAGTAGTTGCTTAGTGTAAGAGAGCACTGACAGGTTCCTGCTTTGAGGGTGTCACCACTGTTCAGGCTGTGTAACTCCGGAACGGTTCTTCCGAATCACCGTTGTACGTGGAAACCCCTGAATAAGCTTTTTCCAGACCTGCTACGACAAATTGTGGCGTTAGGTGTATACACTACTATGGTAATCAATAGAATGTTGATGGGTAATGGCTAGAAGTGAAAAAGCCAAAAAACCTTTTTTTTCGAGTCAAGTCAGGCCTTACACGCCCAAATCTTACATCCGAAATTTCTTACGTACCTGAACTGGTGGATTGGGATGAGCCATGCCATTTGGAATCATAAAATCAGCTGGCGGAAACATGGAGGCTGCAGGCTGAACATTTCCAAAGATATTACCTGCACAAATAAAATGGTAAAATGAAAAATAAAGCTAACCAAAAACTTGAGAGATAATGGTATAAAACATTTTGTGCTGAAAAAAAATGAGAAACCACAAATCTTCGAGAAGACATATCGAGAAATTTGGTATTTCAGTAAAACTCTTTATAGGTATCTGGACTATCGTTATAAAATACTGACGTGTTTGAGAAATGATCTTTGGGCAAGGAGTTAACATGGTCAAAAATGAAGTAATGGAAAACTCAAAACCATGGGTGCGAAAAAATTCCAAAAAGCTGACCATTTCCTGCAGGTGGTTTTGCTTGGTGGCCTTTTTGCTTTGCCACAAGGCATAGCAGATAGATAAGATAGCAAGAGATAGTGTAACCAGTGTTCGAAACTCACCTTTGAATTTCAGGAGCCATGTGGCGCATCAAGCTCAATTTTTAGGGGCTAGATTGACTTTTTGCCAATATATATCACGGCGAATTTAGTGAACAGTTAGACGCAAAATGTTTTAGTTACAGAACTAGTTACTTACCTTACTTACCTAACTTAGGGGAAATTTCGAAAAAATCACCAAACAGAAAAATTAGGATTTGTTTTTTTTTCGGGGGGGGGGGGGAGAGAGGGGCCTTTTCAGGGGCCACGTTGGCACTGAGTCTTCATTTTTTAGGTGCCATGACCAATTTCTCAGGCGCATTTGCGCCATTGAACCTTTAGCACAACTAATTAAAATTTTGATTGCTGTTTCTAAAATCTTTGTATTTAAGACAGAAAATTTGATAGTCACGAAATTTCAGTTCAGGTTGTAAATTTTAGGTATTTACACCATTTTCTTATTATTTTAAATTAGTGATTATCCAAAAAAACGAGATCTTGGTGAACAGATATATTTTTCAGGAGATTGATTTACAATGAGTTCAAATGAAAACAAAACTTTAGACAGAAAATAAGCAGGTTTGTTAAAGATTCCTGTAGGTATGGGTACTGCTGATTGTCCCATTCTGAGAATATTTCTTATAACATTTTGAGTACAATACTTACTCGGCATACCGGTGGGTGGGGCTGAGAACGGTCCAGGTGCAGCGCTCATCTGTGACTTGCCATAGAGTGCTAGGATGGAGTCAGTGGACATCTGTTGCTTCGTTTTGGCCGGTGAGTTGGATGCCGGTTGATTGAAGAAACTGTCTTCCTCGGCTGTTCTTCTTGACGCACTCATGTTGCCACTTTGTGGACTCTGAGAGTCAGCAGACACATTGCTGCCGGTTGAGGAGCGAGGATTCGACGGTGCACTCATGAAATTTGAAAACAAATCCGTTTCTTGTTTTACTGGATCGGAGGATGTTCCGTTATTGAACGGTGCATCTGATGCGAAGATTAAAACAAAGAGGTGAAATTTGACAATATTATTGAGCGGTACAATTAGTACAGAAGCATATTAAGGAGCTGTATACAATAGCGTTAAAAACTACATTCGGACTGCTCTGAATGAAATCAGCCTGACTATATTTTACCTCCCTTTCCTTAACTTAATCTCATAATTTACTTTTATAAACAAAAAGTAATCAACAAGTTGCTTTGAAACTTCCTTTGAATTTCTTCTGAGTGATTAAAATACACTTAAAAACTTTCAAGGCAAGATGTTGCCAAGTTTGCTGTTAAAAAAAATAAAACATGAGAGAAAATTTAGTAATGCATGATGAATTTATACTAATTTTGGTAAAAACTATCCAGTTTACCACCTTAAAACTTAACTATGAGGAGAGACCTCCAAGCTAAACACTTTTGAAGTAATAAATATTATAGCCAAAAATTTCCTACAACTTTATTCCAATTCAAGAGGATGAGTCTCCTCTCAACCGTTCATGAGATTCTTGATTTTTCTTTCTCGAAAAGTTCTATCTGAACATTCAAAGGTTTCAAAATGAGGAAAGGAACTACACAATAACTAACATGATTGCAAGGGTAGAGAAAGTGACTCAGCTCTTTATCCAGATTACAGCAAACTTGAGGAGGATTTCAAAACTAAGTGGGAGGGAAGAAACGTAGAAGAAATATCAAGACTTTAGGAAAGAATAACTTACATTTCAGAACTCTTCAATAGCGCAGTTATGTCATCTAAAATCAAGAGGCTGTGAGGAACAACTGCAGCACTACAAGGAACAATTAGAATTTTTGAGCTTTCTACAGGCTCGATTTTCAAGAGACAACTTACCTAGACCGAGGAGGTCTGCAGTTGGACTGGCGTTGGTTTTGGTACGGTTAGGTTTAGGGCTCGTTGAGACTGGTTTTGGCAATGGCTGTGGAATGACTGATGGAAGTGGGCGAATGTTGGATACGGGGTTTGCTAGTGGCTTTGAGTCTCGTTTCTTCCGTTTCTGCTTCTCTGCTTCCTCGTCTAGTTCTTTGTCCCAATTAACCTAGACGATCACACCAAATCAAGTTTATTCGTTGAATAACAAACTATGGAGTTAAGTACTTAATAGTACAATGCTTGGACTTGAAAAAAGGAGTTGGGTTAAAAAAAAGAATCATTTCGAACTTTGTTGTGATGAGACTACTTACCGAAAAATGTCAAGAATTATCCCAACTTGTACAACACTAAAAAAAGTTCTTCCTTGTATTTTTTCACACTCATAAGGGAGCAAACTGAACAATCGAAAAATGTAATAATGACACAGCAGAGAATAAGGATGAAACCAGAGATGCTGAACATTTTTGGCCTACTCGTTTTAAAAACTGACTTTTCCTCATGGAGTTGAAAATGATGAGCCTTTTTTAAAAAAAATTTTGTTCTCTTACACCAATTGCAGAGTGACCGTAATACTGCTTGTAAATTCAAGATGAGGATGAGGATTAAAAATCAAGTCAAGCAAGCCGGTTACCTTTGGCAGTGGTGGTGGAACCCACTCTCTTGCTATGTACTTCTTGGCCTCATACTTGGCTCGGATGAACTGCTCTAGTGCTGAGTCCAACTGAGGTCGCCGGAAATCATCTGGCAGATTAGCTTCATACACAGCTCTGGCCGGCTGTTGCCCATTTGTTGAAGGCTCTGTTGGAAGATAATGACAGTTAGAACAACGAGAAAGATTCCACTTGTTAGATGCTTCATTGTGCTCATGCATTCACGAGAGGAGTGCTCTTGTCATTCAAGTCAGGCTCATGAGTGACGGCGACATCATCAGACTGAGATATCAGAAAACTGAAAGGGAAGTTAACTTGGGGCTGATAACTTTGTGGGTTCCTACTTTTGGAGATCTTTCAGTTTTCTCCAAAGTTGCTCTATGCTCTATGTTTTTTAGTCCTTGTTCAATTATATAATTAAAATCTGCTGCTATTGGCATGCAGCACATTAAGGAGTATAATTTACAGAGGAAAATTAAAACTGACTCTTGTATCATGTCCACTAAATTTTCTAACACAGTACATTTGGACTGATTAGTAAATGTCAGTAGTTGAGGTTGGAGTTTAAATGAAGAGAGCAAAAAGTCTTACTTGGAGCTTCTACTATGGTAATTGGTCTTTTTTTTCTGGAGGTTCCTTCTTTCATACACATATGAAGTAATCATCCTTTTTCTCTTTTACTATCTTTTGGGCTCTTTACTTAACTGAAGATTATCCGACAGTTTGTAGATAATGTGTAATGTTACCTTTGAGCAAACTTTAAAACTATTTTTTGCAGCTTGCCAATTCCATCTCACCACTTGTGAGTAGTGTGGTCAAGAGGACTCAATAAGCCTGCTTGAAGTCATATCAGCATTATAAAGAAGGATATTAATGTAAAATTCAGGTACATAAACTCCAAGTTAGGCAATTAATGGGCATAGAAAAATACTTGTGATGTATTTATTTGATAAGTTGGAGGAGCTTTACTCTATTTTATCAACAGATAATCATTTTCATATGTGTAAAAAGTCATGTGTAAAATCGAATATAAAAGCCTCTTACCACTACTTGCTCCGGTGTCCAGGAATCTAAATTGACTGACTTGACTTTACTGATGTGGACACCCAAGTTTCGATGGATACCAGCACAACGAATGCAGAGAAAGATTCCAATATTCCAAGAGGCCCATCGAGGTCCTGAAAAGAAGGATAAAATTAAATATTTGATGATTGTCATAACGATGACCAACAATTTTTTTTCCTAGACATGCTAACAGACAAAATATGTAGTTGCATTTAACAAATGGTAGAGTACTTGATCCTTAAAATTAAATGCATTATTACATGGATAATTCCTTACGGAGCTCTGAGAGAGTTTAGCTCATCACAAAAAACCAGGATTAAAATTAAAATTTACGAGAGATTGCTACTATTCACCTGATCATAAACTGAGAAGCCTCTTAGTTCCTCAAGCTCAGCAGAATTTTAAAACTATTCTCATCGTTTCCTCAAGAAGGAAAACTTGTAAGCTCACTGTCAGGATACCTTCAGGTCAGTAGCAGGAACCTTTTACTATCTTTTGGGCTCTTTACTTAACTGAAGATTATCCGACAGTTTGTAGATAATGTGTAATGATACCTTTGAGCAAACTTTAAAACTATTTTTTGCAGCTTGCCAATTCCATCTCACCACTTGTGAGTAGTGTGGTCAAGAGGACTCAATAAGCCTGCTTGAAGTCATATCAGCATTATAAAGGAGGATATTAATGTAAAATTCAGGTACATAAACTCCAAGTTAGGCAATTAATGGGCATAGAAAAATACTTGTGATGTATTATTTGATAAGTTGGAGGAGCTTTACTCTATTTTATCAACAGATAATCATTTTCATATGTGTAAAAAGTCATGTGTAAAATCGAATATAAAAGCCTCTTACCACTACTTGCTCCGGTGTCCAGGAATCTAAATTGACTGACTTGACTTTACTGATGTGGACACCCAAGTTTCGATGGATACCAGCACAACGAATGCAGAGAAAGATTCCAATATTCCAAGAGGCCCATCGAGGTCCTGAAAAGAAGGATAAAATTAAATATTTGATGATTGTCATAACGATGACAAACAATTTTTTTCCTAGACATGCTAACAGACAAAATATGTAGTTGCATTTAACAAATGGTAGAGTACTTGATCCTTAAAATTAAATGCATTATTACATGGATAATTCCTTACGGAGCTCTGAGAGAGTTTAGCTCATCACAAAAAACCAGGATTAACATTAAAATTTACGAGAGATTGCTACTATTCACCTGATCATAAACTGAGAAGCCTCTTAGTTCCTCAAGCTCAGCAGAATTTTAAAACTATTCTCATCGTTTCCTCAAGAAGGAAAACTTGTAAGCTCACTGTCAGGATACCTTCAGGTCAGTAGCAGGAACTAGGAAAATTAATGCACTAATGAAGGTAAGCGTCCTTCTCTAGCTCTCAAGGTGGGTCACATAAGTTTCGACAGATTCATTTTCAGGCATTCGATCAAGCATTTGCATAGGCCATGAGATTTTTAAACTATCAGCTGTAACTGTGATGTGCAAGAGAACCTTTAAGCTGTTTGCGGTGATAAGCCTAGCCTGCCCCCTGTGTGCTTCAGGAAGTGAAGTATTACGCATGCCTTGAATGTAACTGTAAGAAAGTGAAAATTGCTTAATTATGAAGGCATACATTGCCTTTGAAAAAGAATGCTTGGAGGAAAGTGAATCGTGTTAATCAGAGCGACTTACCTTTGGCATCACAATCGACGCAGTACTTGTTATCTTCATCTTTCAGCATCTGCGTCAACAAGACTTGACATTTATCTTGTATTTGTTTAGCACGATCTTTATCACTTTTGGAGCTCATTTTAGAGACAAAATAAGAGGATGCTTGGCTAAAATTTGCTAAAATTGCTTACAAAACCCTGCTAAATGGGAGATCTGAACAATTGAGAGATTGACAAGTGTTGTCAATTCAAGATTGCAATACTCAAAGTCATATTTCCCTCTGATCAATTTTTAATTTGTTGACATGCTAATTGTGTTACCGTTGCCGAGGAAGTACCTTAGATTTGACGGAGAAAATTTATTTTAAAAAAATGATTTGGAAGAATGAAACTTCAAATACATTTAAAAAGGCGTTTAAGATAATGAACAAAAATGCAAATATAGTAGGGAGAAATTTTGCATTTTTATAGGTGGCTAACTTGCATCCGCCATTCATGAATGAAAGCAAAACAAGCGTATACTTCACAAATGTTCGGGATTTCGCCTTTATTCCGATATTATTTCGAAATAGTTTTTCCGTAGATTATTTTGCCGTCGTGCACACGACTTATTTCCACTTCATAGCTTCTTGATCAAACGTAAGTTTCAATGCCTGACGTTTTCTCTGCTATTTCTTCAGTGTGCTACTTAATCCGTTGCAGACCAACTGATGCGGCGTTGATAGCCTGATATCTAATTTGCGCATTTCTCTCCACAGATTTTTTTTGCATCGTTCGCGAGGAAAGTAATTAATGACCAAATTTCACCCCGAATTTTCTTTTGTGATCCGTAGTATTGCAGGGTTAATGACTGCCTCTAGAGAAATAGCTCACTGACAGCTGCAACTTAGCTGTTTTCCTAATGATTTGTGTACTAAAATTGGGCATATTTATTATCCAGGAGATGTTCACTAGTATTATTGAAAATCATCATCGGTCCTAACATCTCTTTTATCACTTTATTGTTGCCATGTACCTCTCTTCCTACTCCCTTTTTAAGTAAACCAGGCCGCCTTTGACAAGAATCTGATTATCAGATAAACGTCTCCGCACAATTGTTGATTGACATTTTTCCATCTATCTGATGAACCGCCTTTGGCCCTTATCGCACTGTTTTCCTCTCTATTGCATGATACAAGTTTATCTGCATAATTGCCATCATTACCTCTTCTGGGTGACAAGTTTCCTTATCTTTTATTCCTGAAGGTTTTGTTTAGGTATAAGTATTTCAATAATCATCTCTTCGAATATTTCAAATGCGACTCAAGTCCTTAAGAAGCCAAACAAGTTCCAAGCCCGAATTAAATTTTAAATCTTGACACTATGTGTCATTCCTGTCCAAACTTGTGGACCCACCATCACTTTGATATTGTCATGAGAAGCAACGGAGAAAATGCATAGGGTAGTGACTAGTCAAGACATGAACATTCCTACATGTTTCCAGCGGTCAGTGTTTCCCTTTGCCCGGTTAGACTATTTTAGTTTATCCATTCGTATATTTTATTTTGTAAAAATTAATAAAATTAATAAATACATCACAGTAAACAACTGCAGGTCTAATGAGGGTGATGGCGAAGTTTCGTCATGTTTGAAACGAATCGGTACTTGAGCCTCATCTACAGATGTGCGTTCCTGCAAAGTGACCGAATCTAAAGGCAGCTGCTGCACTACTTCGCCTGTACTTATTTTCTCTTTGATGAGCAGCAGCTCTTCAATTCATTGCTCTTCCATAGACATTTTCATGTATGTTGGAATTTGTAAACCTTAAGTGATCCAACTTACTCAAAATAGTCGCTGAAATGTACAGCTATTCATGGTGAATAATCTAATCTTAGCCCGAGGCAATGGTATGAAGTGCTGCATGCTACGTAGAATTTAGAGTTGCATTGCTGAAATTCAAGTGTTTATAGCGTTCGCTAAGATTTTCTGTAAGACTTTACGTTTACTCTGATTATCTGTAATCACGGAGCATTAACCCCATTTTTCTAATTTTTCTTGCAGAGCAACATGGCAGCTGAACAGCAACAATTTTACCTGAAATGGAACGATTTTCAAACAAACATGGTGACCTCCTTCCGACACCTGCGGAATGAAAGGAGTTTTACCGATGTAACACTAGCTTGTGAAGGACAGACTTGCAAGGCCCACAAAATGGTTTTATCGGCCTGCTCACCATACTTTAAATCCCTCCTCGAGGTGAGTAGTATCATCGTGTTGGATTTTTTTCATCACCTAATAGGTACGAAGCTATCAAAATAATAATACAGATCTCAGAAAAAAAGAGGTAGGTATTTGCAATCAAAGATACTTATGAAGGAAAACCTCTCCATTATGCTCATGAACTGAATATTCCCTAGAACTGGGGAAAGAAAAGAAGAGACAAAAGTCACATCAGTCTGGATGCGTCAATCATCAATCGGCCCATTGATTAGCATGTAAATATCTGTTGAATGTTGCAATTTTTAGATGTGACATTTGTCTCTTCTTTTCTTTCCCCAGTTCTAGCAATCAAACGTCATGTTTTGCAGTGCAGGGCTAAGTACAAAACACCAGTGAACTGTGTTCGAAACTCGCACCAAATGCGCCTAAGAAATCGGTCATGGTGTCTAAAAATTGAAGGATCTGCGCCAACGAGGCCCCTAAAAAATTAACCCTCCCCCCCCCCCCAAAAAAAAAAAAAATTCCAATTTTTCTGTTAGGGAATTTTTCGAAATTGCCCCCAAGTTACAGCTACTAGTTCTGTGACTCAAAGATCTTTTGTTTAACTTGTCACTAAATGGGCTGTGTTATGCAGACCAAAAGTGAATTTGACGTCTATAAATCTCCAATGGCCCCTAAAAATCAAGTTTGATGCGCCATATGGCTCTTGAAACTCAAAGGTGAGTTTCGAACACTGCCAGTGAACGGCAATGGGCTGCATGTAAACATGAGAAGGTCCCAAACACAAATTTTAATCATGTGAAGGCTGGTATGAATTACTGTTAAAAATCGGTCACTACTGCAAAACCAAGGTGAAAATCTCGTGTTTTTTGCAAAGTCGCAGTGAAAATTATGCACCTATTGCCATCAGGATTGCAGCAATTTGTATGTACTTACTTAATGAGCATTTAAAAAAAAGGCATCACTTTGAAGTTTTTAATGAAAAAAAGGTCCTCAACTTATGAAGGCCAATTTAAAGAATGGGAAGGTGAAGAACACTATTCAGCATCCCATGCTGTATGTATTCATATAAGCTGCGCTGCATTTAGGTCTCATTCATAACATCAAATTTCGTAGAATGAATCTCAAGGAAGAAACGTTGCTGTAGTGCCTAATCTCCTTAAATGTTTATGATTTTTTTTTTTTTTTTTTTTTTTTTTTTTTTTTTTTTAAATGAAATTTTAAGTTATCTTGAAATGCACTTTAGATATGTAATTTGTCTTTGGATTATTTTTTTTCCAATTACTTTCCTTTCCCTAAAAAAAATACCTTTGGCATAAATTGAAGAGGAAGTCAGAAAAGAAGGAAGTCACTCATCTCCAGGAGTTGTCTAAATTCCTCTCAACCACATGGTTGCGACCAAGGTGCCCTGAAGATTGCTTTAATTGTTTTTATGGATTTTTGTCCGCAGGAAAACCCATCGAAACATCCGATAATCATTTTGAAGGACGTCCCATTCAGCCATTTACAAGCTATCCTGGAGTTCATGTATGCTGGTGAGGTGAATGTGAGCCAAGAGCAACTACCGGCATTCCTAAAAACTGCCGACCGCCTGAAAGTCAAAGGTCTAGCTGAGGCACCTCAAACAATCAAGAAGGAAGGCTAGTTGAATTTTGACCCCTATCCACAGCTCTTTTTAATTTTTATTTCTATCCTTTCTTTTTTTTTCTCAAGAACCTCGTACCGAGCTTAGGTAATATTAATTTAAGTTTAATACTGAATTTTGTTTTGCCCACTTAATAGCCCTGCCTTCGTATTTTCAGTGGCTTAACAAGGAAGTAAATCCTACACAGCCGTTAAGGCTTGCATGTCCTAGAAACAGCAACATGATAGTGAGTTTTGATACCCGTAAGTTATCCTGTAAAAAATCTGAGATCCTCATTGATCCTTATCAGCGAATCGTGTATCTCAAATGTCTGATTTAAAACAAATTAAATCTTACAATTTTTTTTTTTCATGACCTCAATCATGCCACATCAGGGAGCCACTATCCTGGGGCATGAGTGTTTATACATATTGCGTCCATGAATTGTTTTTCTTAGAAGACCAATGAACTTCTGATCTTAGGAATATGTAATTATTCTTTCACATGAAGCGTTTAAATAGTATCAATGCAACAAAAATTTCTTTATCACCCTGAAAGACATCGCATGTCTTTACTTGACCTCACATCATGCATTCATATTCCGAAGTAACATTCATCTGCAAGTTTTCTTTGACTAAACTTTTGCAACAAATCGAAAACTTTGGAAGTTTATAACTTTTAAAAAAGGAGAGTAACAGGAAGAGCTTCATTGCACTCAGTGGTTTGCATGATGTCAGGTATTCAAACTAAGAGTACATGCCTTTTCTCATCTCGAAACGTATCTAATTTACCCGTGTCAATAGGTAACCTTTGCGAATGTTTCACCAATTTTTAGGGATGTACCCCGAAGAATTGATTCGGCCCTGAGAACGAGAACTATACACTACGCTAAAAGGATTGGTTTAATTAGAATAAGCCTTACTATGTCTCATCATCGTCATCTTTAATTTTGCCTCACATTGAATCAGTTAAAATAAACTTTCAGGGAGGAATGTTAGATGTACTCTAATAAGTGTTTGCCACTCTGAGGAGGTTGGCAAATTTAACGATGGCTTTCAAGGCTCTTTAGTGAAATGCAAATATGTTTGTAATGTGAATCATACCAAGAGATGGTATAGAATAGTTTACGAATTATTTAGAATATTCCTCCTGTACATCATCCTGCTGATTGTTTTCAAAGAGAGGATTATATTGTGCTCTCTATTTTTTGTTTCTGTTTTCCTCGTCTTAACTGAGCTTATGAATGAGAGGTCTTTTTCTTATTCACTCAGACGCAAATGTTGCAATTTATTTTGAAAAACCCTCTCTTACCATCCCTTGAAGGCCATTGTCCTTTTATCAATGATTAATACTTCCTGCTCTGGTTAAATTAATCAGAATGTTCAAACTTTCTGAATGTTGCAGTGTTTTCTTCTTTTTCTTTGATACTTTCTGTCAATAGATTAATCTAAAGGCTGCTCTTTTCTCAGTACTGCATTATTTTTCTAGCATGGGCAAAACAAAATACAAAGTGTGTTGAAGGATTAAATCAAAGGAGGAAATAAAATAGGAAGCATGTCTGCCACAGTAGAATTGAATAACCTGATTTGAAGGCAAAGCGAAAGAGTGAGAATTAACGGTTTCAGCAGGAGAAAAACCTGGCAGGACCTCAATGTCATTTTTGTCACCAATTTCGAAAGTTTTGAAAGGCTCACCGATCAGAGTTAGTAATGATTGAAGTAGCTCTTGACTGAATACATCACAAAATTATCCTATCCATATGCAACTCAAGAGTAAAATCAACTCAGATTAATTTTTCAGCCCAAATTTCTGTACTTGTAATTTTTTTGAAATTCTTGTCAGAACTATCAAAGTTAGTATTTTAGCTGCTGATACTTGTGCAGCGGCCTGTTTTATCGTGCTTTTGACCATCATGCATTTAAATTTTTTTATTAAATCAAATGCTATTTTTTAAAAAAATTGGGTCCAAGATTTAGCCAGTGTTTCGTTTTTATCCTTTTTTATCTTCGAATGCTTAGTTGTATTCATTTTCCTCTTTATGAATATAAAGGCTGATCTAAAAGTCCCGTATCCCTTTAACCCTCTGCCCCTTTTCAGGGTGATTCCCTAAGAATTTAGGGGGGGGGGGGGTGGTACCAAAAATAGTTTCCTTTGATCTGGGAGTTTCAAGTCTCATTCTTTATTTGATCAAAAGTTATGCAAGGTGATGCCTGGGGCCAGTGGTATGGAACTTCTGGATCACCCTATAGGGAATCACTACCTCCTAGTGAACGTGAGTCTCCAATTGTAGAGATTTTTAACAATGAGCCACATTCTGATCCTACATGAACATTTTTCTGAATTTTTTGAGTCACACATCTTGCATGATCTAAGCATATCATCTTAAACCATACATTTTTTCGGGCTTAAATCTCGTTAGTTCTGGTCGGCTGCAAGTCAGGTCAAAGTTACCCAGGAATTCATCAAAAAATAACGATTAACCATTTTTTGAACTGAAGCTTCACATATATCGAGATCCTCTTTACAGCGAAGTAGTCCACTAGTAAATCTGTATTATCACAAATCATTTATCAGCTAACAACTGTAGAAGATACATATTAACTAGCAGGGGTCCATAAAAGTATTTAAATGTTTGCTGCAAATCTTGATCTGTTTTCTTATGTTGAATGCATTCTCTGGAAAGTCCTTCTTTATGCGTCCTCTCTTGTTTTGATAACCTTAAAACTTTTTAAGTACATATTGGCTCTTGGCTCAGAACTTTTCAGCGTAGTCATCTCTTTCTTTCGTTGGACTTGTAATGGTAACAATGTTTGCTTGCCAATCCTCACAAATTTTAATTCTAAAATTATTATCTGCCTCGCCTGTAAATACAATCTGGCTAAAGTACCAGATTCAACCGGAAGTGGAACATTTTGTGCACCAACTCATTTACACTAAATTGGTGCCAAAAAATGAGTGAGGCAGACTACTATTCAGGGTTTTCATCGTAACCATCTGACTTGCTTGTCTGTTGAAGTGTAAATTATTTTTCAATTATGCTGTATAAGATTACAGAGCTGGTAATATTGTACAGCATAGCTATAAGAACTTGTTTGTATGTAAATAGCTGTATTAAGCAAATCTCTACTTTTTAGGACTTGAATTACCTCTAATAATTATACTGATTCGTCTCTTGTTTAAGTTTCCTTAAAATAGCATTTTCATTGTTTTCTTTTTTACTTGGTAATTTTAAAGGGGGAAGAAGGTTGCTAGTTTTTGAACTGCAAACTTATTTAAAAACAAGTTTAGGTTTTGTTTCAAGCCTGAATATTAAGTAGTTTTGTAGAGAAATTCAAATTATTCAAAAACTGTAATTTTGGGAAGCTAAATAAAGTTTTTTTAATAAACACCTCTTTTTGTTCTCTCTGCTCCTTTGCGTAAAATCCCCATTAATTTCATTTTTCACTGCTATTATATGGGGCTCTATTCGTTTTACTTATTTTTACTTTTGTAAAGATAATCCATTTTTATTAATATCACAATTAAACAAATTTTATACCTCCTTCATTTTTTTCCAGGAGAATCTCTCACTTAACTTAATAAGCAATTCCCATAATCCAATTTCCTTCAAGTACAAATCCCTGGTAAAAAGAGGGTTTAGCAGGATAGATAGTTTTTTTTAAAAAAAATAAGTTTAAAAATTTGATTCAATGACTGAAGAGAAAAAATCGGTACACCAGATTGCAATGTTGTGAGTCCCCACTCATGCTTCACTTTTTTAAAAAGAAACCAACCAGCAGTTTCTAATGAAATTTTCTGTGAATTTTTGTCAACCATTTTAATGAGAACACAAAATTGCAAGGAAGCATTTTAACTGTAGTCTTCCGTGAAGAAAAGAATACAACCAGAGAGTTTTAAACAATGCCATTAAGGATGCATACACATTTTTGCATGTGGCCATCCATTGTATAAATGTTTACCAGTTTTGAAGAATATAAGAACAGGTATTTAAAATGATAATTGTACTTACAGCAAACTTTTTCAAAATTTTGAAAGTTTAGCATTTTTGACCAATGTATGTTGAATTTTATTCCAACAAACTTGAGTGAAACATTAAAATAATACTTTTCATCCTACCTCAGATAAATATTGGCTGATTCTAGTGTCTATATATTATCTTACTCGCATATAACAACTAGTGAAAAATTTGCAACGTCGCAAATTGAGGTAATGAATGTTCTTTTAACTCAACATCGGTGATGAGGAAATGTGTAATTTCAGCGGGTAGCGCTCCGAGCAACTACTCAGCCATAGAGGTATTGCACAGTATCAGACAAAAATGCGAAGGCGCCTGGCAGACTTCTATTGATCCTACGATATGCGTCTCCTATCCGATAGATTTTAGTGAAACTTAGGTGACATTTTTTGACGGGGAACTTTAATTTCAACTCGAATTTTCGAAATTCGGAAAATCCAAGACAATATGGATGTGGTCTAAAATACTACTCCAGCTCCTGTTTGATCGATTATTAATTTGGGGGGGGGGGGGGGAAGGGGGGGGATTATTTGACATCATTATGAGTCGAATTTTCAGTCAAATTTTCAAAAATCCAAGATGACAGTAGTGATCATAAATGCAACATAGGCGCCTGCGAAATCATCCAACCATGCAATCGAGATGTCATTCTTTTATCGGTTCAGTTCAAAAATTTGTCTTAGCTACCTAACTAATGTAGACTTTAGGGCGGTCTTCAACTTGCTTGGGTTGAAACTGCTTGTTTATTTTTTCATATAGGTACCTATACAATTTTGTACTCCTTTCTTCATTTGATTATTTAGAGGGATAAAATCAAAGTTCATCATTTTTACAATATAGGTGCAAAAGCGGAAAATGTAGAGACATGATTCCGAGACATATTGCTCTCATTAACTTCTGGCTTTTGTTCCTCGCCTCAGAATGTAATCTATATTCAAGAATGAATGAGCAGCTAGATTCTTTTATAGAGGGATGGTATGGAATTACTGCCTTCCGCACAGCTTTGAGCTTCTTAATGTATAGTAGGAAAAGAGTCCGTTTACGAAGAAGCGGAAACACTCAAATTACTATTTTTAAAAATTGCGCTTCAAAAAACACCATGCATTTCCGTTATTTATAAGTCTTGATTTGATTTCCGTTTCCTGTATCCGGCAAGACAGAGAGGTTATGTTTATGTTTACCTGTTCTGTTCCTCGAAGCCGGACGAGTGATAACAGTGAAAACATTTATTGAATATTACCGATCGGAGTAAGGAAGGGTTATCTCGTTGGAACGGTACATAACAATGGAGGATGCCTCCGGAGATCTCGTCTTACCTTGGCTTTTTCTCGAATCAGAGCTGCTCCGATCGAAACACATATACAAGAATTAGGCCGATTAGCCGTGCAAGGCTAGATTGCCCGTAACCTACAAACCAACAACAACAACATTTATTGAATCATCAAATCATCAATAGCAAGTACATATACCGGTGATAATTATTGATGATCAGGTGATATTACTTAGTTTTTCGGTTTTTGTTCGCCGTCTTTTAATTCCTTGTGATTGATGCATAACTTTTCAGTTTAATTGTCCAATGACTCAAGTGAATTTCGCACCACTGCTGTTAAAGAGATCGTTATGAGTCGTGAAAGTTTTTCCTCTGAAGGTATGGACACTTCGGAAGAGGACCCTCCTGATTTTGAAGGAGATTCTCGCATCAAGCCAGATATTCAGCAAGAAAAATCAAACTCAATAGATCGTACTCCGCGCTCAGCACCGCAAGATGACAATCAAGCCTTGAAAGCGTTGTCTTCGAAATTCTCAATACAAATCACACCTTGTCCAGTGCCTCCAGAACATAAGCAGGCTTTTGAGCGGTTATCTGCGAAAAGTTCCATAAATATTACCCCTCGGCCAACTCCGCCAGAGGATGCTCTCGAAAGGTTATCGTCCAAAAGCTCCATAAAGATCACACCACGCCCAGCGCCACAAGGTGTCAATCATGCACTGAAGGCGCTGTCATCAAAAAGTGCTATTCAGATAACTCCTTGTCCTGTGCCTCAAGAAGACAAGCAGGCTTTTGAAAGGTTATCTTCAAAAAGTTCAATAAAGATTACACCTCGGCCAGTGCAGCGTAAAGATTCCTCCGCACCAGTGATAAGCATCAAAGAAGCCCTTAGAATGGTGAAAGAGTCCAGTGACGATCCACCAGCAGCATTACACCAGAACGAATCAGCCACCAAGGAGAAAGCTAATATCCAGTCACCCACGGAGGATAATGCCCAGAATTCTCCTCCATTGGTGTCCAGCCAACAAAATGAGGAACTCAAAGATGCAGTTTGTGACACTAACTCCGGTGGCAGTACCAGCAATGATACCTCAGATCTCACCGCTGCTATTGTCGATGGAATAGATGATGAATTGGTCCTAAATGGCAAGCCAACTGACAGAGGTGAGCGCTTTGATTTCTTATTAAAACAGACTGAACTGTTTGCAAATTTTGTTACAGAGTCTGCTGAAACTTATTCATCTTTAGAAAAACCCAAAATATTTAGTTCACCCAGCGCTGAAAATAATACTGATGCGTCAGTGGAGCATCGCCACCGAAAAACTGAAAAAGAGGAAGATGCTGAATTACTAGCTGCTAGTCAGAAAAATTTGAAGGCAATCCGAGTACTAGACTCAACTCCATTTTATATAAAAAACGGCGAACTACGAGATTATCAAATTCGAGGTCTCAACTGGTTGATCTCTCTGCACGATAGCAAAATTAATGGAATCTTAGCGGATGAAATGGGACTCGGTAAAACCCTTCAAACTATCTCTTTACTTGGATATCTAAAACACTTTCGAAAAATTGAAGGGCCTCACCTAATTGTTGTTCCTAAGTCTATGTTGTCCAATTGGAGTAATGAAATTGAGAAATGGTGTCCGTCTTTGAAAGCTGTCACTTTAGCTGGTGACCAAGCCATGCGAGCTGATTTTATCCGCGATATTTTAAAGCCCGGAACTTGGAATGTTTGCATAACAAGTTACGAGATCCTCATCAGAGAAAAAACAGCTCTTAAAAAAATCAGTTGGTCCTATTTTATCATTGACGAAGCTCATCGAATAAAGAATGAAAAATCCAAATTGTCCGAAACAATCAGAGAATTCAAGTCAAATCACCGTTTACTTCTAACAGGCACACCACTCCAAAATAATTTGCATGAAATTTGGGCTTTATTGAATTTTTTGCTACCAAAAGTTTTTGACTCAGCCGATGACTTTGATGCTTGGTTTAACACAAATAGCTGCCTTGGTGACAATGCTCTCATAGAACGTCTCCACACCGTTTTACGGCCGTTCCTCCTCAGACGTTTGAAGTCTGAAGTTGAAACAGAACTCAAACCAAAAAAAGAAATTAAAGTTTATATAGATTTAAGTAAAATGCAAAGAGAATGGTATTTAAAAATTTTAATGCGAGATATTGATATTGTCAATGGTGCTGGTAAGGTTGAAAAAATGCGACTTCAAAACATTCTCATGCAGCTGAGGAAGTGCTGTAATCATCCTTACTTATTCGACGGAGCCGAGCCAGGTCCTCCTTACACAACAGATGAGCATTTGATTTTCAATTGCGGCAAGATGATCATTCTTGATAAATTACTTGCAAAGCTGAAGGATCAAGGTTCGCGTGTCCTGATTTTCAGTCAAATGACAAGAATGGTTGATATCTTGGAGGACTACTGCTATTTCAGAGGCTACAAATACTGCCGCCTAGATGGTCAAACACTACATGAAGATCGACATGAAAGGATTAAGGACTTTAATCGACCTGACAGTGACAAATTTTTATTTTTGTTGTCAACCAGAGCCGGAGGACTTGGCCTCAATTTAGCCTCAGCTGATGTTGTCATTCTGTATGATTCTGACTGGAACCCCCAGATGGACTTACAAGCAATGGATCGAGCTCACCGAATCGGTCAAAAAAAACAAGTCCGGGTCTTCAGATTTATTTCAGAAAATACTGTGGAAGAAAAAATAATCGAAAAAGCTGAGGTGAAACTACGGCTAGACAAGATAGTAATCCAGCAAGGGCGCTTAGTTGATAACAAAACTGCGCTGAATAAAGAAGATATTTTAAACATGATCAGACATGGTGCGAATTATGTAATTTCGTCCAAAGATTCTGATATAATTGATCAGGATATTGACACGATTCTTGAAAAAGGAGAAGCCAAGACTGAAGACTTCAAGCAGAAGTTCGAACAACTTGGAGAATCTGCTTTGGCAAATTTTTCACTCGACACACCGTCCGATTCTATTTATAAGTTTGAGGGAACTGACTACCGTGGAATCACAGGTAGGAGTAATCAATGGATTGAGCTGCCAAGGAGAGAGAGAAAAAGTCTCCACAGCGATATTATTGGAGATTATGAGCGGAGGTATGATGTGAAAAACCTTAAAGCTCCTAAACCTCCAGACCTACCAGTTATTTTCGATTTTCAATTTTACCCTCAGAGGTTGTATGAGCTGTTGAATAAAGAAGTCTACTATTACCGAAAATCTGTTGATTATAAGATACCGCAATTTCCGGATATGGATGAAGAAGCCCTGAAACTAAGGGAGGAAGAGCAGAGGAAGATTGATGAGGCGATACCTCTGTCAGAAGAAGAACTTAAAGAGAAGGAAGATTTACTGTCCCAAGGTTTCTCGAACTGGACAAAAAAAGACCTGAATGCTTTTGTCCGGGCAAATGAGAAGTACGGGCGAATGGACATCCGCAGTATCTGCAAAGAGTTTGAAGACAGAACCTCTGAAGATGTAATTGAGTATAGTAGAGTTTTTTGGGAGCGCTGCGATGAGTTGCAAGACATCGACCGTATCCTTGCTCAGATCGAACGAGGTGAAAATAAAATTGATAGACTAGCCGCAATCAAGAAAGCTCTTGATTTTAAGGTGAAGAAGTACCAACAGCCGTTCCACCAGCTGAAAATCCCTCATTCCACAGTGCGTGATCAGAATTGGTCAGAGGAAGAAGATCGATTCCTTATTTGTATGCTTCAAAAGTTAGGATTTGACTCTGAAAATGTGTATGACAAAATGCAATCAGCTATCAGGTTTGCACCTCAGTTCCAATTCAATCTGTTCCTTAGGAGTCGAACCTCAGCTGATTTGCAGAAGCGCTGCAGGGCCTTGCTAGGACTCATCATGAAGGAGAACAAGAAATCGGAGAATGCTCCTGTGAAACGAAGAAGGCGTTGCAAGCGTAAACCACAAAAAAAAGAAGTATCGGATGCCTCAGGAATGGAATTTGAAGACCCTGAAGTGCAATCAAAAAAGCGGAAAGAATCGACAAGCTAGTATGACCCTCCTGGGAAACTCTCAAATTAATTTAAAATCAATGATTCTTTCCTCCTTTTTCTAAGCTCAATTTTTTTTTATCAAATATTTTATGCTCTTTCCGATCTTTTATATTGTCCTACTTATCTGTATAGTATTTGTAATTTTATGTATTTATAACTTTTCTATTGAAGCAATTTATAGTCAAGGTTATTTGTTACGTGGGCCTGTTTACCATTATCACATACAGCTTCTTCTCCCAATTTGCGTACTTTGTAAGTAGAAGCTATTTTTATAAAAGGTTCATTTTTCTTGTTTCCATCCAACTATGTTGTAAAAAGTCCGTTGCAAGTTGAGGTTTTAATTAGACGCAAAATGACAGGACTTTAATCACATCAGTTCTTGCTCTTTTCCTAGTTTTGCAGAAATGTAAAAGATACTTCAGCAAGATTTTAATAATTTTTCAAGCCCAATGTGAAATATTCCACACTTATTTTCAAACTGAAGAATTTGTAGGATTATAATTATATTTCTCCACCCTCAATCCCATGGTGGGTACGTGAGAAAAGTATCTGCATTTTTCTTGATCTACTTTCAAGATGACAACTCAGTAAGAACCCATTACTTATGGATGTTTCATTATTTTCTATTTTTTGTAGCTGAAGAGAAAATGAAACCATTAAAAAATGTATTTTCTTTTGGCTGCGTCTTTAAGTATATTCCCAGTTCTAGGGTGAAGATATTTTTTATTTGCCAATGAATAATGTTTCAGGAATCATACTTAAGTGACACAGCTTTCATCGCACTTAAGCGCAAGTAAATAGGTTTTCAAAAAATTACAAATTTATTTGCTTGCTCAGGATTTCATTCACAATTACAGGGTAAACATATCTAACAAAATATCATCGTAAGCAGCTATTAGAAAGAGAGAAAAAATTTCCTTAGTAATATTTCCACCTAAAATAGAATGATCTCGTTATTTATAAGATTTTAGTTGTACCGCTATTTCTTAAGTACCTGTTTGAAAATTGAAACATCCGAAGCTTCTTCAGATCACATAACTTCTCCTTAGTCTCCTAAAATCATGATGTAAAAAATATTTTTGTTCCAAACGAAACAGAAAGCACCGCTTAGAGATTTTTTGGATAAGTTAGAAATGTTTTTCCAGTATGTAAATTTATACATTCTTTTCTTTTCTTTTTTTTGGGGGGGGGAGGGTTAAAATTTATCCATAGATTTTTCTTATATTTAATATCAAATCTGTGCAATTTCATACTTAACACCCCTCAAATCTCGTATCTATTGATTTTCTCTATGGTTCCCATACATACAAGATCCTACTTAGAATGAAGTATAAATACCTAAAAATTGTGCGTGATGTCCAAGAGTTTCTTCTTGGGAAAACTTCCCCAAAATTTGGATTGACATTATTCAGCATCTCTTATCTATATTGCTAAGTAATCATAATAAGCAAAATTCTTCTCCAACTTTGAATAAATCTTTTCGTTCTTTAAGCGTCTCTTTCCTCTCGATATGAATACATATTTGAAAATTGTTGTAGAAAGAAGGATTTCAATGGGTAACATAAGTAGCACCGTATTTTTTATTTTACTTCAAGAGCGAAAAGTATCCTTATAAAGTGGAACTATTCAACAATGAAAGGGGATCACAGTTGCACTGAAACATTACATTGCTTTCATTCTTCACATTCATCTACTCCATTTTTGTGCTCTTCTCAGAAAATGTACTCAAAACTCTCTTTTTTGATATGCATACTTTAAATGCCCTTCCCTCCTCTTTTTTCGTCCTGCATATCCATCTAACTCTGTATTTTCAACAAATTTTTACCTAATTGTAATATGTAAAGCTGTTTGACAAACTTTCTTTCATTTCAACATTTATTTTAATTTTTTAAGTTTGAGCACAAATTAGCATGTATTTTCTTCTGTATCCAAAAATTGTTAAAACCAGTGCTATCTTTTTTTCATAAAAAAATTAACGTTTATTTTTAAACTTGTCTTTGTTAACACCAATTTCTCCCTCCTCCACAAGTCCCAATGATACTCGTAATAAAGGTTATGCAATGCACACAAAAAATAGTTTTTGAGAGAAATTTTGTGTTCCTCTAAACTCGAACCTTACCAGAGCATTTTTAAATGGCAAGCTGCAATCGCAATAGTTCAAACTATCAATCTGCAATTTAATGATTGAGTGAGTAGTCTTGCCATTGTTTCCAAATGAAATTAGAGATATTTTCACCAATATAAATGTTGGCTTTGCATTACTTGAGGTGTATCGGTAGAGAAAGCAAGAGAGAATTCTCACTGATTGTGACATTAGAATGATTTTAAAAAATAGACTGAGACTTTGAAATGTGTAAAAACAATTTATTAAACGTAAGAACTATATATTGAACGCTCTTTACGATTTTACAACAATCACTATCACTGTCAAAATTTAGGTATACAAAGTGGAAAAAAAAAAAAAAAAAAAAAAAAAAAAAAAAATGGAAGTAAGTGTGAATTAGTGACAACAGCAATACTTTGTCAGGGTGAAAGTTGGTTCTTGGCGTTAAAAGATTAAAAAGTGATAACAATTAGCAACCGTAAATGGACTTCATTTTGCAATTAGGAATAATCTCTGACTTATCCGTAAAAACACTTATGTGCACAGGGAAACTGATGGTCCATATGTTGTTTCTGAACTAAGCCAGAAGTTTTAGTTTTGAATTGCTAAATGTAGTCCAATTATCAAGCTGTCACATTGGAGACAAATCTCTGAACGCTGTCAAGGCATGTCAAGGGGCATTAAATCCCTATTTAAGCTGAATCTGAACAATAACACATTTTTAACTCCTAACACTGCAATGCGACAGTTTGAATTTTTCGAAGTTTGTTACATGCTATTGACAATAGAGTTCAACCAAGGTCAGACTTGCTCACATTTAGCCTGACTCCAGTTAGTTAATATTTGAATAATTTAATTTAACAACGTCCAATTTTCGATAGGTACAGTATTTCAGATTAAATTTGCGTGGAATGATTTCGTTGTAACTTACAAACTAACATTCATCTAAAACATGAAGATGTATGTAGAATAATTTCTTGTGAAGCGCGACAAATATAATTAAGAGCTCACCAAATCTATTGACTTTGTTAATCAATGTTAAAGGTATGGCAAGACAAGCAACTGAATTGCTGAAAATATCTAATGAACATCAGACATGAATTGATTTCATTTGTCTGTAAGGCTCATTTCAAGAAATAAGGTTAAGTTATTGTTTGTGACTAATACAGCGTCTAGAGGAGTCTAAAAATCAATAATCGTACCTTAAAATAATCCTTGAGCACTTATTTAGGAACAATTTCTTCAAATACCAGCCCTAAAATTTTGATCTAAGGACGTAAAATCTATTTAATTGCGTTTAAAAAAACGCCAGATTTGCACCAAATTAATTTTCTCTCTGAAAAAATAAAATAGAGTCCTTACAATAGGGGTGTCTAAAACAGTAAAAATCATGACATAACAATATGAGCTACTGCTCGCAGAAAAATGGAACAAATACTTAATGAGCTACATTTAACAATGGCACCATTCAGTGGGTAACTTTATAGATGCAGGATTTGCGATGCAAACCCATTTCATGTTCAACAACATCACTCAGATGTCATTAGCGAGATGAATCATCGACAAAGCAAGTTCAAAAGTAATGTAAACCTTTTAAAGCACTATGATGGGCAATGCTTTCTTTATTAAGCTCCCTTTCCAGAGACCTCAAGTCTTTCTCCTTACTATAACGACTTCTTAAGCTAACTTTATCTTATCTGCAATCCTAGCTGATTCAGGGGATGCTTTTTTCCATGGGGAAAATAGTCAAGTTGCTGGCTTTATTATCAGGCAATTGAAGCAAAATGCAGATTCGAAAAGACCCCCGTCGAATACTCAAAGAAACATCTTTTACAAAATTAATGGCTAATAAAATATCCTGGTAGTTGTATTTGGATGGATTTGACCAAAATGAACGTAGATGTAGTTCACGCTGCCTATTTTCCACTCAGTTTAAAAAGATACACTCCCAAAATATTGATTAGTTTTCTGTTGCACAAAAACACGAGAGGACATTAGCAGTGGCAATTCTCGAAAGTTGGCAACATTGTTTTTCCTCAATCTAAGTGCATGTAAAACGATTGACTCTTGGCGAGACAGCTTGTCTCACTTAAAACGATATTTTTAATGGATTAAATGGATAAAAAACAGTGTTGCCAGATCCCTTACTCAGTACGTCAAGAGGACTAATAAATTTACTTTTCCAATATTGTTCCTTGCAACGTAAGGAAATGTTTCTTTGACTCTCAAGTAACTACAAAATTGTTCTTCTGTGTGTTTGATTTTTCACTGCAGTTTGCGGAGTGTTTACGGCATAATATTTGACTTTCATACGCATCTCAAAACATTGAATAGGGTCAATATTTTTAAAGAAAAAACGAGTGAATTTTACTGAATACTTTCGTCAAGAAACACAACAATGCTTTTTGATCCGAAATTTGACAGGTTTCCTTTCAAGTTTTTACCGGAAGAAAAAAATCCGACTTGGTCGGCTACTAGTATAAGAAAGTGTTGAACAAATTCAAATTTACATCTGGAAGCTCCGAAAAACCAAGCTGCTTGGATCAGAAGATATTTTTAATTCTATGGCGAAAAAAAGCTTACAGGTATTAATTTCAGACGATCAAGTCACTGGGCTGGGCATCGTATGCTGGAGGCGAGTGAATTTCATCCGTCCTTCGCTGCCTGATGTTGCTACCGGGCCAGACACGAATAGGGCTTGGTGCATCGATGACATGTCTTGGTAAGGACTCAACGGATCTTATCGGGCTCACTATTTGCAGTACTCCACGTGGCACCACTTCACCCGTGTCATTGACTCCATTGGATTTCAGTCGCCTTTGGGCTGCAATCGTTGCTCGTAATGTCTTTCGTTTCTGTGGAGATACAAAAACATATTACAAAATTGATTAAATTGAGATGTATTATGAACAAAGTACGTAAAAACAAGTAAATGAATTAGATTAGTTTTCAATCGTTTTAATGAGACTTTATGACTTTTTAGCATTCACATGGTACTGATAAGCAAAATACTTGCAATAACAACAGGCATTAATCTTAAGTTTTTGGATATTTTTGACTTAGTCTTCTATTTATTTTTTTTACCCAATAAACGACATTAAAAATCCTTCAGTGAGGTGAGATAAGGACATAGGACACAAATGCTTTAATGCCTTAACGTCTTTTGACTGTTAAATTGCATTTTGCATGTGCTCAAATATAAAAGTGTTGGGATAATGCATACCATTGCACACATATTTCAGTGGGAAAGTTGTAATTTTGCTTAATTTTGCAGTATTATTACAGAAAAATTTTTGAACTTTCATCAATTATGTCTTACTATTATTTGTACTTACACATTTAAGCTCATTATTTAATATGATCATTTTTTTTTTTTTTTTTCAAATAAATTTTTTGAATATTGATGATACAACATCCAGCAAAAAAACAATTTCCTTCATGAAACACGCATATTACAGTAAGTATTATTACAATTTTTTTATAAACATTTTTGGTGGAAACTTAAAAATGATGGACTTTCTTGCAAGATAGAAGAACTCACTTCAATAGCTCCACGCCATTTATCTGCCACATGCCGTGCGAGTTCCATCCTTTTTTGTTTGCGAATTTGGTGTTTTTTGTAAACCATCTCTATGACTATCAAGCCTACACCGCCGGCTATGCCAGCTGCTACCAGAATAAACACACCAGCCATATTCTTCAAGCCTAGAGTGTTAGGTGTTTTCTCATACTGCTCGCACTGCGGCTGGTTGCCTTGCAGGATCCACTTGTTGTCTAAACTTTCCATGAAACCACCTGAAAATAAAAATGTATGAATTTTTGTTCTATTTTCTCATCTGCTCACCAAGATATTCATAAACCAATCTATACGGGAGCCTCTTCAAATTCCCGGATGAAAGCCATCAGAAATGGCCAGCTTTCTAATAAATGCTCTTTCAACTCATATTAATCATTCGCAGATTCTTTAGAATAAGATGTTCTTCGTAGAGTTGATGGCATGCACTACGATACTACTGATGAGACAATTGCACTCTGCTGTTCAACTTAATGTTTGGACAAGACTTGATTGCATTTTGCAATGAGAAATTACGAGCATTGTGATGTTGATTAGATTAGACAACTTGAATGTCTACAATAAAGTAACAATCAATTAATAATAAATGTATTTACAAGGCAATTTTCTTACTTAATTATTTGGTTTTTGGTTGGGAGATAGAAACTGTTAGATGTTCTGATTTTTCTTGCGAGATATAACAAGTTGCACAATCTCAGTAGTATTGCAATACTGGTAGATCTTAATCGAAAAAAGAGGCTGGGCACAGGAAGAGGAGATTTGCAGTGAAAGGTCCAATTCTCCAGGAGAGAAATTCTTACTGAAAATCAAAACGCCGACAATTTTTGGAATTTTCGGGTGTTTTTTCCAGGAAATGTTACGGACTTGACTCCTCTAAGCAGTAGTAGGTATTCATATCTTAAATATTGTATTTTTCACTTTTGGCCTTCTTCTCCTATGTTCAGTCAGAGATGCAGTCCAATTCTGACCACTAGAGCTATGAATTGATGCACAGAAAACATGAAAAAAAAGAGTGAAAAATAATTACTTTCATGAAAATCCAATATAGCCAGTGTCACAAAATCAGACCAAGGTGATCCTTTCTGCAAACCGATACCATATCCTGATCGTCCAAATAATTCACCGGCTGTGACAAGTTCACAATCTTGAGCAGCTTCAAAATCAAGTCGAGAACTATCCCATATAAAAGCCATCAACTTTCTGAAATGAAACGTAAAAAAAAAAAAAAAATTAAAAAAAGACATAAAGCCAAGACTTTTTTTTAGAAAAAATTTCCAACCTCTATAATAATTAAAGAGCTTCTCCTAAAAAACTAGTGATATTTTATGGAGTCCCTGCTAGTTGAGTAAAAAAATATCCTATTAAGGATATTTGATTCTTAATAAAAATAAAATGATGCTCTGCTTTTGAATTTCGGATTAAAAACGTTTTTTCAAAGTCAAACTTGATCTGCACCTCGTCTGTGTTACGTAAGGATAACTATTTATCAGTTAAACAGTGGTAAAATAGTGTTGGGTCCCCACTATTTTGCAGGGGAAAGAGGTCAAAAAGTTAAAAAATTTCAATTGGAGTCAAAACTTTTCAGCTCTAAGGAGTAGGTACCAGAATTTTTAGCCTTGTTTTCTCTGCAAAATTATGTAGACCCAGTACTATTTTACCACTTTTTTGGGCCACATTTCTCAGTGTTTTTTCGTTTATCAGATCCTACAGTTAAATTGGTTTGTCATAAAGTCACAATCATGCAAATTTTACCTTTTTACATTTTATTTGACGGAAAAATATATCTGTACCCCGGAAAAATAGCTTAAAATTAAATCCTGCAAAATGGGGAGGGTAATATTGAAAAACTGTTGGAAAGTATTCAAATTACCCAATTTTCACATCGTGAATTGCCTCCTCAGCTGTGTCATAATTATTGGCCTCCATTGTACGATACATGTTTGAGAGCTCAACCTGACGTCGAAAGTACATATCAACTGCCGAGCCTTTCACTGTGGCGCAGGTCAGATTTTCCATTGTGTTGCGAAGCTGAAACAGAGAATATAAAACGAATTTTCATTAGAATAATTGAACAAACGCTAGAAAAATTCTTGAATAGTTCCTGATTTTTTCCGCAAATCAACTTGTGATTTTGGGAAAAGAAATCCTTACTCTCAGATGCTAAATTTTGCAGGAGAGCAGTTTTTGTGAAATGAATCATCACTTTTAAAAAGGGCAGGCGTCCAGTTTTAAAATCGGTTTTTTTTCTTCTTTTTTTCATTTTTGAACTCTCCGGTTGTCCTAAAAATATTACCCTAGAAAGCAGCAGTAGTGTGCTTCTTGGAACACAAATAACAGACGCGCAGGGCGAATGTCATATAAAAATACCGTCAAAGATGAAAAAAAAAACGAGTTTAAAAAATTGAACTTCTACTTTTTATAAACGTACTGATTCAAACGGGATTGAAAGACTGGTATTTGAAAATGCTCTCAAGTATCCTCAAGAGAAAGCTGCGAGTAGTTTAATTCATTTTTAAGCTAGGAAAAGGTTTAAAACTATATTTCAATCTTACAGTTTTGAGATACGAATGTGACAGATAGAAAAATTGATCACACATTTTAATTGCTAAAATTCATCGGGAGGCGATTTACAAACTTTGGCAAACTGCAATAATTTTTTATGAGTAGTGCTACAAGCTGTGGCACGGCTAATTGGACTGAGTTAAGCAGAAAGGAACCAACCCACATTTTGGGAAAAATTGAGTTATGAGTGGTTTTGAACTCAACCACTGCTCTACTATCTATCGCCAAAAATTCAGAGTTTTTGTTAGAGCAAATTTTGCAGAAATTGAACTTGAAGTTTATCTTTTACATTGAGTCTTATGCAGGAGCCAAACTTTAAACCTCTTTTTTTCTGTTCAATCCCGATGTGGCTTGGTTCCTTTCTGTTTAACTCCGTCCAACTCAGATGTGAATAACTTTCATACCCTAAAAAAATGTGCTTTTTGCTTAGCATTAGATAACTTCCCAAGCCTCAAAATTAGATGAGTAGTATGTAGATCTGTAGTATTTCAGTACATACCCGAGCATCGTTAATTCCTGTGAGCTTCGTTTTTGGACGTTCCAAGACAAGGAAAGCAGCCAAGTTGGCAGTGTAGGATGCAACAATAATCATAGCAAATCCTGCCCAAACCATGCCTAAAACTCGCGCAGAAAAGCTCCGTGGTGTCCCTGAAAATTTAAAATTGAGATTACAGATGCAAAGACTGGAGACAGTTTTTGAGCCATTTCACTGTGCTTGTCGTTTCCTCGTATCTCATACTAAACACTAAGGGACAAGATTATTTGCAGGTAGAAACGTACAAAGCTTGACCGACTTCTAATTCTAGAATTCCAGACCTGTCATTAAAATACTTTCCGTTTTCTGGACTTTCTAGGCTTGTAAACATCCCCTATCAAAAACTTATTTTCACAATAGACTTTTATGACAGAACAGTTACCAGTTTTTGGAATAAAGTTGTGATTTCATTTCTACTTTATCACTGTAAAATCACTGGATTATCAATAACTAGGCCATTATATCACAATAAGTCTTCTGCAAGATCCATAAGTTGCCTTGCAGTCTTTCTACAGTTAATTTTAGCAAGCAATGCGTTTCAAAGCTTAGAAAAGCTTAAAATAGCTTTTTTGACTAAAAAAACGGCATACGATTGAGGGTATAAAGCACCAGATACACCAGCTTACTAGACGCAAAAAGTAGGATCCAATCCTACTTTGAGCGAGTTACGGGCGGCAAGTTGCAACCTGATAGGCTACGGAGATTGCCAAAAACAGCCCAAGGCTTACTTGCCACCCAAGATGCGCGTCTAGTTTGCAGGTGTGATTGGCACTTACAGGAAACGCTTCTCATTGGCCTGAAACTTATGAGGTCATACAGATAAGGCGATGACCTTGGATTCAACCACCTTGTATGCAATGCAGCATGACCACCACCACAAACAAATGATTTCAAAAAAAAAAACAAAAAAAAAAACAAGAACATTCACTTCAAATAGCGATAATATTGCAAGCACGGTGGGGACACATAATTTCTATACATAATTGCAACCTGAAAGGCAATAAACAAACATGGGTAAAAGGATACACAGTAGCAAATTTTTTTTGTGCCGTTACAAAATCTATTGGCGCGATATTTTTCCATTAGAAAGGGGGCTGGATTTTTAACTGCTTTCAAATTATTTTGCTTATCTAAAATCTTATTAAATGAAAATTGAAAAAAGGCAGCTATTCTCTTTTCTCACATACCTTCCAAAAATGAATTTATGTAAAAAAAACAGTGCAACAGACTCATTTATAAAATGCCAATAATGACCTGAATGAATATCAACATTGATGAAGTTGCAATTTAAACGAGTAAGATCGCAAGTTTTAGATCTGATGATATCACGATGTATTACCATCCTTGAAATTGAATAATCCAATATAAATGGCAACTGTTTATCATCATAGCAATTTGGACAGTTCACGTGAGAGTAATAGTATAATTTTCGCTTCTATTTGCCTGATTCCACAAGAAAATAATGTTTCATTACCTTCACCGATACCACTGTTGAGCAAAACGCCCCAAGCGAACCAAATTGCACTTGACAAGTTCAGAGCATCTTCTTCCGTACTGTCTGAGTTGGACAGTTTGAAGCGTCCAAATGGAGAAAACCTGTCGAGTAAGTAGAGGACCAGGGCCACGACATGCACAGAGACCATGACCAAAATCCAGAGAGTGTTGCTGAACGGTTGCAAGAAAGAGACCAAGGTTGATGACCTGGATGGCTATGGTAGGGATTAAGAAAAAAATAAAATAAGATCCCTGACATTAAAAAAATATACTGATAAAGTTTATAGGGTCACTCTGAGATAGAAAAATCTTGTTTTATTTCATCAGCAGGGAAACCGATCATCAGAAAAGATGTGAAACCAAACATTACAATACACGTCGAAGGTGAAACTTTCAAACCACGTGTCTCGTAAACAGTGTTTAAAATTATCCACTCCTGCTTTATTTTTTTGAAGGAGAACAAATTAACATCATTTCTTAAAGTTTCCTCAGAACTTGCTTCGCACTGAGAAGAAAAAGCACGGAAGTTTTTAAGCATTGAGGTTGAGTGGTTCTCCATTTAAGAAAACAAAGTATGAAGGATGTCTGCAACGTTGCGAACCGAGATACATGGTTTAGGAGTCTCACCATCGATGTGCCCTTGACCAAATCGATTGAAGAATAGGTACTCTTGAAGAAAACTTCCACTTTCATATCATGAGAGAGAAATTATATAGGTGGTAGCAATTGAAATTCAAGTATATTTTGAAAAGTATGAAAACAGATGAAGCTCGGAATGAACGAAATCTTTTTTACCACACAGATAAGGTTTCTGATTTACTGATCATGAGTTATAGATTATTTTCAATATCCTTGGAATTCATTAATTTCATAAATATAACAGCTCAAGAGGTTTCGTATGCTGGTTAAAATTGAGCCCCTATACTTGTTTGACTTAGATTAAACATCCAAACTCAACATTGATGGCTTGAATTTTGAGTGCTTGCATACATGAATAAATTTTGTATGCATACATAGATTCTTATCACTTTTGGGCTATTTTTATACAGTATATGACACTTTGTTTGACTTACCTTTTTCTCTAGAATTGTGATACCTTGATACTTGAAAGGCTTGCTAAATTCTATGAATTCTGCTCTCTCTGGATTGATTGTCAACGGAGCAACTATCATGTCAGCACGTTCAGCAACTAGCTCTCCGATCAGTCCTGTCCACTCCTTCTTCCCTCCAACTGTAGATCAGAAAAAAGGAAGGAAAATAAACTTAAAATAAGAATAATTGTTGATGATGAAGACATTTAAAGCGTAGAAAGTTTAATAAAAAATGAGTCATATCAAAAACTTTAACTTTCAAATTATCTGATGTTAACAAAAAGGACAAATTTGTTTCGGGAGCCTAACTGCTCCAATCTTCAGCAGGTGACGACCGGGGGTGCTCGCAGCGCACCCTCAGTCAGATTCCAGAACTAGGACAGGGAGTAGCGGATCGTTCAGCCCCTCAAGATCCTCTTTCATCAAACTAGCTCTCTTCTTGAAAATGAAAATTTTCTCTTGCATTGGTAAATGTTAAAATCAGATAAATGTTTACCTTTTTGATAAAATCAGGTAATTTGAAAATTAGAGTTTTTGATACAACTCATTTTTTGTTCATTTACATTTTCAAAGTTTAGAATCTCGTGTTAATAGTCCAAAAAAAAGAAGAAGAAAAAAAGTAGAAAATTTAATTTTAAATTCTCTTCCTAAAACAAAAATACTTATGACTTTTGTATTAAAAGTACTTTCAGAGCTTGATTAAAAAACTTAAGGAGATGATTGCGTCCTTTTATTTCTTGTTGTAAAAGCATAAGTAAACTGATAATTTTTTCTGAATTACATAATTCAGATCATAAATTTGTCTATTTCTTTCAGACTGCATTAAAAAAGTTCATAGTTCTCTTTGATAATGGAAAAATGGGAGCTGACACCAAAATCAAATTTCCAATGAAAATTTAGGAGGATCCTGAGGTTGCAAGGGATTGGATTGAAATAAATCATTTTTTGTTCCACATTATTTTTACATTTTAGAAATTTGATTGGCCATTTCTTACCAGAGGTATTTTTAATTAGGTAGCTGCCAAATTGACCGTCAGGCGATAGAGCTAGGTTGTAGGTGAAATTGATGGTCTGTGAGAGCTGCCGCAATAGATCGATACAGTACCCTCGGCAACAAAATGTTCGCGAATCTAAAAATTCAAGAAAGAATATCAAAATAAGAGGCTTTTCAGACAGAATTTCATGCCTGACTCCTATCTTCAAAATTTCTCAGCAAAAAGCTGAGCAGTCAATCACTGTAAGCTGAATTTTTATTCATTTTCAACAAAATTATGATTTAAAAGAAAAAGATGGTTATGTAGTTGTCTTCACAACATTCATTGGTGCCTGTGAAGTGCCGATGCTAAAAATTTAACTGTCAAAAAGTGCTGTGTGATATTCATACAACACTCCTCTTTGCTAAGATAGCAATATTTTAATTTTCAGTCTTTCCGCAGTGGGGTTTTCATCACATACTGAGCACATGAAAATGTTTTTACCCTTATAATTTATTGTAATGATTGAAATGTGTGATTTTAAGCAGTACGGAATTAATTGAAATTTATGAACTTTTGACTACCTTCATCAGATGAATTAAAATGTGGACAAGGTATTTCCTCAGGCCCACACCCTTCACCCGCAGCTTCAGCGGCTCCTGAGAGTTCTCGGACATAGACAAACGGCTTTTCCTCAATGGTAAGAACCTTCAAATGAGTTGGAATCATGAATCCTTCTGGTTTAGACTGCAACCTGCCAGGCCAGGTTATGTTTCCATCATCAATGCGTAGTTTCATTTTGTTTTGTTCCTATAAACAGATAACAGAACTATCAACAAGAATTTCTTTTTTTCTTTCTTTTTAAGCAACATATCAACAAGTGTGCTGACGCTGATCAAGTGGAACATGAATTGCACACATGATGCCATTTGTATTTTGACACTTAAGTAACGTTAATTATAAATACTTACACCTATCCTCTCAAAAAGTAGATTTACAAACTTTTCATTGTGTGAATCATAATTTACGTACAATTTTTGAGAGGAAACGTTTGATTGAGGGTTTCAGTATATACCTTCTGTAGTGCCCCATTGAAAAAAAGAGCCAGAGAAGAAGCCAGAAGTTGCCAGAGAAGAAGGGAAAAATTCATCAACAAAGTAGTTCCTTGGACTTTTCCAATTAAAAAAATACTACAATTACTAAAAATATTAATTTCTGATTTTCATCTCATAACCAATAAATCTTCAGCAAAATCATAAGTATATTACCCCAATGAACACTACTATTTACTACAGAGAACTTTTTAATCGTAAAAAGATACATTGGCATCTCATAAAAGCCTCAAGAGAGTTGTACTTTATTATTAGAAAGAGGACATAGTTTCTTCATCGTTTTTAAGAGACAAGAGACAAAAAATTGAAAAATAAAAAAATGAGAGAAAAAATTAGGAACTTAGTCTTACTGCATTGAAGTAATATTGTCCAACTGGAACAATACGCTTTCCCTCTTGTAGGTTAACTACATCGTACTCTGCAAAAATTCTGTCTCCGCTATCATCAAAAGCAACTTTCCCTGTCGCTCCATTCAACAAAACTTGTTTCCGCACGTATCTGTCAAGAGAGGACATAGAAATTAAGATTACAAGAACAAATTTTATTTATTAGCTTAAGATTGCAGGAAAAAAAAATTGATGATGTGTGAGTATTGATGGGAAAAGGGACCTCTGTCCATAAAAGGAGTTATTGATACTAAAGAATGAAAACATATTAAAAATTAAATAATTCACCGTAATAGTTGTTCACACTAATGGTAGGGACCCAGCACTATTCTACCACCTGTTACGAAAGCATAGAGCAGTGTTCTTGGAATATTTTGACATGAATTACACTCAAAAGAGGGCAAACCAAACCAGACTTAAGCCAGTTTGAAGATTGCTCAAATACTCGAGACTAACTTATCGACTTTACTGTTATTATTGATTAGTATTTAATCATCTGAATATTTTATTTTCAAGAGCTTTGAAAAAATAACAGAGTATAAATGTCTCAACTTGATTTACTGACTTGATGATTAACAATGTTTACAATGGTCAAACATTACTATCAAGGCTACAAAATAAAATGCATCACTTAGTAGCAGTAGCAGACCAGTTGGGTCATTCATACATATAAGTTTCTTCTTAGGTGAGCTAGTAAAGATGCTAAAAGATAATAGGTGTACACTGTCTTACTCAAAAAGGGTTTTTCCAGTTTCCCAGATGGATCCTGAATTGTCACAGTCTTGTGGAGCCTCTGTTATGATTCCAGTTTTGTTCATTTCCCTTAGAGCTGAGGCTAAGACATGTCTGAAAAAGAGAACAACAGTTTACTTGAATTTTTTTCTATCTAAGTGTCAATTGGAGAGGTACGATGATGACCTATGCCTCATGAACTGTAAATTCTAGTAATAAATTACATTCCTTCACCGAAGGAGCAGGGCTATGTAGACTTCAAGAACATCTGAAAAAGGTAGGGCGGAGGTCGCATGAACTAGGTGCTCTAATGTGATCTGTTTTCTGCACCTCTATCTATGTCATCGATTTGGTGATAAGTTCATCAGATCTAAAGCTTTATTAAAATCTAAACTGAAATGCAACTTGAAATCGAGTTCTGGAGCTTAAAAATACTGCGCATCCTTGATTTTTATCAAGATCTTGCTCTCCGCAAAATGTCCCCTACATTATCAAAAATCTTCATGGCTCCTGAAGAACTGTAGGAGACTCGTAAAAATAAAATAGCGGGTACAAACATTTCAGGGCGAAGATAAAACACTCGTTAAAACTAGAAAGTAACCTCATTTCCAAAATGCGGCAATAATAGAGTACACAATTTGTCTGAACATATCTTTCACACTAAAATTTCCAAAAATTAAATCTGTCTTAGAAATGGATAAGATTTTTTTCATGATGTTCAAAAGGGTATCTCAGCATGAAAAATTGGATGTTCAAAATACGTATGTTGAAATACGTTAAACGCATTACCCCCTCTCCTGACCCAAAAGAAAAAAAATTAAAGGAACTTACACACTGTCTTTGATGTGTGCCTCTTCACTTGTTGCATTCATGAGTCTAAGTCCAATGATCCCTTCAGGGGCATTACTTGCATTGAGGACCTGTTCAGTTACTATCCAGACGTAACCAGCATCGGTCATGTTTAGAGCCTCCGCATCTCGGAATATTACTTCAGCATCCTTCTTACTGCTGGAATGGTATTTGAAGAGTATAAATTTAGAATGGTTGCAACAAAAATTCAGAGGATGAAAATATTTCATGGATAAATGCAGGCTTATGAGAATGAGGCAAAAGAACCTGACAAATTAAAATGATATTAGCAATTGCCTATTATCTTTATAGTGCACTAAAGTCGGTGGAATTGACACTGATGAAGGGTAATTTTTTCACTTGACACGGACCCGTTTTTCTTGATGTATTCCTTCCTGTGTGAGAATGTTTTATGCTCCATAATATACCGCATCAAAGTTTGAGAGAAATTTCTGTGCAGATCATTAAAATGATCAAAATCAACTTTTTTAAACTTAAATATAATTACAGTAGAATTTGAAAGCTTTTATTGAGACTACTTGAAAAAATGTATGACACACAAATTTGAAAAACTACTTAAAAAATGAATTCATTTTCAAATGCTTGATAGTGTCACTTTTTTCCCAAATCATGGAACTCACGATTATGGGCAATTTTGAGTCAATTTTTCCTGGCAGAAAATTGTATTAACTTTTGTCCGACTGTTGAAGCTTGGCGATAAATCCATACAGGCCCACAGCAGCGGGGAAAATTTTGAGGCAGAAAAGTTTTACGCTATGAGCAGGTTTCTTTAAAACCATACCCGATTAAAAGTACTTGAGACTTGGGGGCAAAATAACATTCTATTTGTGGGTCTAATCCTATTTTTTCGTCCACAAGCATCTTTTTATGCAATTTTAGATATATTCAGAAAAAGGAGCTACTAGACAAGGCTGGAACTAGAAAAAAATGATGCGTGTTTCCTCTCCAGAATTTTACATAGAAAAACGATTAACAAAATGAAAAGTTTAGAAATTAACCCCTCAACATAATACCCACTAACAAGGTTTATTTCACACATCAATTGGAAGTCGAAGTATAAAAAGTATTTTTACTGTTCAACCGATGTTGATTGTAAACAATGATATTTTGTTCAGGAATTGATTTCAAGACTTTTCATCATGTGATTCGTTTTTTCTGTAACATTTTGAAAAGAAAACATATTGTGTAGAGCTTTAATTAAAACCTCGACTAAAGGCCCTTCGCAAATGCCCATAGAGAATTTTGGGACTTTCTCTTCAAAAAATTTAAAGCAGTTATGGGAGAAATGTAAACAGGTTGTCTACTGAAACAGGATGGCCAAAAATAAGTACTTTTACAGTACTTTTTCAGTACATTCCCAAGAAATTCAGTACCTCCTCAACAGAAGAACAACACTTTTTAATACCCCTATTAGACAAAATTCGAAAAATTTCAAAAGTTTGAAATTCTCGCTCAAATTGCGACAAAAATAACGTAGTCGCAATATTCCATTGGTGGCTTAAAAATCAACTGACTGCACAATCGCGATTTTGTAGGCAAATAATACTCTAAGAATCAACACGCAGGGGATTGCATACTTTTCAGGCTTTATTAAAAAACACGCATGGTGTGAAGGAAAAAATTCCAGACCTCCTTGCAGAATTTCCGCACTTTTTCAGTGCTTCCAGACCGCCCTTGAGAAATCAGTACTATTTCTAGATTTTCCAGACTAGTAGACACCCTGGTGAAGAGATCTTGATTTGCAGGCGTAACCAAGAATTCTAGTTTAAACACTCACCTTGCATACATTAAATAGACGCGTGCTTGAGCATTCTTCATTTCCTTGAGCTGATCATGGAATGTATCGAGGCCAGGTTCAAACTCTATGATGGACTCCACCTGCAATGAATCTCGAGTGGTCAGGTGAGAATCATTTAAGTTCTCTGAGCCACTCTAATAAGCATTTGCGTCAGTGAATTTCATCAGCTTTACATGCAAGGACATCTAACAGGCATGCCACTAGAAAATTTAAGCTAAACACAAAAACGAGAGAAGTATTAAGAGAAGTCTGTATTTAATCAAGATGACTCATTCTCTTTGGATAGTCTCTCATTATAAATGCCGAAACAAAGACATCACGACAATTCAATTGGACAATATTTTGCAATAAGAAACTACTGTTTCTAATGTATTCATAAGAGCACTTATCTGCATGAGGAAATTAGAGACTCATATATTGTTTCTAAAATGAGTAAAAAACAGTATTAAGTTTTTTATTGCAAAATATAGTCAAATTGAGGTGTTTCAAAATTTTGGTTCTGCATTTATACACGAACTTGATAAGAATGGTGGTTTGGAAACTTATAGGAATTCAGAATTCCCTAGCCATTAAGGTTGCATTAAATGAATCGAATGCAACAATCAATTTTTCGGACAAGACTTTAAAACTAAAAATGGCGGTTAGAACAGGTGACTGACCAGAGAACTCAATTAGGAAGGGGGTCTGAGCAAACATTAGTTGAAATGTTTGATTATTTTTTAATATTGTTATGAGATGTTCCATGGACAAAAAAATAATTTAATGAGGGGACTCGAAAAAACTTACAATTTGTCTACAACTCATAAGCCATTTTTTGTACCAACCTGTGGGGAGTGTCTGCTCAAGACTGAAGGCATGATTTTCTGTGACCTTCCTACTAGACCAAATCGACTTATTTAGTAGCTTGCATCATTTGATACACCGTTAAACTGTGCTACCCTTAAACATTGATATCAAAACAGTCCGTTTGTTCTGGGCAGAGTCATTAGTTGTATTGAATATCAAATGTTTCAGTCACTGAATCAGACTATTATTCATGTTTCAAGTACTCTGTGCAAATTTTCAAAAGTAATATAATTTGATGATCAAATCATAACACTAATAGCAACACACACCTATAGATGCAATATGATTTTCTAACACGACAATATACACATTTCTTTAGTAATAATTACAAGACTCAGGTGACAAAAATCAAGCACTAAAAAATCATTAATTATGCTGAGAAGTTAAAGACAAAGCAAAAGTTGCAGCTCATAGCCAATAGGGGAAAAATGGGGAAAAATTAAGAAGAAAATAATAATAAATAAATTAAAAAAAAAAAAAAAAAAAAAGAATAAATGAAATAAAAATTTGACCAGTTCACATTTCATTTCAAGAGAGTAGCTTTATATATTAAGAGTAAACAGAGAAAAAAAGGTGCATGTTGAAAGAAAAACTCAGTAGTTATACATAGGATTGATACCATTCTTAATAAGAAGCAACAAATTTGAAGTTGAATATAATTGAAAATTGGGGCGAGATGAAATGCAAGCAAGAATAACATTTAAATAAAAATAGCTGAGTGATTTCAGATTTATCAACTAAAAACCATGATAGAGTTTGATAGGATGGGACTCTGAGCTTGATCTAGGAATGTGATTTCTGTTTATTAGGAGTTTCAGTCAATCAATTTTTTTAAATTTTTTAAAGACATAACTGCGAATAGAACTTTTAAAAAGTATGTATGTATAAAGGAAATGAAAGAAGAAATACAACTTTCAAGATTACTCGAAAGTTTTGGATTTTGTCTGAGAAAAGGGAGCAGGAAGCAGGGCAGGTTTTATATCTATGATGAAAGAATTATCAGTTAGTTTCTAGGAGTTCTCACTTATTCATAATTGTAGAGAGACATTCAAAATGAGCCACCAGGGTTTAGAAAATTACTGCATGCAAATTTGGATTTTTCATTGCCAAAACACGAAAATAAAAACAAAAGTTGCGTGCATGCAAATATTCAATATTACAATTAAATAATAGGGAGAATCAATTGAAGGAATCAATTGCTAGGAGTTGAAGAACTTGGAGAAATTTGATCAGATTTAAAGCATCCTAGGGTGTGATAAAGGACAAAAAAAGAAAAAGAAAAAAAAGAAAGGGTGGATAAGTAAGAAAAATTTGAGTTACAAACTCATTCAGTGAAATTGAGCCTAATCAACAAAATCCTAATGTAAGCATGGAGATTTGAAACAAGTTTACTATGATTCGCAGTAAGCAGATTATGGAACAGAGAAGACATAAACGAGTAAAATTTGATTACAAATTAAAGTTTGACTTACTTATACTCTCAGTAAAATCAGTTATGAAAGATAACTGAAGAGAAAGGTCTTAAGACGGATAGTAAAGTTTCTTGGGGAAGAAAGGAAAACCTACTGAAGAGAATAGGAGGCTCATGGTTCATTCATTCCATGAAAAAATCTGACATGTTGGAAATAAAATTAACCAGAAATATTCAAGGAGATAGAGGTACACAAGACAGTCAAAGTACAAAAAGACGACTAAAATCACAGATTTTTGAGTGATAATCTAAACATTTAGGATGCAAAGTCCTAGTTTTACGAAAGATACAAAGCTTTATAGACTCTTTACATTGACGTAAGACTATTTTGTTCTATGAAATTACTTCGTCTGAGCCACTTGAAAGAGAAATTTTTGGGTAAGTGAAGCAAAAGTATATTCCTTTGCTTGAAGGATGACTCATCATCACTAATGCAAAAAAACTTTCCCATACTTAAATTTGTTTTCCTGAGTAAATTCTCTGTACAGTCTATTTTGTACAAAATTATGATAAAATTGGAGGAAAAAATGGAACATCAAAACTAAAAATGAGATACATATTTCCATAATTTCATTGTTGATGCTCTTTTGATTTCACAGAAAGTTTAATTAAATGATGTTCCTCATAGAAGATCTGCGATTTTTCCTTAGTCAGACTCCCAAATAATTTCTAGACAAATTTTTGAAAGGGATGGATTCAACCTCGGTGATGAGTTATTGCATTGTATATGGTAAATCTTGTTTAAATGCCAGGTCTTGTTTTAATGCCAGGCCATAGAGGTCTACATACAACAACATTGGGTTTACATTTTGGGTTAACAATTCAATACTAGACCACACGCTCACACGCACACTCAATACAAAATAGATATAAAAGAGTACATACTTGGACTTTGATTTCAACGTCATCTTCTTGATTTTGTGATGTTGTCTGGAAGCGTCCAAGTAGCGCCCGACCATCTGTGTCTGAACTGTGGATGAATATTACCTGGAAAAATTAGTTCAATATCATTACTTTCATAATTTTGACATAAAAATATTTCAACTTAAAAAAGAGCATCAATTCATCACATTTCTTGGTAAGATTACAAGGCACCTCTTAGTTTCAACCTCATTCACTGATACATTTAATCTCCAAACGACTGGATTTTGGCAGCAATGAATCTACTGAGAATGGTAATTAGCAGGTTGCTGAATTTAATTTGGTTTATTTTAAACTGAAGTAAATTGAGGGGACGTACTTAGAGGTGGAGGAAGGGAAAGAAGATCATAGTTTCCTGGGAGAATAGGGGCCCACAAACTTTCTCCGTTCCTCTCTAATGTATGGGTCAATACTGTATTAATATGCGAGTTTTTTTTACCAAAGTTTCTTAAAATGGTAATTTCCTGCTGACAATTCTTGACACAATTTCAATTTTAAATTCTTGATTCTTATTACTATTATTATTATTATTTTTGCTGTTTAATTTTGCGTTCCCAAAAATTTTCCATGTCTTAGCAGAGTACTTGGACAAATAACAAAAATGCGTGAGTTAAAAATAGAAAAGCCTGATATCAAGCAGGAAAGCTGGGCTGCTGAGCGTACCTTCATGTAGTTGAAATGCTTCAATAATTCAACCCACACATCAGCTTGATGAGAGTACGGAGGAACAGTCCGCAGGAATGAGACATGAATGTTCTGAAAAATAGAGATCATGCAGATTAGGAAGCCATTTTATTTTTACTGATGTAATTTAAACAATAAAAATTGCTGGGTATATATCATTTGAGTCCTCTAACGGAAACTTTAAATTAAAATTGTAAAGGGATATTTACACAAAACTTTTTAATATTTCACATTTTGAATTAATACAGTTTTAAAGTTTTCTATTATCCTATGATCTACATCAGGATCTACGACTATGGAGGCAAATCAGTTGACCATAAAAAATTGAGGTGGGTGTTTTAGATATACAAAATGCAATAATGGAATGATGGACATCTATATTATTTTATTCTGAAAATTTCATACTGAGACTTACTTTATCGGAGAAGGCACAATCTCTAGAGGATATTCCAATAACTGGAATATGATAGAAGCCACTGGTGTAGGAGACAGCTGCCGGAGAGAGATCACCTATGAGAGGATGAGATACAATAACAGCATACACCTGTTCATAAAAAAAAAAAAAAATTCAAAATATTTCTTACATTTTAGTACTTATTTTAGAAGCAGTTATAACAAAACAAAAATTTTAAGCAATGATTGATCATTCTTCTGGAAAAATAACAGCTATTTCATAAAATTCTGAACCCAAATGATACTGATATCTTTTTTTCTTTTTTTAGTCCCTGGGCAGTTGGCCAAACAATTTGGTTTCCCATCCTCATTCTTCTGTCATGAAACATGTGCATTACGGAATTTCGGACTAAGGCTTCACTTTTGCATAATCCATCACAAACTCTTGTGTATGAACATTTGCACAGGTATTAATGATTATGACCTTACTCTTAGAAACTTGATTGAGAGAGTTGGGGGTATGTAGAGTTTCTAGAACAAGGATTATATTAAGAGAAAACCTAACTGCATTTGTATGAAAGAGAGGCAAAATAAACGAATATGTGAAGACGATGAAAAATTCCGTAATGAACTAACACTTCAACTGAAAAATTACTTACTCCTTTACTCCCGATCAAATCTTTGCACACGTTTAGGGCAGTGCGAATGGGGTTGGCATCTATGAGAATGGCAGCATCATAAAACGTTACTCCACGGTTGACAAAAGTACTGTCAAAATTCAGCACCTAAGAAAATTATCAAAATACAACAGTGTTAGACAAAACAAATATTTGATCTAAGTCAAACAAAAATCCACAGCTGAATTAAAATAATGCAGCTTATTAGATTGTTATTCACAATAATAAATGTTTTACTCACCGATATTATGTTTTTGAAGTGCGCGAGACTTTCATTGTTGCTGAGAACTCCACCTATGTAAAACGTTGAGGGGTTGCGAGCGTCTGTTGACACATAATGTAGACATGCGATGCTAAACAACAGATGCAGTGCAGGAGCAATTATTTGCTTCATTTTCCTGGAAAAAGGGGGTTATACAATAAAAAAAATGATAAAATTAAACAAACACTGTATTTACTCAATACAATAAGAGGCAAAAAATAATATTTTTAATTGATTAAGCAGTTTTAGTGACACTTGAAACTTGAAAAAACCTTGAAAATTACTTCCAAAAGTAATTTTTCACGTGTCCCTAGGAATTTTTAGCAAATTAAAATTTGCATTGTGACCATGAGATATGTTAGATAATGAGACCATCCCCATTCTTTTCCTCACAAATAAACGGACGAACACTTAGAACCATTGAGTGTCACAACTTTGAGAGAGGAGATAAACAAATCTTCTGCCGTCCAATTTCCTCCATTTTCTAAGAAATCAAATCTAAATCCGATTGGAGGAAATTCGAAAGACTCGGCAGGTACCTACTGAGATGATAGTAACCTCTCTCTGAAAAAAATTGACAACAAATGATTAATTGGAACAAACAAAGTCGCAATTACAAAAAATTTAAAAGGGAGATAAGTAAATCAAGCAACAGACAGGGTGCGACCCTCAAATATTCAGTTTTTTCCTGCCATCCCCCCAAAAATATTCTGCACTAAAAATTTCAATTTTTTTTAAAAATTTTTCTTCTTTCACGGAAAAATAGTGGGTACAGAGAGGAGAGACTTCCAGAGATAAAAACTTTGCTGAGCATGCGGATGCTCTGTAGTCTGGAGGGAGGAATAATGAGTTAAGAGTCATACGAAAATAAACCACCCTTAATGAAGGAAAAGAAAACTCACCAAAGTGATAAAGACGAATTATTTCAAGCAACTGAAGATTGACATGATGGAAAATCGGGAGTGACGGGAAACTCCGATGCTCCTGATCCCGGGAAAATCTTGCGCCGTCCGAGACTCGAGAAGGGAGGGGGAGGAGGGGGGAGAAGATTGGTTGCCCTGGCAACTGCTCCTGACGGATCTCATTGATTCCTGGGCTGCTCCGTAAGGGTTGCGAGTTCACGACCCTGATGAATCACTGTCACATTCTTCCGTTCAGCGAATGTTGAGGTAATGGGAACAATTTTTCTGGAGAAATTTAATGGAAGCTGCTAGAATTCTCGGCAAGTCAATTAAAAGTTACGACGCGTACGGAAATCTGCTGGGGTCCGTTCGCGCGCGCGCGGAGAAGGGTGCAACGCAGCGCGCCAATTTTTGAAAATGGCGCGTAAAGCAAGCGCGGTATTCCGCGCGAGAGGAGGGGGGGTTCCTCCCTTACCAGAGTGTCTAGTTTCTTTCTATTTTGGGAAATCCTAATTTTTCCTGATTTTTAATTGCTGAATCCTGATTTCATAATTTTTCCAAATCCTGATTTTGGTGGATTTGAATTTCGGCGAATGTAACCTCACAAAAATAGTTTGATAAAAGAATCCAATCAGATGGCCGACTCTTCTCAAATCCTGATAGAATCGGGAAAATCTGGAAAGTTCTAATGCTAGACACCCTGACCTCGGTTGAGACCATAGAATGAGCGGAATTTTCCGACTTGAAGTTTTTTTGGACACCTGAAGAAGCCGGGTGTATAAAATACGAGTATGGGGGATGTAAATAACGTGTGGAAACTTATTTCACTCATTCGGAAAAAAGTACCTCCAGGTGACATAAAAAAAAGGAACAGTTGTGGAAGTTTTTTAGATTTGAGGGTTTAACTCCTTGGTTTTTCCGAAAGTGCCTAGCTCTAGTGGAAAAAACTCACATGGCTTGTCTCTTTAATTTAGAGCATGTGGCAATTGTAAAATTCCAAAGAAATGTTAATGATTCCTAAATCATTAGAGTGGAAAGGGTTTGTGATTGAGGAATCACACTTGCTTTATAGACGAGCAGCGACAGGGAGTGAAAACAGATATATATCTATCAAACTATCATACATCACTTCTTACTTTATTGAGAAATGACTAAATGAGCGCACTGAGTACCAGTTCCCCTCCCCTCAGGTTAAAATTTCAAGTTCATCCATGCCTAACGCTGAGAACAAGCGTTGTTTTTAATTTTGATAGTCAGACTTGGTTATTTGTTTAAAAGGGATGGGCAAGTTGTTTAATGCTGACCTCTCCTCAACCATTTCTGAGTGAGCATCTAGGCTTGTGAAAACATTCTCAAAGAAACCTCTACCACTTGCTCCGATAGAATGTAGAAATAATTCATTTTAAAGTTTGGACTGTTAAGTATGTTCATTCCTTTTTATTTTTTAACACTCTGAACGATCAAAGAGACTTAAAGTAAGTTGGAAGCTTAGCATTAATACCTTTTTAAATCATGTTTCTTTTCCTTTGTAGTACATTGAAGGAGGACATGAAAAGCGCATTAAACTTTCGAATCGTTCTCTCATTAAAGGGGCTGAAAGGTGTAAGAAGACATTCCAAATTTAAAATTTTTATAATTTTATTTTAAACCAAGAGCAAAAATTCAACACAAAAATCTTATGAAACTTTTCAGTTCATGTCATAAGTACTTTGCTTCCCATCTATTCAAGAAAAAAAAAATCAATGACTTTTTCCAACTTAAATCTTGCAATGTTAAGCAGGAAAATTTTATAAATGACTGTCATGTGAAGAATAGTGATTAAGTAAAAATGGTTAACAGACAGAGGATCAGTACTCAAGAGTTTACTGAGAAATAATTTCAAGAGATTATCACAATATAATCGTCACATGGAATATCCTACCCAACAACTACTGTAATAACGTCAAAAATATGAAACTTAACTGACTACTATGATGGGTCTTCCCTGAAACAATATTGCTATCTTATACCTAGGAACAGACATGAGTATCAATTAAATCCGAAGTTTTCTAAACTACTCCTCGATTTAGAAAGCATCGATGATGGGAATTTTCGGTTTTACATCAAATGGTAACTGTTCAATGCATTTAATTTTTCCATTTTTTTCAAAGAACCTTTGAACACTTTTTCTCGCCATATTTTCATCTAGAAAAAAAAATAATTCAAAATTAACTGCAGGATTGATAAAAGTAAAAATATAAAAGAAGCTGAAAAACTATCTATCATGAGAAAACTTCGACAAGACAATTGACTTTTTGTCGGGTAAAGTTACCCAGTATCAGAAACCCATGATGCATAAAGTATTGTTTCCATACTTTTCGTTTAGGTTTTGTTCATTACAAATTACTGTATCTGTCTAAAACCATTATTTAATACTCTTAAGTAACTTTGGAATGAACACAAATTTAAAAGTATTAGGGTAACGCCTTTCTTGTAATTTACTCAGCACAAAATTTGGGCGTATTGCATAATTATTACGGAAAATCATGAGTGATAGCTTATGATAAATGATTATAGATTTATCTAAGCGGTTCTTTGGGAATTCAACAAACTGAATTTTGGAATTTCAAACTTTCCCTCTCTCCCATTCAGTGGCAAGGCGTGAATTATTGATTATCAATATTCCTCCATTTGAAGCTATGGTAAAGAATTCATTATTACGGTGTTTGTTGCAAACATCCTGTTTCTCAATCCTTTTTCATATGTGTAAGTGGTAGATCAATTGATATATCCGTAACACCCCTTGCCACTGCTTCCATTGTCTCGTAAATCTGCACTTGCCCGGAGAAATTGTGTCACACTTTCCTAAACCCCCAGTTCTTCCTATTTTAATGCAACACACTGGTATTTTCACTATTGGCTTAAGAGAGTAAAATTCATCCACTGGCCTACCGGATGAAAATTTTTTTCTGCATGCAAAATAAAGAGTGTCTGAGATGAGCCCTTACCTGCAGCCAAATGTTTATTCAGCAGTTCTTCTGTGATATGCTTGGCGATGGTCTGAAACAAATCTTTGTTCCCTATTTGTTTGGACTTGAAGTAAGGTCGAAGGTAATGACAAACAATCTTCGCGATACGTTTTCGGCAGATTATCTCTTGTTCTTCTGCCGAGAGATCATCATTATCGAACATGCAGCAGGGCCCGAACAAATCTAAACATTGTTTCTCCAGAGCCCGCCTTTTGTCAGGGGGCATTTGCTGCATGAGCTTGTTAAAGTAACACACTTGAGCAACACGTTCGGATAGCCACGGAACTAAATGAGACTTGAGCCGGACATTCGGGTCAACCTCAAGCTCTGACAAGACGAGTTTAGCATTATGCGCACTGTCGATTTCTGAACTGATGGGACTAGATATTTTAGGTCTCTTGATTTCTTTGATCTCAGATTCGACCGGGGACTGAGAGACTGAATTATTATCATGTTCATTGTCCGACAAATCTCGGCTGAGCTCTTCAATTTCTTGGCTGTCCAGAGGAAAGTCATCATCATCTGATCCCAGTAAATCTTTCATTATTTCTTCACAAGACTTGTGGCTGCTTCTGATGCTAGGAACATCAACTGACATTTTGTCACTACACGGTGGGTCATCAGCAAAGAGAGCTTGCAATCTATCATCTAAACTGTCATACGTTTTAGAGTCAGTCTCTTCAACATTCGATTTTGCTTTTTTGCCGACAGAGGAGTTCTCTTCCCCTGAAAAACTAGCTGCATAATCATCGATAATTTTTTTGACGATAACACTCTGACCTGCGCAGTCATAATTGCTTTGAGGCGTTGATAACAAAGAATTTTCTGGCTGACTTTGTGCGCACCCTGTGAGATCCTGAAAGGAGCGTTTGCGAGAGTTGTTTCTCGACAAATGATTAGGAACTGGTTTGTGAGATGACTTGTAAGAATTGCCCGTGTGATTAAAAGCTTGTGATGGACTAAGATTTGCACTCATATTATCATGAAATGATTTGTTGAACTGAGGGTTTTCGATATGGCTGAGTGAAGTCCTACGACTCAACTTTGTAATGCGCTGACTTGAAAGCGTATCCAAGTCTGTCTCCGTCCAAGGTTTGTGATCCGAGGTCTGTACCCCTCGGCTTAATCTACAAGGACGAAATTCAGTCTGAATATTTTTGTCCTCACGGAGACATAAATAATCACTACAAAGGCATCTTCCTAGCTCTTTATTCAATTGGCTGTTGTTTGTGAGATTTTTAATATCACTTATCTGGAAAACAAAAATGATCCTGCGATGAAATAAGGATGGCAAAACTGTAAATTATTTTAGATTAATTACACAATAATGGATTTTCCGATAAATTTACATGTTTTTTCTCTCTTTTTTTTGTAATGATTGATGCAAGAAAAAAACCAATGTTGGAACAGCCACACTCTGGCACACCTTGATTTATTCAGAAAAACATAGAAAGTAAGTTTACTTTAAAATCCACCCTTGTAACTGTAAAGTACCTAACATTTTCACCAACAGCTGCTCCTTTTCTTTACTGATTACAAATTATTTTGAGTTCAATGATTTATTGGATCTGTCTCCTGGAAAAAATCTATGTCTGGGTGTCTAAAATTCACGAGAAGAACATTCCCCATTTTTTCCAGGATTTCAGGCGGGCAGAATGTTCACAAACTGGCGATCTGTATTTCGCGGGTGAATGGTGTACACTCGGGCAGTAGAAGCGCTGATTATTTGTTTAAATTACTTCCACGACAATATGGAATAGTGAGTAGGGAACATTTTTATTTTGCAGGTGAAAGCGTACACTGATGAACTTTCTACACTCCTACAGGATTTCCCTCAGCAAAAGGATCAAAACTCCTTGACTCTTTACTATAAGAAAATAGCTACCTTTTTGCTTTAGACTTTAATCATTGTATGAATTAAAATTTCTAATTGAAACTTATTCTTCTGTTCACTATTCGGGTGTAAGCCAGAACATTGAACCCTGAACCAGACTGACTCATTTTAGTTGCAAAGACAGCACTGATTTTCTCCCCTCGGATTTTAGAATTCCAGTCTTTTTCTCAAAATTCCCTGAATGTTCTCCAATTCTCCTGTCTGGATGAAATTCTCCGAGAACTCCCAGTTTTTCTGATTTTCCAGATTTATAGATACCTAATATGGTTTGAAAAACTCTAAGAGTTCACAGAACAGGAAGGAATAGTCACAAGTCTAAAGCATATACAAACTTACAATAGTGGCCATGGTTCTTTGATAATAGCTTGCGACCATGCATAACCTTAAAGCTTTCTGTTCCATTAGTATTGCACAGTTTTCAATGCGCTTTGTTATCATGTCGCTGCAGTCTTTGAATCCTTTTTGGCATTGGAGGTAATTGTTTTTCAGCGAATTTCGAAGATGCTGCAAGTAAGTCAGTCTGACCTACACATTTTAAGAATGACAACACATATTAGTACTTGATTTAAGTATTAAATAGGTCACTAAATTAAAATTCTCCCATTTTCGAAAAGTAGAGTTTGCAGTTTTTTTTCTTTTGGAAAATATAAACTCAAAAGAAATAAGTTCGAAGTTGCATGTTTTGAGCTCTCATTCAAGTGCACATCCCTCCGAAAGCTAAAATGACGTCCGAGAACAAGCATCTCACAACGGGTGCACTATCGACCATGCAACTCCTCTGTCGCACTTTCTAAAGTATACGTGTAGAGAAATGAATAATTTTCATCGCCATCTTGGCTTTCTCAGTGATGCATGAATAAATACAAACTTAAAATACACAACTTAGAACTTGTTTTTCATGGCGTGATACTGTTAAAAAAATCGGGGGAAATTCCTGTTGACTGTAGGTATGCATTCTCTTCTTTTCGAAAATGCAAAAATTAAAAACTACTGAACAAGCTAATTGGTTGTGAACAGTTTGAGTAAGTAGCAAAACAAAGAGATGCAGAAAGTTTTTGCTCTTCCCATTATTCAGATGGATTTTCCTATTTTAAAAATACCTTTTCCTCTAAAATTTTCTACTGTCAGATATGTTTTTTTTTCTTCTTTTTTAAGAATTGCCAGGAGTTTAAACAGATGTTTTCCTTAATATCAAGAAAATTTTGACAGTCTTTCCATTCATGCATGCAACCCAATCACAACCAGCTGGACATAAGGTCATAAGTATTTACCACCACTGAATCTTGAATGATTCAAGTGTGAACTATACCTACCAGAGAAATTTAAAATTTGGGATTGGAGACTGGTTGCTCCACAGAGAAAATATTTTGAACTACCTTGTCTACAAAATATTTGTTTTAAATTTCAAACCTTCTTTTGAGATGTTGAACAATCAATATATATGGGAAATTGGGAATTATTATATTATTCCGAAAATAATTAGCTAACATGAGCCTCCATTGATGAAAATGGCTGCGATTGAAAATTCTTGATTTTTTGTCTAATGGTGGTCTCAGTCGGACTATAATCGGACTGAATTGTGCAATCAAGAACTACTACATCTATCGCATCCAAAAAAGCATTTACCGGCCTAGGGAAATTCATGGCACATCCATTATTCTAAAACCTTTTTCCAAGTAGTGTTAGTATTGTCAGGACGCCCTCTGTATACAAGAGCAGATAGGGGTATGGTAAATTGCCGATTGCAAGAAAAAAAGCCTACAAGAATCTTCAACAGGTAGTGTGAAAATCATACAAACCAGAGGCGATAGCAATATGCCATCCTCAAACTTGACCAAGTCTTCGTCAAAAGTATTATTGATATCCGTCTTCCAGCTTGGTAGATCTGTCTTTGTTTCTTCTTTCAGCATGAAAGCACTCACATTTTCCAGGATCCTGAAAAAGTTATACAGAGATATAGAGTCTACATAATAAGGTTCTTTCAGAACTTCAACATGGAATCTCCTCCAATTTCTCTTCAATATGAGATACTTTGTTCCATCTGGTGCTAACTTGCAGAGAGCTATGGTAAAGCATTTTTTGAAATCTCTCCTTTGCGAGCTTTAATGTATAGCTTACTGGCAGCGAGTGGAAAGGCGAGTAACACATTCAGACAAGTCTGTTATTTACGGTGCAAACGAATGGACACTACCTATGTGGACATGCTCTTTATTTTCAAGGAAAATAACTCAGATTTAAAGTGCATTGATTATTGAGAATGGATATTTTAGAATATTTTATAAGCCTCCATGGTGTCCAATTGAAACATTCTTCTACTTACTTAATTGCTAACATTCAAGCGTTTCCTAAAGTTCTTACAATTCTCTCCTCTTAAAATGAAGCCATCTTTCTTGCTCTCATTAATTTTAGTTGGCGAAAACTGTTGTCAACTTACAGCCTTTCCAATTGAATTTTCAAAGCTTATTTCTATTTTTATACATTCTTCTGATTTACTGCTCTAACTTCTGAGTAATAATATTAATTATATCTGCCTTATTAAGAACAATCACTGATTCCAGAGTTAGATATAATCAGTGAGACAAGTTGGACTTTCTGGAAATAATACTACAAATATACCTTGAAGCTAACTTTGTCTTACCAATTCAAATGTTCGGACCCCATGTTTTTTTCTTCTTTAATATATTCTGAAACAAAAGAAAAAAAGAAGCAAGTTGAAAAATCACACAAACTTAAAAAAACTGATCACAGGTTTGAGTTTTTCACAGGATTAAGGAGACGCCGGTTTATGGAGAAAATTAATTGTGAGAGAGTAAAAAACTTTGGCACCTACTGAAGTTCTATGTTCTTGAAATCTAGGTTGTTCCTACGTAAATTTTTTGGGCCCTATATTTCTAATTTGGGTACCCCTCAATCGGTCTCAAAGATTGAGTGTCAACTATTCCTTCCTTTTTCATCATGCTTACATGAGCAAAGCAAAGTAAAGCTGTAGAATTGGCGAACAGTAAAAAGAACTGCCTAGCAGAGATGCTCACCACTTGAGCGTAACATTGAGACTCCCACTTTTCTGAAGTTCAATGGGCATTCCTTTGACCCATAGAACACAGCAGGGTTTGAGTGGTACAGTGGGAGTCTGCTCTCCCATGACGATTTGAGTACACTTTCATCTTGTGTGCTGGCACTAAACATATAGGTAAGTAAAGTACCTTATTCCTTGTATTGGAAAACTAAAACCCATTTGTTACATGATGATGGTTAAAGCAAAGCAGTACTTAAGTGGCAAATAGTGTACCTAACAGTGCTTCCTTTTTAGAGAGGTTTCAATCACGTGCGGACAACGCCTCTGTCTGATCAAATTAGAAGCCTAGGCCCAGGTCTTACACAACTGTTGCAAGGATATGAATGGAGGTAAGAGCACCACTCACTGCAGTTATATCTTTATCCAAGCCTAATTCATGAGTTCATATTAGGAGTGGAGGCAAAAAGACTGATCACTGCATTCACTACAATAGAATGGAGGCGAAAAGACCGCTCACCGCATTTGCTATTCATAAATTCAAAACAGAAGAGCTCTTGTGAAAGTGCTGAGCGCAAAGTCTTCTTCCTCTTTTTTGGATTAGCTTCATCACCAATAGGTATTTTATCTTCGCTTTTATTCTTCTTTTTTCACTTTAACTTGAGCTATTTTCAATAGCTCCACTAGAAATAGTTTCCAGGTGTAGGTACTGAGCCGTTGGGGACTTACTTTTTGGAACAGCAGTGGTAAAAAATGAGACGACTACTACGACAGAAATTTTTTGCTGATTCAGCTCTCTACCTACAAACAACCTCCTTACTTGCGTTGGAGAATCTCTTCTTTGAAGATCCTACATGGTGAAATATAATTGATTAAAATGAATAAAAGTGGATAATTACTGCAACTTTGAGACGTAACACAAAACTTACCCCAGAAGAAAATGTTGCATTTATTTTGGGATTGGATTCATAGACTTGACTAGGGAACTATGGTATGAGAATTCAGAAGATTCAAATTGAAAATAATGTTGGCACTCAGGGAGCCCGTAATCAGTGAAGAGTAAACACAAAGTTTTGCATAATGGTAGATTAATTTAAACCACCAGTTCTGATAAAAGTAACACTTTGATCGCTAATTCTCTCGAAAGCAAGAAACGAAAATGTAAACAAGCTCCTAACCACAAACCACAATATTTTTGCAAGAATCACGTGATGAACTCAAGTGAACGGTGAGGAAGAAGGGAGGGGAGGCAAATCGCAGAGGCTCAACGTTCATCACCTACGGCGGGAAAAATGTGGTTTTAAAAAAAGTTCGCGAATAATTTTTTTTTTTTTTTCTCAACGAATTTCTCATTCGTTTTGAAACATCCATATACTTAAATCATCAAATGAACGTGCCAGCGGGGGAGGGGTGCATAAGACGCGTTTACTCGTGTTGAAAACATTTTTTGGGAAAGCCCTGTCAAGACTCCTACCAAAATTTCACGAAATTTTGCGCGAAACTTAAGTTTCGTAAACCTATCTCTGTGTGGACAAGGCCTTCCATTCTTAAGAAATGAACGAAAAAATTTTGAAAGAACAAACATAAATGTGGATTAATAATTTTAACTTCCGCCGCCGCGCCTCGCAGACCGCGCGTTTGACGCAATGCGAGAAGTATTCACGCAGTCTTGTAGGCGCTATGCGTTTCGCGCTGATCGCACTGTGTTTGCCGCGATGCGTGAAGTATTCGTGCAGTCTTGTAGACGCTAATATGTGTTACATGTACATGCCGATTGCCACGCCGAGGGCTTCTCCTTTTCATCTCAAGTCCTCGTCATCATCTCTCTCTAAGTCGCGCCGTTCCAGGCCAAATTGCGTGTTTGGTTTCTCTCTTAACTCGACTAATTAAAGGTGCTGTCTCTTGTATCACTGAAAGACGACAAAATTAGAAATTACTATACTCTCAGGAAATGAAAGATTTTGTAGCCTTTTCTCGTTTGTAATTATTTTTTCTAAATCCGATTTTTTTTATACCTACATTTAAAAAAATTGCAAAATTTGCCGCCCCCTATAGATTTGCCGCCATGAGCCGCAGCCCATGTGGCCACCCCCTTTTAATCCGGCCCTGAGGTACTGTATTGTGTAAGTAATTGGAAGTAGTCATTATTTTTGTAGTTACATTCTTTCGTGAGGGAGACGACGATGTGTGTAAATACAGTGAACATGATTCAAAGCAGAAAGAACTTTAGGCATACCTACCTATGCATGTTCGGATTTGCCATTACGCTACAAAAGACATTATTCTGAGGGGTTCAAAATGCTTGAGTGTTCATTCTGAAACGTGAGTTCACCAGTGTATCAGAAGTTTATTCATCGTGTCTCTTGTCGCCTTTAAAGAGCCTCGCCAAGTTTCGCCCCTTTTTTTTATACCCGAGTTGGTCAACCGGACAGTGCTCAAATGAAAGCCTATGGTAAGGCAAACTTCCATGCAAAGTTTCAACTTGAAGTGACCCCTGGTTTAGGCTGTACAGCGTTGCCAATTTTCCAGTTTCATGTGCTAAAATCAAGGATATTGGACTATTAGTCCGGTGCATAAGTAGACTAGTACACCCAAGTTGGTCAACGGGACAGGGCTCAAACGAAAGCTCATGGTAAGGCAAACTTCCAGGAAAAGTTTCAACTTGAAGTGAAACCTCGTTTAGGCTGTACAGCGTTGCCAATTTTCCATTTTTATGCGCTAAACTCACGAAATACTGAATCGTCATGGTTCAACAGACTATTATACCCGAGTTGGTCAACGAGACAAGGCTCAAACGAAAGCTTATGGTAAGGCAAACTTCTGGAAAAGTTTCAACTTGAAGTGAAACCTCGTTTAGGCTGTACAGCGTTGCCAATTTTCCATTTTTATGCGCTAAACTCACGAAATACTGAATCATCATGGTTCAACAGACTATTATACCCGAGTTGGTCAACGAGACAAGGCTCAAACGAAAGCTTATGGTAAGGCAAACTTCCAGGAAAAGTTTCAACTTGAAGTGAAACCTCGTTTAGGCTGTACAGCGTTGCCAATTTTCCATTTTTATGCGGTAAACTCACGAAATACTGAATCATCATGGTTCAACAGACTATTATACCCGAGCTGGTCAACGAGACAAGGCTCAAACGAAAGCTCATGGTAAGGCAAACTTCCAGGAAAAGTTTCAACTTGAAGTGAAACCTCGTTTAGGCTGTACAGCGTTGCCAATTTTCCATTTTTATGCGCTATACTCACGAAATACTGAATCATCATGGTTCAACAGACTATTATACCCGAGTTGGTCAACGAGACAAGGCTCAAACGAAAGCTTATGGTAAGGCAAACTTCCGGGAAAAGTTTCAACTTGAAGTGAAACCTCGTTTAGGCTGTACAGCGTTGCCAATTTTCCATTTTTATGTGCCAAAATGAAGGAATTCGGGACTAATAGTCCAATGCATCATAATTAAACAGACTAGTGCATCGGTCTACGAGCTGAATACTACCCTGAGATCGAATAGAAGCGCAACTAAAGGCCATCGTGAACTTTTCGAAGCAGTGTTGCCAATTTATTATTAATTTTTTTAACATAAAATTAGGGTTTTTCCGAGATTTTTGGCGGAAAACGTACCTTCATGGGCTATAACTTTGATGAGTATGGGCTAAACATTACGACTCGATAGTAAATGAACGCTACAGACGGAGAAAATTGAATTCCGAACGCAATGTTGCCAAGTATATTTTAATTTCTTACAAAAATTAAAGATTTTCTCACGTGAATGCTTCGATAACGTAATTTCCAAGGCATTCATGTCATTCTGATGACTGAATATCACCATGGCATAGTACATGATTTCTGTTCAAGGCAAAAATGGAAAGTTCAGAGTAACGTTGCCAAATTGTGTACATTTATTTTACGACGAGACGCCGATATTTTTGAGCTTTTCGTGCGAATAATCGTGCTTTCAGGTTCCTTCACCATACAAGGTAGGCAAACTATTACCATACAATACTATCGGATTGATTTTTAAAAGAGAAGACGAATTTTTAAGTCTATATTACCATTTTAAGGCATTTTTACGATAAAATGATGAGTTTTTCAGCTCCAATTTGAAGATATTTTTGAGAAGCAAAACGTGATTTTAGTGGTTTTCTCTTTTTGGGAGGCGTCTCGTCGTAAAATAAATGTACACAATTTGGCAACGTTACTCTGAACTTTCCATTTTTGCCTTGAACAGAAATCATGTACTATGCCATGGTGATATTCAGTCATCAGAATGACATGAATGCCTTGGAAATTACGTTATCGAAGCATTCACGTGAGAAAATCTTTAATTTTTGTAAGAAATTAAAATATACTTGGCAACATTGCGTTCGGAATTCAATTTTCTCCGTCTGTAGCGTTCATTTACTATCGAGTCGTAATGTTTAGCCCATACTCATCAAAGTTATAGCCCATGAAGGTACGTTTTCCGCCAAAAATCTCGGAAAAACCCTAATTTTATGTTAAAAAAATTAATAATAAATTGGCAACACTGCTTCGAAAAGTTCACGATGGCCTTTAGTTGCGCTTCTATTCGATCTCAGGGTAGTATTCAGCTCGTAGACCGATGCACTAGTCTGTTTAATTATGATGCATTGGACTATTAGTCCCGAATTCCTTCATTTTGGCACATAAAAATGGAAAATTGGCAACGCTGTACAGCCTAAACGAGGTTTCACTTCAAGTTGAAACTTTTCCCGGAAGTTTGCCTTACCATAAGCTTTCGTTTGAGCCTTGTCTCGTTGACCAACTCGGGTATAATAGTCTGTTGAACCATGATGATTCAGTATTTCGTGAGTTTAGCGCATAAAAATGGAAAATTGGCAACGCTGTACAGCCTAAACGAGGTTTCACTTCAAGTTGAAACTTTTCCTGGAAGTTTGCCTTACCATGAGCTTTCGTTTGAGCCCTGTCCCGTTGACCAACTCGGGTATACTAGTCTGTATGCACCGGACTATTCAGTCATTTCCTTGAGTTTAGCACATAAAACTGGAAAATTGGCAACGCTGTACAGCCTAAACGAGGGTTCACTTCAAGTTGAAACTTTTCATGGAAGTTTGCCTTACCATAGCTTTCGTTTGAGCACTGTCCGTTGACCAACTCGGGTATAAAAAAGGGGCGAAAAAACACCACTTTTTGGCGAGGCTCTTTCCAATTCGGGGTTTTTCCGGCGTCAGTATATTTTGAAATTTTTTCTCAAAAGTCCTTGAAATCATGCTTTTTTCAAGACTTGGATTTGAAACATTTCCCCCGGTCACCTTTCGGAACAGTAAAATTTGACAGGTAGTGTGCAACATTGCAGACCAAGATCGTCGGTTTGCGGTCTCATCTTCGATGTGCGTTACCACCAGGTTCGCCTTCAATTGATAAACTAGGCAAATTCGGGTGCTCCGGAGTTAAAATAGTTGTATTCACAAATCGATGGTTGGAATTGAAAAATGCTCATCTACCATAGCGATGCTGCAAATCTCCGCGTATGTTGAAGGAGGCTATAAGAGCTTTTCTTGGCATTTTTTGTGAATTCTACACGGAGATATTTACCAAAACTTTCAAGGACATATTTTTGCTAGTTTCCAAAGAGAGCAAGATGATTGGATATTTTTAAAAGAGGCAATGGAGATACGCATTTTTCGACTCGAGTCATCATTTTGATATGAGCAGTGGATGTCTCATATTGGATCCATATCCGCTTTTCTTATGTGTCCTTTTCACAAGATGAGCTATTATACTGATCTCAATGTTCATTCAACTGCGTAGGGATACTGCAAAATTTAAGGTAATCGACAAGTCTATGTCCTTTTATTAACATCCCTTTCTCTCCATCCCTCCTTTCACTCTATTTTGGAAAAAATGAGTCGAGATCAGTTTAAACTCAAATACTTAGTCGAGAATTTCTTCCCGTCAAAAATTCAAAGCCGAGAAAAAATATTTTAAATGTAAAAATGACCATTAAACTTTGTCCTTGTCTTATGGAGCATCTACTCAAACTTCTTTTCTCGGTTCAGGCTCGACTGCGTTTCCATTGGTTGATCCAACAACTTGGCAACATTGTCTTTTCTCCATTCAAACCCATGGAAATGTATCGACATTTGGAGGAGCCAGGTTCTTCGGCAAGAATCGATTATTTAGCATAGGTTTAAATGGAGGAAATCCGGTGTTGCAAAATTGCTGGATCCACCTCTGTGCGTTTCTGTTATAAACTTGGTCCAAATAACCCACGATAGGATATTTCCTACGACACATATGCGAGTTTTTTCTAATTTCACGCGGATGAAAAAATCAATCTATTATCTTGAAATAGGTTTAAACTAAGTAATTGAAACTAAATACCTACACTGTTTTAAGATATTAAATAAAGGTTATCCCGTTCTATTAGGTTTAGCGAAAAACAAGAACAATCACCCCAAATTCTATGCAATCACAATCTGCCCGAAAATGACAATAAATATAACAATTTTCATCCCGGTTTGTTTTTATGTGCTAGAGGATAAAAACTCACGGCACTGAAGTGTTACGAGGGGACGGGCGGTAGTGGAAAAATCCGAAATTTAGCGTTACGTATTTTATGAGCGGCTCCCTATTGAAAAATAGATGTCGCAGGCAAATAGTGAAATCAGGCATTTTGTCAAATGCCTAGGCAGATAGTTAAATTTTGACGGTTTATACAAAATTTTGTGAATTCATGGCGAAGGCCTCACGAATTTTCAATATTTTTGGAAAAATAACTCATGGAACCTACGATCTCTTTTTGTCTCTTCCTCTTCAATTGCTTCTCATATTTTAAAATGTTGAAATTCCGAAAATTTTGTATTCCATGACATGCTGAAAATTTCAAGATAAATGGCTGCTCAGAAGCTAAAAGTTGTTTAGAATACTATTGTGTGATGCAATTTTTTACTGAGAATTTAATCTCACACGAGCAATGAATTATTTCTGTGTAAAAGTAGGAAAATAATCAAAATTTCAAACTAAGTTCGAATATTTGACTATTTGCCTAGGCATTTGACAAAATGCCTGATTTTACTATTTGCCTGAGACATAGACACCTCGCCCTGCTAAAAAAGGTGAGTACAAATGAGTAGAAAATCAAAGTCATATGAATAGAATTTCAATTCATATGAAGAGAATTTCAACTTATATGAAAAGAATTTAACTCATATGAGCAGAATTTCTCTATTCACTTTTCGCCGACTTATATGACTAGAGATTCCAACTCATATGACTATAGAGATTTCAACTTTCATGAGTTCAGCGTTGAATCTACCGTGTCCGATATCTCAGAAACTAGTCACCGCACCAAAAAAATTATAAGAACAAAATGTTCTTAGTTTTCAAATTTACCTCTATGTCGGTGTCTCCTGGTCAAAAACACCACTTCTGAAAAATGAAAAAAATTGAATTCATATGAGTTGAACTTTTCTACTCTTATGAGTAGAATATTCTAGTGGTAGGTATGAGTAGGATTTCTACTCATATAAGTAGGAAATTCTACTCATGTGAGTCGGCGAATTCTGAATAGCCTACTCATCATTTTTAGCAGGGCGGGCGCAGAGCCGCACCGAATTTTTCCCGCCAATAATTCGAAGTCCGCGAGAGCAGTTTCGAATTTCAGTCGCTCGACGCGCCAATCGCAGCCGCGATCGTCCCCCGCGGTTTCAGCTCCGCCCCTCGGTGCCGAGCGGCAGAAACGACTGAAACAACATCTCACTCGTCCCGCCTCGCAGGAACCGGCCGGAAGCGCCCCTGTCACGCGGTTCCGTGTTTTAGTTTTTTTACGCAATTCCGCGGGTGGTAAGTGAAATGTGTCGATCGTGTCGCCATGTGCCGATGAGATAGTTTTCCGTGTCTGTTCTGTGATTTCGGATGATGGCGTTCCCAGGGAATAACGTGCATTGCAGAGGGATAAAATTGTCCATCAACGCGAAGGAGAGAGAACCTAAGGTGAGTCATTTGGCTCATTCCCAAAGTTTCACAGACGTGAGTTTCTCGCTTTTTCCCTTGGTTTTGATCAGTGACGGACCCGAAGGATGGCATCGTCCCCTTCATTCTTGAGTCAAAAAAAAAAAAAAAAAAAAAAAAAAAAAAACACTAAAAGACGACAATGACAATAAGTATAGCCAATATGAAAAACCACAAGTGCCAGTTAATGGCCACAAAATTTTAGTTATCGTGTCTTTAACCCTCTATGGCATGAATTAATTTTGGATTTTGGATTCTGCGGGACGCAAATCTACGCTGTAGCTGGCTTTCTTAAAAACATTAATTTCCAATTTATTTTTGTAAAAATTTCAAAATTTCTATATTCATGTTTTCAAAAACGAAAGCACTGATACATGCCTCTTTGGAACATCATGCCGCAGAGGAATGATTCTATTTTTGACCTACCAAAAAATCCACGTAGAAGCGAAATTGTTACATGCCATAGAGGGCTAAAGCCACAAACACTGTTCAATTAATTTCTACTGAACTTTCATGAGTTTTTGCCTTTTTTGCTGCTCATCCCTTTTTTCTGAAACAAGTGTTCACAAAAAAGTAGTAAAATTGGCGAAATCCGTTAGTTTATACCGGCATAATTTAAATTTACGCGCCGAATTGAGATCTGAGGGTGATGTCGTTCTGAATATTTTTCAGTTTTCTCCGTCCTGGAGGGGGAGAGAGGGGGGTCTCAAATGGCTCCCCCACTTTTTCCGTAGTTACCCTTTTGAGCCGCCCCTGCGGGTCGATTGCTAAATTGTTATCGAATGACCTTGATCGATATATATCATTGTGAAGATCGGGATTTATCAATTAAACTCATTCGATAACGAGTCAACAATCGACCCGCTTTGATTTCCGGCCTGGTTTCCACTTGTTCATTCTGTAAATTCTGTTTCTGGATTGAATTTTTGTCGGTAAAATCTCATGGAAAACAGGTACATGCAATGGTAAGCTTTGTGGGCCTATCACGTGCGAATGATCATTGATGATATAAAATTTAAAATCCCGGCATGCTCAATCCCAAGTGTTGCTAAGATTGAGCAACTGTTTCTCTCATAGAGTCGGGATTTTTTTTTCTCATGGTGAGGAGCACTTAAACTTCGGGGCGCCTGATCTGCCGTGGCAAGGAAGAACGCCGTATGAACATCCGAGAGTTGCTAAATTTCCCAGGATAAAAAATGCATTTTTTAGAAAAGTTGTGCATAGTTTTCCTTGAAATTTTGAGATATTTTAGACTAAAGTGTGCGCAAAATTGTCTGAAACATTTGAAGAAAAATATCCAACCGTTTCCGTAAAAATTCGTATTTTATCGTGAGAAATTTGGCAACACCTGATGGCTCATACGACGTTTTCCCTTGGCATTACGGTGATGGTGTTCGACTTCTCACCCTTCAACCGTCCATTAGTCCAGCATTTTTAGATAATTTTTTTAGACGAACCAACGAAAATGAATACGAGCTCATCTCAGCTTCATGATTTTGAAATGGGTTAATCATTAATCGATGGTCAGCAAAAAATGATGAGATCTGAGCGAGCATGTGTGGGAACATGACGTCATTTTGATCTTTCACAGTCATAGTGCGCATATATAGTCTCTCCCTTCTGATTTCATCGGTTAGTCACCAACACCAGTTGCTCCATATGCTTAGGGGCCGTCCACGTCACCGATTTCCCCCGACTTTTTACCCCCCCCCTCCTCTCCCATTGTTACCTACATGCCACTCACCTTCAGACCCCCATTTCCCTTAAAATTACGCCATTTTAAGCGACAACCCCCCCCCCCCCATCCACCCCACTTTACGTAGATACGGTGTTGATGCAAACCTTTGCTGTACTGCCGTTCTACGGAAAAACGCCGTATGAGCCTTTACACCTTGCCAGATTTACTTCAATAAAAACGGAATTTTCTTGGAACATTGCGAACATTTTTCTCCAAATTGTTCAGATAATTTTGTTCGCAATTTGATCTAAAGTATCTGAAAATTTCAAGAAGAAATATTAATAACTTTCCTCAAAAATACATGTTTTATCTAAAGGAATTTGGCAACTCTCGAATGTTCATACGGCGTTATTCCCCAGCACGGCAGTACAGGTGTATCACACGCTGATTCTTCCGGTAAAAATGACTCGGAAATAACGTTGAGCACACACGAAGAGTCTCCATCCTTTTCTCACAAAATTCAAAGTTTCCTGTTCAAAGTTTTACTGTTTTCAAAATAAAGTATATGACGGTAGTAAGTTCCTTTCTTCAGACATGTTCAGACAGGCTGCGCTTTTGAATTTACAAGATTACACTATGTCATAATCCGGTGACTTCACTTTTGCTTGACACCCCCATTCCCATTTGTAACATACACGTCGCTCACCACCAGATCCTCTTCTCCCTCGGTAGTAATTTATGAACGGCTCAATAGACGCGCTTGTCAAATTGTCGAAACTTGGTTGGAAAAATCAGGAAAGTTTGGCGAACACTAACTTCCCTGGTAAAAATTGGCGATAAGAGCTGCGTTTCAAAATACCATAGGAATTCTTATAGCCGGCTAAAGAAGGCTACAGAAAATCATATAGCTGGCTGTAGAATGCGGAGAAAATCATACGGCCGGGCTATACGAAGCGATAAAAAATTATGCAGCCGGGCTATAGTTCCTATCGCCGGGCTTTACACTTTATCGCCTGGCTGTTGCTTTTTCGCCATCGATTGTAAAAGGCTATAAGAAATTGTGTAGAAATTCGTGTGCTTTGGAAATCATTAAGTTTGATACGGAACCACCTTAATATTTACAAAACACACGTTATATTTTCCTTTAATACATATTTTTTTTCATCAATTAAAACGAGAATAATCCATACAGGATGTGCAAACATTTCAAAATCATGAGTTGAATAACGCTGACTCCGCCAGATTAAATATTAGAGCCTAACACAAAGCGGAGCGGCGACGCACTGGCGCCTACAAACCTAACAGGGATACTTCACGCATTGCGCAACGCGTGAAGTATCCCTGTTAGGTTTGTAGGCGCCAATGCGCGTTTCGCGCTGGCTGCCCGCGCCGCAGCGTGCCACGGCGCTTGAAGCAACTATTTCACACCAGAGGTATTGCACAGTATCATACGAAACTGAAGGCGCTCTAATATATTAGGAATGGCAGGCATCCATCAAAAGTACGGAGCTTTCCTCGCAAAATAAATCAAGATACTACGGCCCAAAAAGAGAGCAGTGGTCCAAAAACTCACTAAGTCCTAGCATCCGTAATTAGTGACGTTTAGCATACACTTTATCGCCTGGCTGTGTTGCTTAGTCGCCATCGACTATAAAAGGCTACAAGAAATTGTGTAGCCGGCTATAGAAGCTATTGGAAATCTTACAGCCGGCCGTAGGTCTATAGTATTTTGGAACACAGATTCCACTGCCAATTTTTACCAGGGTTGCTAGACGACATCACTAGTTTTCCTCACCTGGATGAGATCTCCGTTAATAATGGCTATAAGAAGTCGGAATTTGATACACTCTATCATGTTTTTCAGTGGCGTGGCGGGCTTTAAAAATATCGGATTGATCTGCCATTTAAACCTATGGAAAAGGATCGATAAACAGGGTGTCCGCGACGAACACCTCAATAATCGATTCTTAATCATAGCTTTAAATTGGGAAATATCAATAATCGATCATTGGTGTTTTGCTGCTTTATGACCGTCCACGTGAGAAGAACCTATGCGCCTTCAAAATCAGAAGCTAGCAAAAACAATACCGTCATGCGCGAATAGTTATCTCAGCTGCGCCGTCCGAGCTTATAGTGAACAAAAACTCAAAATCGAGTCATTGATATCAGAGCATGGAGGGATTTCATACCGACATATTAGAATAAAAATCCCTAATAATGGCAAACCAAACTGCAAATTATTGTGGTTTGAAGTTTGCAGTCCAATAAACGTAGTTTGAGAAAAAGCCATCTAAAAAATTCTAGGCTGTCATGTTTAAAGCATGAAAATGTCGCTTTGAAATGCAATCTGTGTTGGAAAAATGAGCATTCACTCGCAACTTACTTTCCAAGTCCAGTTCCAGTACCCGAGACGAGAGAGTGTACTTACTCCCGTCAAAATGCCAACATCTGATATATTGCTATTCAATCCGACACAAATCGCTCTATAAAATATTTCCTTTCATCGATTGAGTACCCACTAAGGAGCCTTTTGAGGTCTAATTTTGCAAAAAGGAACTACTTTTTGGCTGAACCATATAAGCACGTATTTAGGTACATGAGAGAACCTATTAGCACTTACCGCTCAATGAATCGGAAAACAGTGGTCCCTTTCTCCAGAATGTACAGCCCATATGTGGCTTTCAACAACCACGATCTGGCACGATCGGTCTGTCAACATCCGATTTATTGCGATTCAATCCGACAAAAATCGCTCTATAAAATATTTTTTTTCGTCGATTGAGTAGCCACAAAGGAGGCCTTTTAAGGCCTAATTTTGCATTGAGGAACTACTTTTTTTGGCTGCACCATAAAAGCACGTATTCACATGAGAGAACCTATTAGCACTTACCGCTCAATGAATCAGAAAACAGTGGTCCCTTACTCCAAAATGTACAGCCCATTTGTGGTTTTCAACAACCACGATAGGTTCACTTGCGTGACAAACTCATTTTGGAAATATCCGAGGAAAAGGTGCATGATAAAGGCCCTTTGATGTGGTTATGGGCAATTTTTTGCTCATTGTTATGACGTGGGTGAGGCTTTACGTCATCGCCAAAAAATCGAGCTGCGTGACGAATCCCCAGATCAGAAGCGGAAAATCGTTTTCATCGGCGCACAGTGGGTCGAGTCAGTTAGAAAGACCGGACATGAAATTTTTAACTATAACTGCAAACTTTGATGTTTAATTCGTCAAATGTTAAATTTAAAGAGGTGTCTCTTAGAAAATATTGCACGAGGAAACCAGCAGAACCACCCTTAAAATCTCAAAGCTTTGATTTACCGAAGTTAAACGCTTTTAAAGTTTCCAAATTTTGTCCAACCTCTCCTACTGACTCGTTCCACTGTGCGGCTGTGGTTCTCGCATCCAGTAGATTCAACTCGCAAAGGCATTTAAATCAAAAGGGACTATATCCATTGTAACACAAACCCTGCCATGTCTGTATTCTTATGGATCTCAGGGCTCATGTCAGAATAGACATAGTTCCTTTTGACTTAAGAAAAACTGTGCAAAAAAAGTTTGATTTTCTTGCTGCGTTGTGGAATTTGAATTTTTAACTTCCAACATCCTATTTTTAAAAATGAGTCGAGTACATTTCAGTTCAATTTTGTGGCCAATTTTAGACGAGGAACAGCGTTTGAATCCTATATTTTTTTGCCCTGAATAGGACGGATGAGATTCCTCGAAACTGCGCTTTTTGAACTTCGACGCTGCACCCCTCAAATGGCAGTCAACACATCTCTAATACCAGACATTAAAAAATACGTTTCAAAAACTTTTGGAAAAAAAAATAAAAAGTATTTATTTTTTTCAAACAAATCTTATATATAATGCAACTACTACAAGAAAATGTCTTGTATCTATCTAAACTATTTAAATTAAATTAAATAATTAAAAGTAAAAATAAAAGGTAACGTTAGACAGCAATACAAAAATTTCCTTCTCAAGACCTTGTGTTGTTCTAGGTAAAATATACGTGTTAAAAATGATCATCTAACAATCATAACGAATCCTGATCAAGCTAAAAATTCACAACGTTTAGTACGTTAAAAAGTCCAGAAAAATTAATCTTTTTTTCAAAGAGTTTATAAGCATTTTACTCAAGCATCTTAAATAATTAAAAAAACTGGTATAAAATGAGTTTTTGATCATTTTTTTCACTGAAATAACCTTTTAATGAATCCAAATCAAGGGCTTTCCAGTCTTTAAAGACTGAAATTGTAAAAATTTTTCAAGAGATATCTCCCAAAACTGAACGAATTTTCCAAAATTTTTAGGACGTTGTTGGCATTAGGGATGATTTTCGGCGATACGATGGATGGATCATGGTTTGGATACATGGACTCGGCGAGCGCGGAGCCGAGAGTCGGGGAGCCTGCGGATGGCGCGGAGGGCTCAAGAAACAGTTATATATTTGGAAGAATCTCTGGGCAGGAGCCAAAAAAGCATCCAGTCGCCCGAGCCAGAGCAAGTATACGGAATACGTAGTAGCGGGGCGCTGCACACAACACTAGAGCCGTTGAAACACGATCCATGTATTCCCTAACTTCTCCATTTCACCCTCTCGGGTCGCACGCCCCGTTGTCACGTGAGGCCGAGGCGCAGAGATATCCGCGGATCTAGAGTCCCTTTATACTGAGAGTCAAGACAATTCGGCTCATGGATGTCACAAACGGGAATAAAGATTACAGAAATTGAACGTTTTTCGTAATCTTTGATCGGCCCATTCTCAAATGCCTTTCTCCGTTCCTCCTCTCATTCCGTTTGTTCCTTGCCGAACCCGCAATTCCCTGGTCCATTCCAGATTATAATCTTTGCAATTGGTGAAAATGTAATCTTTATTCCCGTTTGTGACACTGTGGAGGCCTAAAATACGGGAACCAATCAGAAATGGATTCAAATTGTCTTGACTCTCAGTATAAAGGGACTCTAGTATCCCTATTCTGCCGTCAAAGGGAAAACGCCGTATGAACATTCGAGAGTCGTCAGATGTCTCCCGATAAAACATGTATTTTTGAGGAAAGTTATGCTCATCTTTCCTTGAAATTTTCCGATATTTTAGATTAAATTGCAAACAAAATTGGGTAAAAAATTTGTAAAAAAATTATGACAATTTTCCCAGTAATTTCATTTTTTATCGATGGAAATTTGGCAACGCCTGAAGGTTCATACGGCGTTCCTCCTCAGCACAGCAGCATTGTGGTCTTAGGCGCGCCTACGTCATTTTGCTAGGAGTGGCCTGGCCACCCTATCGCCGCCGGGGGTCTGGGGGGTATGGACCGTTGGACCCCCAGGATTTAGAGGGGGGCCTCTTCCGAAAATTCGTTGAAATTTTAAATCAATTTGGACCTACTTTGAGGCTTTCGTGACGCAGATTTTCCATCCATTTCTGCGAAAAATTACGTTTCATTTTTTACTTTCAGCGCGAAATACTTTCGAATTGTTGCATTCAACACATCTGGACATTTTTCGAAATTTTAACTCTTTTTGGACGCATTTTGAGGCTTTTATGGCGAAAATTCAAGAACATACCAACTGAATGAACACGGTGATTTCATTTTAGACTCTACATTAGAAGAGATAATGATCCTCGACGAAGGTTTTTTCTTACCATCCAGAATTTCCAGGGGTTAGGGGGTGGAGGGAGAAGATGATAATATTTACTCCCTTACAGAATTGAAAACTATCACTTCTGTGAATATCCCCTATTACCTCAGCGCTTTTTTTCAGCGCAAACTTTAAGTCCTTAAAGCAAGATTTTATGGACGATTTTTGGGGGGCCCCCGCAGGTTCCCCCCCAAGCCCCTCTACCCTAAATCCAGCGCTGCCTTGGAAAGTGCCCGGCTAGATATTCAAGTCATTTGGCGAACTCCATGTTCAACAAGTTGATCATCGATTACCGCGTTACGTCCCTTCCTTGACGTATGGGCGATTGCTCCTGTCTTACACCAGCTCCAAAGTTATTGCACAAAATTTTTCATTGAAGTAGCTCGTCAGATCTAAAATTCCGGCGCGTGCTAGAGTTTTATAATTCCCAAGATTTCTGAGGAAACCTGGCTACCGATCAATCTCAACTCCTATTTCCCAATTCCCAACAAGTCGGTTGGAAGGAGCTATTTGTGAACATGAACACCCAACACCCAGTCAAACACCCAAGACTCGGCTGAACGTCCAGTATTACGACCCTGCTCAGTACTTGACTCTCTCCCGGCCCCGTTTGGGGGCGTCACGCCCTCCTCAGCTCAAACGAGACCCAAAAGAATCGAATTGTTTTGATAGGGATTCCGCACAGTCCAAAGTGCAAAAGTCGCATTTTTGGCAAAATTTGAGGCAGCAGGGAAAAATGTACTACATTCAACAAGGAACGAATCCATTTTTGCATGAGCCCTGGCTTGCATAGAAGGACATACTAACTAAGACTCATCAGAGAATGGTCATGTTCCCTTTTGAAAACTACTGATTCATCTAGGAAATACCATACCTGACTCAGTTTAGAAACAACATTCGTGCCTTGGATTTCCATAAGGTGATAGGTGCTTTCATGGGTGAGCCAGAAATAATAGTTCCTAATTTGAAAATGTAATCCTCATGTGTTTTATGACGAAATCGGATAAGAATGTATCACTGCTTAGGATGATTATTTTGCATCATTTGGCTTGAAAAAATCTGAAAATAAAATAAAACTGACCCTTGGACGGAAATTCAAAGTCTGAGAACAAAAAATAGGAAATTCAAGAAAACCTTTGGAAAAGTTTCCCGGCGTTTGCTCTTTTCAATTCCGGGCGTGATTCATAACTCTTTTTTGCGTCTTCTTCTTCTCTTTTTCCTCTTATTCATGTTCCTCTTCTTCCTCTTGGTTCACACTTAGGTCCACTTGGTTTCTCTTGGGGCGTTCACACGCTCATAACGCCATTGATAATGCAAAAGGCTTGAAACTTTGTCCGGACACTCTTAAGAGTATTAGAAAGTGATTAGTTTTTGAAACCTTATATCTTTATTTTACTTTTAAACCAGTTTTTTTTCTCACTAAATTCGAGTTTCCGCCTCAAGATGATTTGATGGCTGGAAGGATGGCGGTCAAAATCGCATGCTGTGTCACGATAAGTGGCTCCATGTTTTCAGTTAGCCGCTATTCTCCTTGAGTTTTAAGATCGCAAATTGGTTGGCACTGGAGTGAAAAATTTACTCACCAAAGTGATAAACAAATTCAATTATCTAGAAGGAAATCCGATGTGCGTGTTGCTTATTTACAAATTGAAGGCGCTCCCGCTTTACGAAGGCTGTGCTCAATTCATCCTGGCACCTTGATACAACTATTCGTGTTCTACGGATGTGTAAGTTGCAGATTCAAAAGTAGAAGGCGCTTTATATTTTCTTAACTTCCAGAGATGCACGGGACTTATAAGTTGTGCCAGTTGTAACCAAACTGATACAAAAAATTCGATGACCAAGAAAAAAAGCCCACAGTTTTTTCCATAGGTAGGCTCTTAGGCTATTATTTTTTTTTAGATGGAAATTCGAGTTCTCATCTACTATTCAGAAAAGAAAACAAGCAGTTCCAACGCCAAAGCGTTGAAGGGCGTATCATTAACAATGCATATTATCACCAGTTTATATACCCGAAGACTGACGAAGATTGAAATAAAAATGGGAAACTTTTCCCACTAAACTCTTCAGAACTTCAGAAACATGAATAAGAAGAAAAGGGGAATAAGAAGAAGAAGAACAAACATATGAAGAAGGGGAAAACCAAGAGGAAGAAGAGGGACATGAATAAGAAGAAAAAGAAGACGCAAAAGAGAATGTGACAAAGAAGAATAATAATAACAACAGCAACAAGAAAAGTGAGAAGAAAGAACGAGAACAAGAACAATAATCAGAAGAAAAGGCAAGAAGGACAAGAAAAACAAGAGGAAGAAGAAAAGCCGAAGAAGATAGGAAAGAAGAAAGAGAAGACGAAAAAGAGGAAGAAGGAGATGGATTTGGTAAAAGTCAAGGGACCTATACTGCCGTGCTATGGAAAAACGCTGTGTGGACCTTCAGGCGTTGCCAAAAATCCTTTGATAAAACACGAATTTCCTCATAAACATATGAATATTTTCCTTTCAATTTTTCATGTAATTTTGTTCGCAATTTCATCTAAAGTTCCCGAAAATTTCGAGGAAAAATATTCATAACTCGCCTCAAAAATAAACATTTTATCCAAGGAAATTTGGCAACTTTCGAATATTCATACGGCGTTCTTCCTCAGCACGGCAGTATAAGTAAAAGTCGCGGAAGCGATAAAACTCCGTAGAGAAAAAAAAGGAGGTGTTAGCATTTCGGGCATCTTGGATTTTTTTGATGATTTGATCACGTAGGTCGGTACAGCGACGTTTTTATCCTGTCGATTTTCTTGGAAATGGTGTAATTTAAGGAAATAAGTCATTCTATAAAAAGTGCTTGAAATTATATAATGAGTTGATTTAAGTAAAAAAATCTGACATTATGGTCCGTTTTTCATATTTCAAATTCCGGATTTCGCTGGCCAGGTTGTGGCGACCTACGTCACAGGGTAAACAAACCTCAAGATGCAAACGCCTCCTTTTTTTTCTCTATGATAAAACTCTAGGAATAGTCTCCACGTATAATAGATCAGAAGTATGGTAAGGAAAATTTACCTTGGGCAAAATTTTAGTGAAATTCAAGGGTGATGGGTACCCGCGGGACCCGGGAAGGCCGGCTCGGACGGGCGATGCTCCTGCCGATGCGGCCGGCGCGGGCTCCCCGGCTCCAGAGCCATGTGCGCGGCCCCGGGGCCCGGGCTCCGGCGAAACCCGACACCCGTCCAACAAACAGACCCACTCGTAAAAATATCCTGTTACAACTTTGAAAAACATATTTCAAGACCCCCAATCGTCAGCCAAAGCCCCGACTTCGACTCCGCCGCGCCTAGGTGTATTTATAATCCCCGCTTATCAAATTATACGACCAGTGCGGGGTTTTCTCCACCGTGGCGCACAGTTGATCAAGGCGATAGAAGAGGTCGCACAAAATGGGAAACTTCAAACGCTCACAACTCCGTTTATGCACAATTTTGAGGTTTTGAAAGTGGTTCCATTGGTTTCCGTGTGAAATTTCCTTGAGAAAGCACCCCTTGAAATTTAAAATGTGACGAAATTAACTTCGAAATTTACAACTTTAGTCAAAAATTTCATATCCGACTTCTCTAATTGACTCGATCCACTGTGCGGCGTGGTGTGGCGTAGCTTTCGCGGTCGCAATTTGTCCGATTCGAGACGGAAATTTTGAAATTTTCTGAAAGGGCCGTTCATAAGATACGTAACTTTAAATTTGAGATTTTTGACACCCCCTCCCGCCCTTTCGGAACGCCTGAGTAACGTAGGTCCTTGTCCTTGAAATCATACAGACAATATGACGTAACTCTCTTCTCAAACCTCCAACACTGAAATAAGATTCATTGAGATATTCTTTTGACTAAGCGTCATTTCTTGACGACAGAAATTGTTTTTTTTTTCTTTAGTTAAATCCGCTTAATTGAAAGTCGGTTGTTTGAGTAAAGAAAGCGTCGTTTTGTTGTCGTTACGTTTAAGTTTAGAAAAATGATTACAAAATAACGTTATTTAACTAAAAAACTGAATTTCAGTTAGGTATGTATTTAAATTTAAAAAAAAAAAAAAAAAATGTCGATAAGAAACGATCTTTAAGTCAAAATAATATTTCAAGAAAAATTGTTTTCGGTGTAACTTCTTTTGAAGCCCTACTCATTTTAAGAACGGCACCAAAAGTGACGATCTTAGAGATCGTAAAGATCCTCCGTGAAGATCTTTCTCAAATAACTGTTCGTGTTCCACAGATGTGCGTGTTGCATGCTCAAAAATTGAAGGCACTTTCTAATCTTCAAGATCTTAAAGGATCTTAAAGATCTCGAAGAGATGCTCGGGACTTATTGATCGTACCAGCCGAATAACAAAGTACGAGGGGTATTCGTAAAGTAAATTAATATTTGTCATATCTTCTAAAGTAATAAAGATAATTTAAATCTATAAAAATTTTGTGAATTTTCATACTCTCAGCTCCCTAAAAAGCTTCAGTTTTTTGAAATTTGGTCTTCTAATTGCCGAGTGACATTAGTTTTCCCACACCCGTCTCTCACGACCGCGTGTCCAAAATTTACACGCATCTTTATAGGGGTGCTCGATGAGTGTTACTCATTTATTCCTTAGAAAGAAACACAAATATTGATGCAAACAAAAACTGTGATGTCATGAAAAGGCTCAAATCAATATTCAACAGGGCTGGTTTAAGGGGTGGCCAAATGGGCAGCACCCCATGGCGGCAAATCTAAGGGGCGGCAAAAATTTGCAATTTTTGAAGTGTAGGTATAAAAAAAGTCGGATTATAAAAACAAAATTACAACCGAGAAAAGGCGTCAAAATCTCTCATTTCCTGAGAGTATTCCTAATAGCATTTATAATTTTGTCGTCTCTTAGTGATACAAGAGACAACACTTTCAGTAAGTCGAGTTATGAGAGAGACTAAACACACAATTTGGCCTGGAACGGCGCGAATTAGAGAGAAATGATAACGAGGACTTGAAATGAAAAGGAGAAGCCCTCGGCGCGGCGATCGGCATGTAACACATATTAGCGCCTACAAGACTGCACGAATACTTCACGCATTGCATCAAACGCAGTGCGGTCATTGCGGTCAGCGTGAAACGGACAGCGCCTACAAGAATGCATGAATATTTCACGCATTGCGCCAAACACACTGTGGTCAGTGTGAAACGCATAGCGCTTACAAGACTGCGTGAATACTTCACGCGTTGCGTCCAACACAGTGCGTTCAGCAGCGGTCGGCGTGAAACGCATAGCGCCTACAAGACTATCGGAATACATCACGCATTGCGCCAAACACGGTGCGGTCTGCGCGGCGCGGCGGCGGAAGTTAAAATCATTGATCCATATTTATAGTTGTTCTTTCATAATTTTTTCGTTCATTTCTTATGAATGGTAGGCCTTGTCCACACAGAGATAGGTTTACGGAACTTAACTTTCGCGCAAAGTTCCGTGAACTTTTGCTATTAGTGTTGACAGGCCTTCCCCAAAAAATGTGTTCAACACGAGTAAATGCGTCTTATGCACCCCTCCCCGCTAACACGTCCATTTGATGGTTTTCATCGGGTTTCAAAACGAATGAGAAGGGGGCGGCAAGTAGGTGAATCCGGCCATGGCATTCAAAAGAAAATACCTTGGCCTTTTGTCTCGTCAAGTGATGCTGCTTCATGACAATGCTAGGCCCCATACAGCTCATATGACCAATCAGTTGTTGACCTCATTTTAATGAGATCTTTCCCGCATCCTCCTTATTCTCAGGATCTCACCCCACGTGATTTATCACTTATTACCTGAGCTAGAGAAGAGTTTTGGCGAAGAAAAATCCGTGGATGACGATGAGGTGAAGAAGCTGTACAAAAGTGGTTGCAAAAACAGAATCGCCAGTTTTACGCTGATGGAGTAACAAAGCTCTTGCCATGGTATGTAAAATGTGTCCAACGAGATGGGGATTACGTGGAAAAGTAAAGTCAGGTCTTCACAAACATGGAAATCTTAAATTTTAAACAAAAATTCCATTTCGACAATTTGCAGGATGAAGCCGCATGCTACCGTCCTGTGACCTCCCCAGCGCGCGTCAATTTTGGACACGCGGTCGTGAGAGACGAGTGTGGGAAAACGGATGTCACTCGGCACTCAGAAGACCTATAAAAAACTGAAGCTTTTTAGAAAGCTGAGAGTATGACAATTCTTAGATTTTTACAGATTTAAATTATCTTTATTAATTTAGAGGATATGACAAATATTAACTTACTTTACGAATACCCCTCGTATATACAGAAAGAGGTAACCTAACAAAAAATCGGTTAGTGCCTCGACCCACGAATACTAATCTTGAATCTAAAGCCCGTTTCAGATAACTTTAATTCTCTACTCCGTGCATGCAGCGACAAAGGCATGGTTGTCGGAAACGGGCTCTAAAAAGTTGGTTGTTGCGGCTTGATGCGACCATTCGTGTTCCAAGGATCTCCGTGTTGCATGCTCAAAAATTGAAGGCACTTTCGCTTTTCTCATCTCTCCATAGGAGCTCATCTGTTGTTAGTTGCAGCAGTTGCATCACCCGAATGGTAGAGTAGGTACCTATGTAAGGAAATAATTGATATCTCAATCAAAGGAGGCGGAGAAGAAGAAGAAGAAGAAGAAGAAGAAGAAGAAGAAGAAGAAGAAGAAGAAGAAGAAGAAGACGAGAGAGACGCAGGAGACGGAGATCAAGAAGGAGAAGAAAAAGTAGAAGAGGGAGTAGAAGAAGAAGCAGAGAAAAAGGAGGAGAACTAGAAGAGCGGGGATAAGGCGGAGAAGGAAGCGAAGGACGAGAAGGAGAAAAATAAGGAGGAGAAGAAGAAGAAGGAGAAGAAAAAGAAGGAGAAGAAAAAGAAGGAGAAGAAAAAGAAGGAGAAGGAGAAGAAGGAGAAGAAGAGGAAGAAAACGCAAAGGAAAAGAGACAAAGGAATTTCTTAAAAAGAAATAAATAAGAGAAACGCAATAAATTTAGTGTCGGTTGGAATGGCGCACCACACGATTGCGTGTATTTTTTGTACTCCTCGCGACGGGGATGCTGCCTGTGCTAAGGAAGAACATCGTATGAACCTTCGTGCGTTGCCAAATTTCACACGAAAAACGTGTACGTGTGTGAAAAACGTGTGTTTCACACGGTAAAAACACGAATTTTCAGGAGAACTTGTGAAAACGTTCCGTCCAATTTTCCAAAGAACTTCCCCCGCAACGTGATCTGATGCATCAGAGATTTTAAAATTGAAATATTCATTCTTTGCCTCGATAATAAAATTAATACTTTAAGTGGAGAAATATGGCAACTCTCGGATGTTCATACGGCGTTTTTCCTCAGCACGGCAGGATGGGCCCGGGGGGTGATCGGGGCGATCCCCGCCCTCCACGAGAGGGAGGCGTCGCAAGTATGCAGCTAGGGCGAGTGGAGAGGGGGAGTAACGATACGGCGCCAACGGTTAAAAACCACCCCTGGAGCTTTTCGTCTGATTTTTGAGCGGAATTCGTAAATTTCGAGTCGGATCTGACATCCGGGCTGCTGCTGCCGCTGCCTATCGAATGACACAAACTCAATCCGATATCTCATTAGACTGACCGGTAACGCAATATCCAACTCAAACAGCTCCAACTCCGACGACGCCTTTTTCGGCGTCGAATTTCGCCCCTCCGCCCCCCTCCGCCCCCCTCCGCCCCCCTCCGCCCCCGACACACGCCGTTTTATCGCGTCGCGTCGCAGCCTCTTCGATATCGTGTTTTTCCTTTTATCCTGGCTTTAAACATAGGGATGGGCCCTCTGGCTGCCTGGCCAGGATGGCGAAATTCCATGAAAAATAAAATCTTGAAATTTCACGTGAAATATTTCATGAAATTTTAGAAATATGAAAGATATTGAAAAATACCGGCCCCTTATCAAGTTTCGCGGAATGTAAAAGTTGTGACTTTTCCCCAATTTTGTGTGTTTTAGTGCGGGTTGCATACTATAGCCCCTGAAAAATATGAGTATTTCTCAGCCTCGTGAAATTTCATGAAATATTTCATTGAAATTTCCAGATCAATAGCAGATCAATCGAGGTATCGCAAAGCTCGCCGCGCCCTTTTTTCCAATTTTGTGTGTTTGAGTGCGGGTTGCATACTATAGCCCCTGAAAAATATGAGTATTTCTCAGCCTCGTGAAATTTCATGAAATATTTCATTAAAATTTCCAGATCAATTGCAGATCAATCGAGGTATCGCAAAGCTCGCCGCGCCACTGACAAATATCCTTGTGTTGGTACAGATGACCCAACGAACTACAATTTTTGTTTCAGGATTTAAGTGTGAAGAATGGCGGGAAGCCGCTGAGTTGGTGCAATCTTCAAAAACGGGACCGGGGCGAGAGGCAAAAGCGAGTGATGATCGTGGATCGGAAAAGACGAAAACCCAGCTCACCATTTTCCGAGGACAGCTGTGCTTCGGATGATATAGAGGCGTGCAGCATCGGAAGTCCGCCCAGCCATATAGATACGACGTCTCCTAGAGTATCTCCTTTGCCACCCGGTAAGTAGTCTTACTTATCAGCACTAGTATACTGCCATAATGGACCACTAGACAAGGCACAAATTTCAGCATTCTGATACATGTTTCGTAACTAAATTTCACGTAGAACACTCACATTTCAGTCGATTTTCAGAGGGCAGTACGTGCGGCTTTTCTAGCCGAAAATTTACCTGATTTTTCCGGTCTAAGGTATGCAAAAATCAGAAAAAAATTTGGGGGAAATTCCGTAGTACATTTTTGATAAAAATTGAATGATTTGGGTAATTTTTGCAACCTTTGAATACAGTTACAACCCGTCGTTGGGAGACGCCAAGTGTATTCAGTGAAAAATTAGATAAAATTACACGGAATTTCCGGTGATCCGTAACCGTACGGAAAATAAGTAATTTTACTCGTTTATCCCTCCATTTCCCTTTTTCCTTGGTGCAAACCTAGACCGCCCGATACACGATCCACATAAGCATACTCAAAGGGATACCATCCCTGTAACGCGGCACCCGCCGATTCCCGACAGGGATCCGGGGACGGGGACTCGTCACCCGTCGAAGGCGATCCCTCCCGAACCCGACCCTCGCAAGGGATTTAATGAGCGGTTTGTGATTAAAAACGCTGCACGTGTAATTAAAAAAAGGAGCTCGAATTTTTAATTATAGAGCCGGGGATGCGGTGATACTCGGATTCCGTCGAACAGGGACTTTTCCTCGGCCAGGGACTGATGAAGGGACCCACAAGACGCCGGGACAAAGGCGCAGGGACGGGAGAATGGAAAAAAATAGCGAAAGACTAAGCGAAAGAATGGGAAGGATCGAATAACGGCTAAATGATGAAAAGTAATCAATAAGAAGCCTCGGGTCTCGTTACAGTCGGAGAAGGGCGTATACGCGATACCTATTACACGATATCATTCTACAGGGTGATTCTAGCTTGCGTTGTTCAATGTCCAGGAGCTCATTTCGCAACAGGGTGGCAAAATTTCTTAAAAAATAAAATCTAGTAGTTTCGCGTTAAATATTTCCCAAGTAGCATGGGGTTCTCTTTTCTGTCTAGCACTAATTTAGAAATTGTTTATTTTCTAGACAGAAAAATAAAATACAAAGAAAATGGAAAGAAAATAGATGTACGAAATAGAAGTAAGAAAATTATTAAAAAACTTCTATTTTCTGTCTATGTTACGGACACTAATTACAAGGAAAACAGACAATTTTGTCGTCTACGTTCTGTGTTCTTTCTATCTGTTTTCTGAATTTTAAATTCCTAAGAAAGAGATAGAGAAAATGTCTAATTTTTCTCTATTTTCCATCTGGTTTTTGAATATTTTTTCTTAAGGAAATAGCCCTATCAATTTTCTAGACGGAAGATAAATCCATTTTGTAAACAGGAAATAGACTCATTTTCTTTGGTAGTGACACTCACTTTAAATTTTCTGTATATTTTTCATAATGCTAGCTACTTTTTCTTCATTTTCTAAATTTTTTTCATTGATTTTTTTTTCATAAAATATTTTCATTTTGCTACTTGGGTTCATGAAATTTCAGAAATTTATGAAAGATATTGAAAAATGGTCATTCCTTTTCAGGTTTCACAAAATATAAAAATTGTGACTTTCCTCTATTTTTTTGTGCTTGAGTGCGGGCTGCATACTCTGGCCCCTGAAAAATATGAAATATTTCGCCCAGCCTCGTGAAATTTCGTGAAATAATCCACTGAAATTTCCAATCTTTCATTTCTTTCTTACGTTTCATGCCACCCTGTTTCGCACCACTACTCCTAGCTCACATTTCCGGACGATGGAACATTCAACTCCATTCGAAAGTTGCCAAATTGATTTAAACAAATAAAATTTTTAAATAATATAGGTAAATGCCCGATTTTTGTTTAAAATTTGTCGGATTTTTGCATGAAATCAAAGGAAAAATTGGTGAAGTTTTCGGTTAGTATTGCCTAAGTAACATCTGGTAGAAATGAAATTTGCGAGGGAAAATTTGTCAACATCGAAATGTAGTTTCGTTTTTTCGTGAGGAGAATATGAGGTGCTTGTGGGACAAGTGGAATAAGTGCAGTTTCTGCTATTTCAAGGTATACGTATTTAAAGTTTCAAAATTACATGAAGCCCAAGGCGGAAAGGAATTTCAAACTTACTTTATAATGCTTAAAAATTGGTTTTTAATTGACAAGTTTTTACAGAATGTATCCAAAATGAAGGTAGAGATTATTTGATACATAAAATTAGATGGCCAAAACTCCGGGTCTGTAAGAATTCTGTGCCAAGAAAGATAATCTTGTGAATGGGAACATTCGGGAGTTACCGATTGCCACCAGTGGCGTGGCGTGATTTGCAATATATCGATTGATCGGCCATTTAATCCTATGGAAAAGTATCGATTAACAGGGTTTTCACAGTGATTACCTCAATAATCGATTATTTAGCGCAGTTTCAAGTGGGGAAATATCGATAGATCGCAAAGCACGCCACGCCACTGACTGCCACCGGTGAAACTCGACTCTCACAGATGGCTTGACAATTTTGCTCTTGAATTTTTCAGAGCATCTAAGTCTGAATACGTAGCTCTTACGGGAAGCTAGTTTTGGTAAAAGTAAAAAGCACAATTTTTATTGAAAAAAAATCGCACTCCAGAAATCTTGAATCCTGATTCGGAATCACCCTGTATTTACACCATACGCATACAATCAGGAGCAGTGTCTTCGGCCGTAGGAGAGGCGATGGATTTCGCGCGGGGATGAATAATATTTGTAATCATTGGCGGATCCAGAAATTCGGCAACACCGGATTTCCTCCATTTAAGCCTATGGAAATGTATCGATTCTTGGAGGGGCCAGGTGCTCCGACAAGAATCGATTATTTAGCATAGGTTTAAATGGAGGAAATTCGGTGTTGCCAAATTGCTAGACCCGCCTCTGCTCGTAAATAAATAATATCAAATGAAAAATTATCAGGTTTCTGCTTAAGAAAAACCACCCATGTGAAAATTTGGCTACATTTGGAGAAGGTGCTATCTTCAGCCGCCAGGATGTAAGTCCGAGTTGAGTCGGTTTCTGAAAAAATGTATTTCATTTTCCTAGGAGTCACTTTTTCCCTTCTTTTTAGAAACGACGTAAGGGTCACCGGATTTCCATCGCAGATAAGCGATTTTTTGCACAAGGCTTATCATCGCAAGATGAGGTTCAAATATCACTCGGTAAAAAAGTATATAATTTGAATCCAATTCCTGAAACCTTGGAACTTCTGAATAATAATTAAGTATCGGAGAAAATTTGGCAACATTTGGGGACCCACAGGGTATATATTCTAGCTGCCTGGGCGTAATTCCAATAGGAGTCCGTTTTGAAAAAATGGGTTTCATCTTTCAAACAGGGGCCACTTTTTCACATAATTTTATAAACAACGTAAGGGCCATCAGCTCCCTCAATCGCAGGCAGGTTATTTTTAAGGGTAAGCCAGAAATAATGGCTTCTCATCACAAAACGAGGTCCAAATGGACTACACATCCAATATGGAACCACCATTATGGGTCATCCCTGGTAAAAATTTGCAGTAGAATCTGTGTTCCAAAATACTATAGACCTAAAGCCGGCTGTAAGATTTCCAATAGCTTCTGTAGCCGGCTGTACAATTTCTTGTAGCCTTTTATAGCCGATGGTGATTAAGCAACAGCCAGACGATAAATTTTATGCTAAATGTTACGAAATACGGATACTAGGACTTATTTAGTTTTTGGACTACCACTCTCTTTTGTGCCGCAGTATCTTGATTTATTTTGCGAGGGAAGCTCCGTACTTTTGAAGGATGCCTGTCATTCTTAATATGTTGGAGCGCCTTCAATTTCTTATGATACTGTGCAATACATCTGGTGTGAAATAGTTGCTTCAGACGCCGTGGCACGCAGAGAGCGCGAAACGCGCTTTGGCGCCTTCAAACCTAACAGGGATACTTCACGCATTGCGCAATGCGTAAAGTATCCCTGTTAGGTTTGTAGGCGTCAGTGCGTCGCCGCTCGCTCCGCTTTGTGTTAGGTTCTAATATTTAGTCTCGCGGAGTCAGCGTTTTTCAACTCATGATTTTGAAATGTTTGCACACTCTGTATGGATTATTCTCATTTTAATTGATGAATAAAAAAATGTTTTAAAGGAAAATATAATGTGTGTTTTGTAAATATTAAGGTAGTTCCGTATCAAACTTAATGATTTCCAAAGCACACGAATTTCTACACAATTTCTTATATCCTTTTATAGCCAATGGCGATAAAGTGTAAAGCCCGGCGATAGGAACTATAGCCCGACTGTATACTTTTTTATAGCTTCGTATAGCCCGGGTATATGATTTGCTCCGCTTTCTACAGCCAGCTATATGATTTTCAATAGCCCTTTTTAGTCGGCTTTAAGAAGTCCTATGGTATTTTGAAACGCAGCTCCTATCGCCAATTTTTACCAAGGATTTTAGAAACAACGTACATGTCGTTAGTTTCCTTATGAAAATAGGTGCTTACAGGTTAGCCAGAAATTGTAGTTCCCGATTGCAAAATACGGTCCAATCGTCGTTATCCGAACGAAGGACGAACGTAACTCCATTCCAAGGTTGCAAAACTGAATTTTTCACAAGAATGTATCCATGCAAATTTCTTTCAAATTTTTTCCGATTTTCGCATGAGATCATCGAGAGTAATCGGTAAAATTTTTGTCGGAAATGCCCAAGATTCTTCTAGTAAGAACGCAACCTATTCAGGGAAATTCGGCAACATTAAATTGTAGTTACGCTCTTTCGTGAGGAAAACGACAAATCGTCGTCTTTCGGACGAAGGAATGTAACTTCATTTCAAGGTTGCCAAATTGACTCAAACAAGTAATTTATTTTCAAACATGTGCACGTGCGATCTTTATCAAAAAATTTGCTGATTTTTGCATGGGATCTGGGGAAAAATCAGTGAAATTTTCAGTCAGAAATTCCCAAGATTCTCCTGATTAATATGCAATTTGCGGAGGGGAATTTGGCGACATTGAACTGTAGTTACGCTCTTTCGCGAGGAAAACGACGAATATCACGTGGCAAAAAAGTATCATTCGAATCCAATTCCTGAAACCTTGGAACCCGATCCGGGATCACCCTGTATCCACACGATACCTACACAATCAGGGGCGACGTCTTCGACCGGGGTACGGGGGGGGGGGGGGGGTTGCGTTTTGGATTACGCGCCGGGGCGAACACACGCGCGCACGGAAAACGCTTACATTCGTAAATACGGCTAGGGGGGGGGATGGGTAAAAAAAGGAGTAAAAGACGGGGAGGAGGAGGACGCGACGTCGACGGAGATGAGCGGCTCGTCTATCTGACCGAGCTTACGAGACGACGACGCGACGGCGCGCGACGTCGGGTACGTAATTTCAGTACCTCCGCGGTAATTGAGTATCCCGTTTCGCGATTTCGTGCCGCGCGGAAACGCAACACTCCCGGCTCGCTCGAATTACGCCTCTTTCTTAAATTTAACGCCCCCCCCCCCCCCATCCCCTCTCGGGGCTCGGTGGAGTCTCTGGTCGTCCATGGAAGGAGCGAGCATCCAAGTGACGTCACTGGAAGGATTCGATCGGGAAAATTTGAGGGCGGCAACGAGAACGGAAGTGACGTCACTGGAAGGATTCGATCGGGAAAATTTGAGGGCGGCAACGAGAACGGAGGTGATGTCACTGGAAGGATTCTATCGGGAAAATTTGAGGGCGGCAACGAGAACAGAAGTGACGTCACTGGAAGGATTCAATCGGGAAATTAGCGTCCAGTCCACTTTCCTGGGGCTCTCAAACTGGCACCAATTCTTCTTTTCTCAGCCATTTCTGCACGAAATTCCTTGAAAATTTCAAGATCTGATCTGTGATGTAACCTGAACACATCGGGCACCTTCAAAGATCGTCGGGCTGACGATCTTTGAAAGGCAACAGTCAACAGTTCCATCGATGAGCCTCTTTGAAGCCCCTAGTTTGAAGGTGAGCTGGACGCTATATTGAAGGCGGCAACGAGAATGGAAGTGAGGTCACTGGAAGAATTCGACCGGGAAATATTGAGGGCGGCAACGAGAATGGAAGTGACGTCATTGGAAGGATTCATTTGGCATCATGATTTTAGAAATATCAAACCATGATCGCTTTATGATGTCCCTTAAAAGTGCCGTTCAATGGTAATACTGTTATTAAACGCCAGTTAATTGCTGATGCAAGCAGAATTCTTCTCCAGGTTTTTTAGTTGAGAGGCTTGAAGGACACGTGGAATGAGTGCAGTTTTTGCTATTTCAAGAAAAGCGTGCTCAAAGTTTTGAAATTACGTGGAGCTTTATGGCGGAAAGAAATTTCAACCTCAATTTTTGATGCTTAAAAATTGGATTAATGGTATGAATTTTTCACTGAATGTATTTTAAAACCGGTTCCAGTCGAAATCATTGATATTTCAATTTTATCAAAAACTGTACTTATCCAACTTGTCTTCCAAGTCCACGTGTCAACCTTTCGGTTCTATGTTTACGATCCCTCGTATTTTTAAGTTTCCTTTTCTTCCAGCAGTCATTCCCAACGGATACGTAGCGTGCGGCTGGTGCCAAAAAGTTGTCAAGTCGAAAGCGATTAGTTTCAAAGCCGTCAACGGAGACAAATCGTTCTGCTCGGAAGTATGCTTCACTCAGTGTCGCAGGGCCAGCTTCAAAAGGAAGAAAACATGTGATTGGTGCAAACACGTTCGACACACAGTAAACTACGTAGATTTCCAGGATGGCGACCATCAGCTACAATTTTGCAGGTACTTAAATATACTGAAATCCTATAGGGACTGTGAGAAGGCAGAGTAAGCTGCTAACAACTACCCGCCAAGGTTTTGTTACGAATGACCAAAACCGGTGCGGCAAGATTCTTGAATAGCGCCTTCAATCGCTGAGGTGGCAACAATCGGTGCTTGATGCATCCTATTCAGGCTCTGCACCGCCGCACAGTGGATCGAGCCAATTAGAGAGGTCGGACAAGAAATTTTAAACTGAAACAACAAATTTTTATGTTTATTTTGTCATATTTTACATTTCAAGGGGTGCTCTAAGAAGAAAATTTTACGAGGGAACCGATGGAACCACATTTAGAACCTCGAAGTTTTGTATAAACGGAGTCATAAACGTTTTAAGTTTCCAAATTCTGTCCGAGCTTTCCTATTGACTCGATCCACTGTGCGCCTTGCTAAGGAAGAACGCCGTCTGAACATTCGAGAGTTGCCAAGTCGCTCCGGATAAAACATGTATCTTTGAGAAAGATAATGCGTACTTATCCTTGAAATTTTCAGACATCTTAGACAAAGTTGCGAACAAAATTTTCTGACAAAATTGAAGAAAAACATTCACAATTGTACCATTAAATTAGGTTTTTAGTTAAGGAAATATGGCAACGTCTGAAGGTTCATACGGCGTTTTTCCTTAGCCCGGCAGTACACAGACTCGTACTCGTGTTATCCGCAGAACCATGTTCAATCAATGTTTAGTTCCTTTTTAGACTTAGTTGTACTCGCGTGTTTTTTCAATAGAATAAAGGTGAATTAAAAGATTTTGAAGTTAAAACTAGGTTTAAAAAGAACTATGAAGGTTGTATCACTAATATTCGTCATTTTTTTATGCAGAACAACTTACTGCCCTATTTGCCACAAATATGAACAAAACCGCTTGTTCAATATTCCCTGCAATATTGCTTATTGTCGATATCTTGATACTATAATAATAGCTGTCATGAAAACTTCGTTTTCATCCACCGAAACGCTTTATCCCGTTAATGGTCCTAAACGTGAATTATACCTCGATTCATAAAATATGTCACCGATTTTCAATTCGTTTGATCATAATTTGATATGATTTCCATCAAACTATATACCTACATCCATGGCTAAAGTGTGGCACCACGTATCTCCATCGCGGTGTTTCAAAATGTCTGCTCTTATCATATTTTTTCGAGGAGGAACAAACCAACTTTATTCTTTGAAAGTTTTACAGAATACTCTGCTAATGGAGAAGAAAAATCAAGGAAATTTTCCTTAAATTACGTTGACCAGGTTTTCAAGAAAACCACGAAGTATGACAGGAAGTCTACAATCACCACTGCAAAAATGTCTAAGGAAATCGACAAGCCCAGCGTGCATGGAGCCTATTTCAATTTTAATCTTCCGTCACACTCTTACGGCGCAATGATACAACTATTTGAACTCTCCGGAATGCGTGAGGTATCACGCCGCATTTGAAGGCGTTTTCAAAACAGCCAAGTTCCGATACCCGGATTATCGTTTTGCATAGTTCATATTCTTTTGTTTTATTCCGAACCACTTGTTTATTTTTAATCCTCGTATAAAAACCACCCATTTGCTAAATACAATTCGAGCTGGAGCGCACTTCAGCTATGCATTCACTACCTACAACGTCGCGATCATAGAACGTGGTGTCACACTTTGCCGTTCGGCTATTGACATATTTTAGTACGTTTGAAAGCTCTCCCCCTCTCCCTCGCTTTCTTTATGATTGGCATTAATTTCTAAAACTTTCCACTCGTGTTGCAGCGGAAAATGCCTGAACCAGTACAAGATGAACATCTTCTGCCGCGAGACGCAAGCCCACCTGGACCTCCACCCCCACCTGCAAGGCTCGGAGACCACGAAAACCAAAACGGCGAATTCGACCAACCTCATCACGCCGGACCTGTGGCTCCGGGACTGCGAGTCGGACTCCAGCCCATCCGCCTCACCCTCCCCGCCTCCTCACCCACCCTCCCCGCCCACACCTCCATGTGTACCCTCACCCCTGATAGAGATCAAGGTCTCCACCCCTTCGTCGCCTCCATCCTCCGCTACCCCAACCACGAGCGACCACGGCATCAACCTGCGGGTCCGAAAGGAGATCCTCAACCGGAAGCGGAAGAAGGCCGAGGCCGAATCTCCAGTCAATCCGCCGCCTCCACTCCCCAACAACTTCTTCAACTTCAACCCCCACCCCGAGCGGCCGCCCTTCAACCCGGAAGCCCTACATAGGCCGCCCTTCAACCCCGAGGCCATGCCTAGGCCGCCCTTCAACCCCTCCTTCCCGCACATGTTCCCGCCTTTCCACCGCCCTATGCGGCTGCCTCCGCCTCTTTTACCGATCAACCGACCCATGGTGCCGCCTCCACCCCCTCCCAGCCAACTCCTCCCCCCTCCTACGGTGCTAATCCCCTACCCCGTCGCCCTGCCCATCCCAGTCCCCGTGCCGATTCCTGTGCCCATCCCCATCCCCCTGGAGGTCTTCGCCACCCTCCGGCAGAAGGAGGACAAGTCTAGTCAGCCCCCAGCGGAGAAGGTGCAGGTCAAGACGGAGCCCGTTTCACCACCGCCTACCGCCTGGCAGGAGGCGGAGGAGGAACCTGAGAAAAGACCGACCTCCAGGGCATCTCTGGAGAAGCAGAAGACTGTCCCCGCACCGTGTATCTAGTCAAGATTTCAGGGTCGAGTTGCGTAGTCTGGGAGATTTTTTTCGACGAAATGAGGAGAGTTCGCTGTGTCAACGGGCTCCAAAGGTTGGGTGCGTGCAAATATCTGTGGATTTACTGATCAACTTTTTCAAAATTTGAAGGAAAAAAACGCTCTTCGGCTTTGCTTAATGTCCTCCTCCAAGTTCTCCAAGCTGAGGCTTCTATGACCGTCTACCACCACATCATCAAAGAGACCATCTCAATAATTTTTTTACCTTCTTCATCTATATAGAAAGGTTTGAGAATGTGTGTAGCATTGTCAGTACTTTAGATTAAATAATACACGCTGACTCTCAAAAACCCCACCCACGATGGTGAAACATGAGGTTGTACATGGTTTGTATGAGTTCAACTTCAGAACTGCACTGAGGTATATGACCAAAAGATTGCTAAGGAGGGTCTGAATTTTTTTTTCTTAGAAACTTCGTGGTGGTTAAATTTGCTCTACCGGCGGGCCGATTATTGAAACTTATAGACAAAGCTATAGACAAACACGACAAAAGGGATTTGGAGGGATTCTATTGGTGGAAGCAGGTGGTGGTAATGGACATAGGAAGTAGGTAATAGACTAACTAACGGCAACCCATTAAATACCCGACAGTTAGTCCATCATTTACTTCCTTAGTCTATAAGAACCAACCATGTCAACCAAGAGGATCGCTCCATACTCCCTATGTCTTCTTTGTCTATCGCTTTGTCTATAAGGTTCAATAATCGACCCGCAGGGGCAGGTTTCTTAGTGAAAGTCGGAGAACGTGTATCAAGTTGATTGCAAAATTATGAAGTTTCTGATTTGTGTCTGAGTGTTCTGATGTGTTGATTTAAGTTTTTAATGAACTACAAACTAATATTCCTGTTTGAAATTAACTGAGAATATTTCTGAGTAGTGTGACGAAAAGTTAGGAAACACTTCGAGAAATATTGTTTATTAGTTTCCCTTTAAACAAATTCAGCTTAGGTCTTTTAATGACTGCAAGATTTTAATTTGCGCACACAAAACAAGTCAAGAACTTTAATACTTAAATGAAATATTTTAAGTCGTTTCTTGGCAAAAAATTTTAATGAGATTACCATGCATAATAATGCTTGAGTTCAAATCCTGGACTATCCATAATTTACTGCGAGGTAGACCTCAACATGACGTGAAAATACCCAACCAACCATTACAACCTCAACTTCTGGAGTTTTCCGAAAAATTCGCGCATGTGCATTTTGTACGAACAATGGGCGCCAATTTTCTCTTGCAAATTTATGTATCGTAGAGATATTGTTGTATCATACGTATCAACCTCTACCATCTCTCAGGCATCTGCTTTTGGGTGGCTTCAAACAAAAGAGGACGTATCGCACACAAGGAGCTTTAAGATAGAGCTAGATGTTTGTTACGATTTCGCATTTGATGCTAGCTGAGAGTTTGAATCAGAATAACTCCGCATTGCGTTCTTGAATGGAGAATATCAACAAAAAAGAGTTATCTTACATTATAATCATCTTAAGATTTCCATGAAAATTTTTCTTTGAAACTTATGAATCAACCGTCGTAAATCATGCTTGTTGAGCCCGTTGTTAAATATAGAAAAATTTGGCCTACTCAGATTTGTGGACTCAGAGGTTAGTAGTTGTGCTGTCAAGGCTGTGATATCCTTAATTATGATGTGTAGATACTAACTTAGTTTTCCCTCGTACATTTTTCATTTTTAAGTTCGGAGCACCTTTTACATAATACAACGCATTAACGCTCATTGGTGAAGCAAAAATAATTGAAGAGAGGAACTCTCTTAAGGATATTGAAAATGTTAAAGTGAGTATTAGGAGTCAAATTAGAAAGTAAAAACAGTCTAACTTCACACTGATGTCAGACTGGAATCCGGTTCATTTTTCATTTAGACTCGTTTAATGTTTACAATGGACGAACGTTCAGCTCAAACCCTCTGTAACAGTAGGGTTTATTTATTTTAGTAAAGAAATGAGCGCGTGTAAATAAGCAAAAGTCCATGTTGTTGTTTCATGTCATGCGGTTTATTTATATCAATTTTCCATGAGTTAAGTAAGTTTCCTTTTAATACCTTAAAGCCAAAGAACTGAATTTCCATTGATGTAATTTTGGCTCCATGTGCTGCCCACAAAATTCAATTTTTCCTTATTTCAGCTATTGCGATTTGCTTCACGTCGATTATTCCTGAAAAAATCAAAGCGTTTATTGCTTGAAAATGACTCCTAGATCTTGATTCAAATTATTGTAACTGCTGTTTTCGAAATAAAAACTTGGTACCGACTAACTTTGTACATATTTCGTTGTGTAATATCACCATTTTACAAGGATTCGTATGAATATCCAAAGAATATTGGAGCGGTAGGATTAAAATTCCTTCATCATTACACACATGTTTCTTTATAACGACGGTGTGAGTCGGGAATCACTTAACTCGGAAAACGCGATTTTTCAGGAGAGGGAAAAAACTCTCTACATTCCTCATCTTTGAAGGTAGAGAGGAAATAATTCTTAGAGACAGCAAGCATAAGATGCTTTATAAGACTCTTATCATTTTGAATAATATGCTCGTCTATCTGCAGAAATAACTGGAACTAAGGATGTCCGTGAAGTTAGCACCCCGACTCTTCAAATTTTAAATTTTCTCTTTTCCTCATCATTGCTCATCATTTGCTCACCTCGAAAATAGCTTTCATTTTTTTTGCTCAGGCATGTACCCCCCAAAAATCGAACTTGAACTTTCAGTGAGGTCATTGACTTTAGCACCCCCACTTTGTCCGATTGACCTGAAAATGGTCTCAAACGACGCAGAATCATTTGCTCAGCCCTTAGTTTTCGTTGCTCACCTACCCCTTCCCCCCCCCCCCCCCCAAAAAAAAAATGAAAGGCGGCATTTTGGGGGCAGCACCCCCACTTTGTCCGATTGAGCTGAAATTGATGTCAAACTACGCAGGATCATTGCTCACGTTTGCTCAGCACTTACTTTTCGTTGCTCACCCCCCACTTCCCCTCCGAATCGAATGGCGGCATTTTCGCGCACATCAAAGGGAGCGCACCGACTATGTTCGCAACCGCCATTCGTTTTCGGGAGGAGGTAGGATTCGGGCAACGGAAACGAAGGGCTGAGCAAAGATGAGCAAATGATCCTGCGTCGTTTGACACCAATTTCAGCTCAATTAGACAAAGTGGGGGTGCTGCCTTTGATGTCTCCCAAAATGCCGCCCTTCATTTTGGGGGGGACGGAGGGGTGAGCAACATAAACTAAGGGCTGAGCAAAGGTGAGCAAATGATTCTGCGTTGTTTGAAACCATTTTCAGGTCAATCGGACGGAGTGGGGGTGCTAAAGGTCAATGACCACTCTGAAAGTTCAAGTTCGATTTTTGGGGGGCACATGCCTGAGCAAAAAAAAATGAAAGCGATTGTCGAGGTGAGCAAATGATGAGCAATAATGAGCAAAAGAGAAAATATAAAATTTTAAAAGTCAAGGTGCTAACTTCACAGACATTGGTTTCGCACTTCAGTCGGTGCGATACGGACATCCATCAAGTTTAAATAGTTGCATCAAGTCCCCGTCACCGCCGACCAACGCGTCTGTCGATCGAATCAACTACAGGTAGTACGAGCAAGGAGTCAAAACGCCTTCAATTTTTAGAACGCAATACGGACATCCGTCGAGGTTCTATAGTTGTATCAAGGCGCCGTAGCAAGCGCGTCCCGTTGTTTATCGATACAGACGAATATAAGTTGAAAGAGGAAAGTCATGATGCCTTCAATTTTATGCATACATATTTTTTGGCAAAATGAGAGACGACGTTTCTCCATTTGTGACGTTGCAGACTTCCTTAGAAATTTTATTTTTCTTTCGAGAAGCTGGTCAACATAAAACTTAAATGCTCCATGATTTTTCGTATTCGATAGCAGAAGATTTGGTTCAAAATACAAAGTCGTAAATTTGGATTGTTTCTCATGGAAGAGATGAAATAAGATCGGGAATTTTGAAACACCGCAATGGAGATACGTGGTTTCGCACTTCAGTCGGTGCGATAAGGACATCCATCAAGTTTAAATAGTTGCATCAAGTCCCCGTCACCACCGACCAACGCGTCTGTCGATCGAATCAACTACAGGTAGTTCGAGCAGGGAGTCAAAACGCCTTCAATTTTTTGAACGCAATACGGACATTCGTCGAGGTTGAATAGTTGTATCAAGGCGCCATAGCAGCCGCGTCCCATTGTTTATCGATACAGACGAATTTAAGTTGAGAGAGGAAAGTCATCATGCCTTCAATTTTATGCATACATATTTTTGGGCAAAATGAGAGACGTCGATACACCGTCGATATGTGTTTTGAGTTCTACGTTTTAAGGTGACTTCCAGATTTTTTTCGACTGAAATATTTTGATAGCAGGTAAAGGGCATCTACTACACTTCATTTCTGCAGCTTACTCAAAACCGCCAGAAATCGAGTTATGTGATTGCCGACTCACACCGTCGATATGTTAATTATTTACTAAGAGAGGATGCATTTTAGACTATTTCCTATTTCATCCTCCAATAAATAAATACAAGAAAAATGATGAAATCACAGAAATCATAATTTTTTAAAACCTATTTGTCACAATTATTAAGGCAGGTGCACACAGCAGGTGGTTGCATTTTGTTTCTTCTTGAAGTAACACGCCATCGGGTACATTTTAATAGCAAGGCAAATAGTACTCCCTGCGCGTCTGTATGGTCCGTAAAATGCCAGCTCGATACGCAACACATTTCGACAGTGTAAGTCGGCAATCACATAACTCGGTTTGCGACGTCGCAGACTTCCTGTCATACTTTATTTTTTAAACGGAATACTACTCAACGGCAATTCTTTAAAACTGCCGTGATTTTTCTTCTTTGTGCGAAGAAAATTCTGCAAAAGCTTCAAAGAATGATGTCAATTTGTTCTCCTTTAAAAAAATAACATAGAGGCGGAGATTTTCAGACACCGCAAACGAGTTATGTGATTGCAGACTTTCACCGTCGATTTGTATCATACGCCTAACCATCACTTGTTTGGCAGGCTAAGGTTAACGAATAAAAAACATGAAAAAATAAAAAAAAAGACCCACTGATAGAGAAGTTAAAAAATATCTGCATGTGTTCGACAAATATAAAATGAAGGTAAGAACGACGGAGGCAAGAAATAAGTGTAAATAAATAAATATAATAATCGATCCAAAACCGTGTTTGTTTTGTTGTTTTTTGTTTTTTGTTTTTTGTTTTTTGTTTTTTTTTGGGGGGGGGGTTATTTTATTCCTCACTCTTGTCCATTTAAACACAAACAATATACGCCACCTAAGTTAATGACTTTCTCAGAAGTCAATGTCTAAGGTGAAAGAATTTGTCCTGCGGTTTCATCGGTTTCGATTTTTAATCCTCGAACCTGATGCGACGTATCACACGTTGAGAGACTCGGAAAAGTAGTTAATTGTACGTTAATGAGTGCTTAAAATGTACTTAAGACCGACGAATTCCATGATTAGGACCGACACGTATGGTGTGCTGGGAAAATTGACCAAGGATGAAAGCAAAGGATAAAACACGTACAGGAGGGACTGAATCATGCCAATGCCGCTGTTGTCATACCGTCTCTCTGTGAAATGATAACTTTTCTCCTTCCCATTCTTTTCAAGTCGTTGCCTCCAATTCGTATTTGAAAAACAAAACAGTCTCCTAAGGAAACATGCGAAAACGAACACAGACTTTGAAGCATAAAAATCAAAATACGATGAACTTTTCCACTTTACCTACTTGCCACCCATGGGCCGCCTGTATTTTTCCGCCCCCTTCTCATTCGTTTAGAAACATCAATAGATCGTATTCGATAGTGGTTCGATGTATCGTTGGGTTCAAAACAATAAAACATAACTTCAAACAAAACTTTTAGGATTTAATTCGGAAAAGTTGAAAATGAGAAAATTCCTGACAATTTCACTTTTCATTGCCATTTGGTATTCGAGAGAATAAAAAATCGATCACAAAAGATCCGTTACCTCAGATTTCTAAATTGACTTTTAAGGCTGTGTTTACATATTGAACCGATGGCTCACCCGTGTGATGTATCGAATACGATCTATAAAAACCATCGAGTTAGCGTGCCGGTAAGGGACGGGTGTATGAGACGCGTTCACTCGTGTTGGGTACATTTTTTGTGAAAGCCCTGTCAACACTAACAAAAGTTCACGGAATTTTGCGCGAAAGGTAAGTTCCGTCAACCCATTCCTGTTTGGACGATTTTATGTAGCATCGCGTCCAAGATAAAGTACCATGCTCACCCTTGATATACTTGCCTGCTCATCTCGTCCAAGATCTTGGACTCCATGCTCATCACCAAACTTCTCACTTCTTTGCTTGAGCATGGAGTCCAAAAGCAAGCAGACCTCCCTTAGTTTTAAAGTTCATCGTGATAGAAAATCGTATACTTCGCTTATCTAATCTAACCAAGCCTAACCTAACCTGACCTGACCTGACCTAACCTAACCTAAGCAATGTATAATTTTTTCGAGAACACTTTTTTCGTCTTTATTTCACAAAAATTGTCTAATAAATTTTTAGATCCCATGCTCGTTTATTGTCAGAGAATACCTGCGTCCCACAATTTTGAACGCTATGCTCACTTCGAATTTTCGAAAAAATTATCCCTAATTAAAGTGAGCATGGAGTCCAAGATCTTGGACGTGATGAGCAACCGAACATTATATAGCTGAGCATGGAGTTCAATATCATGGACGCGATGCTACATTCCCGTTTGGACAAGGCCTTCCATTCATAACAAACGAACGAAAAAATTATGAAAGAACAAACATAAATGTGGTTAATAATTTTAGCTTCCTCCGCCCCGCTGTCGTCGACGTCGCGCTGCGCCAACCGCACTATGTTTGACGCAACGCGTGAAGTATTCATGCAGTCTTGTAGGCGCTACGCGTTTCACGACTTCTACGCCGGCTGCTGCTGATCGCACTGTTTGGCGCAGTGCGTGAAGTATTCATGCAGTCTTGTAGGCGCTATGCGTTTCATGCCGACCACCGCGCCAAACTTCTCCTGTTCATCTCAGTCCTCGTTATCATTGATCTCTGCACCGCTCCGCTCCAGGTCAAATTGCGTGTTTGGTTTCTCTCTTAACTCGACTATAATTAAAGGAGCTGTCTCTTGTATTACCAAAAGACGGCAACATCCAAAATCATCATACTATTACTCTCAGAGAATGAGAGATTTCGTCGCCTTTTCTCGTTTGTAATTTATTTTTTGAATCCGACTTTTTTCTCTTTTTTTGTGATACCTACGTTAAAAAAAGATTGCAAAATTTGCCGCCCCTTACAATTTGCCGCCATGGGCCGCGGCCCATGTGGTCACCCCCTTAATCCGGCCCTGTCTTTAACGTGCAATACAGCAAGGAATTTACAAGGAAAACCTCCTTCACGTTAACATTACCATGTCTGTAAAATGTAATTCTTGACACAGACCAAAATAATGGACCATCAGACAGAATTAGAAACCAAACCTCACAAGACATAATCTCTCAACAAAATTCCATGTGAAATATGGTGAAGATATCCAACGTTTCCAGTAGCAACACATGAAACAAGAGATTACATCAGGTGTTCCCAAATGCCTCATCTGTAAACAAGCCCGCCCCCCCCCCCCCCCAAAAAAAATCTGTTCGAATAAATGAGCTCTCTGCAAATTCCGGTGTGCTTTACATTGAAATAATTTTCTCAGTGTGCTGATCGATCTTTTCGCTAGTCTTCTCTCCCAAACAGTTGTTTATTCTCATTGATTGCATGTTTAGCTTACAATGATTCTGAGATTTTTTTTTTTTTTTTTTTTTTTTTTTTTTTTTTTTTTTAGGAAGGAAGATGTATGAGTTAACTGATTTTAATGTGCTACTATAAACATAATAAACATAAATTTCTTACTAACGAGTTAGTTTCGGAAAAAATCAGACGTTATCAATGTGGAAGTTTTAATGAGGAAACACGTCTTTTGTTTCTTAATTCTGTATCCTATAGCCTATCCGGTGGTCTATGGCCGATCATGTTCGATTTTACAACGTCGGTCATAAACGATTGGCTATTGGCGAAAATTAAAGACCGCTCGTTTAAAGTTTTCCGGTTCCCTCTCGCGCGGGTAGTCCCTCTTAAATCCTACCGTCGGGAAACTGGCACGTGCTAATTTTTTCTATATGAATAGGTCGTTTTAATTGATAATTTTAAAATCAAATGTTTGTACTTTGATGTGTGTGAATCTTCAAAAGAATCACATTGTGAAAATTATTTTTGCCAAGTGACCTAATTTTGATACCATACGAAGGTAAGGAGCCCAAGGTAGGTACAAAATAATAAGAAATTCGAAGAATCCGAAAAATAGAAAAAGAATTCGGAAAAGATGCGGAAAAAGTGATCCATCTACTCAGAGACTTTGGTAAAGGACTCGGAAATGACTCATCTGGTGTAGCATAAGAAGAAACTTTATGCAGTTTTCCAAACCTTTTCACGAGCTTACATCATTAAGTAGTGTATTTCCTTTCGAGGCAATTTTTTATTGAAATAAAAATGGATGCAAATTATTGTCGGCTATTTTTAAGCGCTCAGCCGATAGGCAGCGCTTTTTGATTTCGACTTGCCTCTGAGTACTAGTATACTAGTGCTAATGCGTTTAAATGGCGCACCAGCTCATCGATGTGTAGGTTTTTTTTTTTTGGGGGGGGGGGGGTCCATTTTTAAAATAAATAAAGCTGTGAAAAACTGTATTTTATGCTTTTAACGTAATGCGCAGGTAGTTTCGATCGTATGTCTATAAGAAAATTTCTTAGCGGTAGAGTAATTCTTATCGAAATTGATTGTTGAACTCAAATGAAGCCTAAAAAAAACGCGCCTGATGAGCTCAACAATGAGCTCATTTTCGGGAAACAAAAATACGCGTTTACGGTTTCCTTGGTAACCTTTGTTTGCTATCAGCTGATGTTTTATTTCCATTTCCCGGCCAAGTCGACGGAGTTTATACGTCCTTTCTTCACTAAATACATTTACTAACACCTGAGCGCTTTTCTAATACGACAGTATTAGAACTTTCCCGCATGTTTTAGGCCTATTATTGATGTATTCCGTACTATTATTTCTATAACTCACATGTCTCTAAAAGAACAATACCGGAAATTGATAGTGATAGAAGGTAAATCAATAAACCGCGATACTTCTTGGATTATGAAAATGGTATTGAGAGAAACCAGATAAAGAGTAAGGAGAATACAAAGGCTCCTGAATTCGATAAAAAAAGTAAAAAATCTAGATCGATTACGTATTTCCTATCTTTAGGTGTGTTGTTCACGTAGCCTTTAAAGTAGAAACATACAGGACAAACGGCACCAATGAATCATGAAAATAAAGCGAGGGAGAGGACGCGCGTTGTTGAAGGCGCAGAGATACAACTATTCGTACTTGATGGATGTCCGTGTTGCATCTGCAAAATTGAAGGCGCGATGGTGAAGGCGTGAACTCGCACTACTCCGCTCTATGCTGCGAATGAGGTGTCGCTCAGATTCGGGAGAAGAGTTAAAAAACAAAGAGTTAAAAAACAAATATTCAGGAAGCCTGAATATTTCTCTCCTATATTCGGCGTTATTGACAGTCGACTTTTCCTTTTTTTCAATTTGATACCTGATTCTGTTTTCGGATATCTAAAACTCGTATGTACTAGCCTCATAAAACTCGCGGGTCGCTTGTTTTTACCTCAGTTCTATTTGACCCAGCTCGGGCCCCTAAGAGATGAGGGATAAGTTTGAGCTTAACCGTTAAATCATGAGTTGCCAAACGCGTTTCGGGCATATCTTGAAATGATTTTGCCAATGAAGATACCTCCAGGCAGATTGCAATATGCCGAAAGTTGCCAAGGGCAAATTGCGATATGCCCTGGTGAAGTGGTGCATCTCGGTTTATCCGGACAAAAGCCTATATTATCTGTATCATTTTGGAATGAGCTCTTAACGCGCTTGGCTTGAATTTTGGAGTTTAACATTCAATACGCGTTGTCTATTGTATCGAACTGCACAGAGAGAAAAGTCAACACAAAAGTTTGGTTAATTCGGAAAGTAAAACTTTAAATAACCCTAGCCTTAGGTTGACGATTCCAAGAGAGCGTCAGCTAATTTTCTTGAAGAAATGTAATAAAAAATGATTGGGGATGTGGAGTAGTAACGTCGCAATTAGAGGAATGCATTTTCCCAGCCTCTCTATTGGTTTTTGCGTTAAATTTACCGCAAACTGTACCAAACACATTTGTGTTCACTGGAAAAAAAAAACTCATTGGATCTAGAGTCCAGACTCTTGATCACATTGACAAGGAAAAATACTCTTGATTCAATCGGATTTTTGCTTGAATCAAAACGAAATCCGCTTAAATTAAGAGGCTTGGTTCTTGATTTAAGCTAGATTCTGATTGAATCAAGAGTACTTTTTCTTGTTCGATGTTTTTAAGAGTCTGGACTCTAGATCCAATGTGTTTTTTTTCCAGTGTTGGTTATGTGTTTCACTCCTTATATTAACCGACAGTAACACAAGAACACACATTTTTTATCAGTGTTTGTAGATCCAAGAATCTAAATCCATCTCAAATTTTTAGGCGATGGCGATCGATCAGATGATACCGTTGATCTCCACCGTGTCGAAGATACTACAGCCCCTAAAGGCATTCTTCCGAATGCTGCCTCCGCTACTGAAAATGCCGATGCAGATCATGCAAAGCAAAAATTACAGCCCAGCACCGTACACCCAATCGGGAGCCTTCAAGAGCAACGAGCTTTCAGACGCGGCCTTGAGCATCTTCCAATTAATGAGCGATTTTTTAACGGCCACCAATTTCACAAGTGCCGTCGAGAGTTTGGCGTTCGGCGAGGGGCACAGTACCTCGGAGGAGCCCGTTTACAATGGAATCATGGATTTCTTGAATGCCATAACGGTGCCGAATAATTTCACAGGTATAGTCATCAATTTCAGACCAAAGATATGTGTACAATGTTAAAAATCGGGGAGTGAAATTCTGTGCCGGATATGTATAGCGCCCAAAAACTCCGAGTGATATCAGTGGCGTGGCGTAATGATCGATTTTCGATATTTCCCCATGTAAAGCTGTGGTAAAGAATCGATTATCAAGTGTCGTTGCGAACACCTTGTTCATCGATCCTTTCCATAGGTTCAAAGGGCAGATCAATCGATATATCGCAAAGGACGCCACGCCACTGAGTGATATGCGTAGGCAGGTCCAAGGGGAGGGGGGCGGCGAAGGGGGCGCACGCTCCCCTCCCCCCCTCGCGTTCGTCCAAAATAAAGGAGGAAGAAAAAGGGGGGAAAAGAAAGATTTAAAGCATGGAGGAGAGAGAGTAGAAGTACGAGGCTTGCATGGACGTATTTCTGCCAAACGGAACTATATGCATCATGACGTGAGATCTGTTATGCATGTATTGTCATGGGTCTCAGGGCTCATGTCTTAGTGCACATAGTTCCGTTTGGCAGAAATACGTCCATATGTATTTGGTGATTATTTATGACAAAATTGACGGAAACTGCATATTTGATGCTTTAATATTTTGAAAATTTTCTGGGGGAAGCCCCCGAACACCCCTCTCGCCCCTCCCATTCGAAGTGTGCAGATGCGCCTATGGTGATATGAGTGCGGAGCAGAATCTATTCTTCCTTACACAGTGATACGTATCTCGGTTTGTGACGTAGCAGACCTCCTGTCATACTTTATTTTTTAAATGGTAAACTACTCCATGTCAATTCTTGATAACTTCCGTGAGCTTTCCTCTCTGCACGAAGAAAACTCTGTGAAAACTTTAAAAAATGATTTTGATTTGTTCTCCTCAAAAAATAAGATAGGAACGGAGATTTTAAAACATCGCAAACTAGATATGTGTCTAGTAGTTTTACCGTCGATACACTATTACGGAACGGAATCTATTCTTTTTGCGAAGTGTTACACGTTTTTTTGATGGTAATTTTACTTCGCATTCATATCACTCGAGGTTTTCGGGCGCTTTACAGACGCCCAGACGCCGCACAGTGGATCGAGGCAATTAGAGAAGTCGGACAAGATACTTTTGACTAAACTTGCAAATTTTTACGTTTATTTCGTCAGATTTTAAACAATATGGGGTGCCTGCTGAAGAAAATTTCACGAGAAAACCAATGGAACCACTTTTAGAACTTCTAAGTCTTGTATAAACGGAGTTATAAGCGTTTAAAGTTTGCTCATTTTGTCCGACTTCTCCCATTGACTCGATCCAGCGTGCGCCGGCACCGAGTTTCACCGCTGGATTTTGAACGATCGAATATGATAGCCAAAATTCCAACCAATGTGAACCCAGAACAAAAATTTTCGCGAAGGGAGTGCTGATCCATAACATTGGGAGCAGTAGAAAAGTAGTAGTAGTGTGTGTGTGTGTCATGAAATTTCTGATTTATTAGGCCTTGTCCAAAGTTTCCGGAACTTTAGCGGGATGAGTTTTAGCTGAGTTCCGTCTGCGCAGAGAAAAGGGACGTAAAACGATGTGCAGCTAAAATTTTGGCGAAATGCTCTGGCAAAGTTCAACAGACCATTGCTTGTGTGGCCAAGGCTAAGTATATAAAACTTCAGAAAAATGTTGCAAAAAGAATTTAAAAAAAAAGTGTTTGCTCACATCAAAATATGAATACTACGTCAACGATCAGCTAGTTAATTTTATAGACCATGGATGATTTGCATGAACAAATTCTATAACTTCATCTGAAAGTGCTTAGTAATTTGAGTTTACAGTATTTTCCATAATTTTTATCTGATAAGGTAAATGGCAGGAAAATAGATTTAAAAGTGAAAGAATGCACCGCCTTGTGACGACACTTGGCGGTATTTTTCATTTAAACACACTTGTTTTAACAGCAGGTTCGGTTATTTTATCAAATCCCCTCCAATAATATTATTAAATATAGAAACCATATTCTCGTGCTCAGCTCTCCTAGTAGTTTCATCTAAAACATGAAATTCACCAAATTTAAGACATACCTGCTAATTGATGACATTGGGTATGGAGACACTGAATGAATGGCATTAGCTTTTCAAAAAATGTAATTTTTGGCAAATCATACTGTAGTTTCATTTTTCTTTTGTATGAATAATCTTCTAGATACAGCCCATACGAGGTAAGCAGACAAATTAGCACACAAATTTCATGATTGGTTTGTCCTTGAACTGGGGAGAAATTTTCGAATGAAGATTGCCTTTTGGAGTTCATCACGATACAAGAAGCCCTCTGTACAATTCATGCGTAAAAAAAGAAAGGATGGGTACAAAGTGTAGAGCCAGGCATACGATTGTACCAAAATATCATTCACTTGTTTTTAGTATTCAACCTCAAAGTTGTGTCAAACATGCGAATAATAATTAGATTGTATTTTGTAAAAAGGAACTAAAGAGTGTTGCAATGTTGCTAAGATTGTGTAACTTCTTTTGTCCCGGAAGAAAACCTGATCATCTATAAACATTTTCTATTTTACACGCTAAAAACTGTAAATTTCAGACAAGAATGTCTATGTACCTAAATGTCATATTTTTGCACGATTACGGTAGTTTTGTGGCAAGGGTGAAGTTGCACAATCTCAGCAACACATGGCAATGTTCCTGGTTCCTTTTTGCAAAATTCAATCCAATTTAACCTTATAGCTCTCGATAAGTTTGCATGAGACCTTAAGAAGACATTTTTTTCAGCGTTCCCCATCTTGAAATGATCAGTTTTTATGGAATGTATCAAGTATGTATCATTGTATACTTGTATTTTTGGAGAGATTAGTCTTTGAATCAGTCCTTTCAGAGAAGAAACACAACTTTCGGTAAAATTATTGTATTTTTATTTAATTAAAATTAATATTTACACATAAAGTTAAACGTATGTTCTACCTACATACAGCTTCAATTCATTATTTTATACTTCCTAATTTATTTTGATTTGAAAAGATGAAATTTCAATGGTCAAGTAAAAATTATTCAAGTGTAAGGAGTTATAGACTCAGTTTCCTTACTCTCCGTTTATGACAGGCACACAGCTTCTTCCTTAAAAAAGTTGAAACTTTGTTGTACAAACACACAACCTTACCTTAGGAGTTTTCGTATTTTTACATACATTTTCGGTAGTCGTTGAAATTATTACGAATTTTACATTATTTTCAACGTGTAACAATTGAAAAGTTCTAAATAGTTGAAGCAATGTGAATCTCGAAACTATGTATTCATGTCAGTCGAAATTCAGATAAACTTAAGTCGAAATTTAAACAAGACATATGATCTCAGCTGCAGGAAGTTAGATCTTTTTGTTACTTTTAGATTAACGCATTATGCGCTCATATTCTTATGATTCGTGATGTTTTAGCGGAAATTCTGCGATCAAAAACAATTTAGAAATGCTGAATATTTTAAAAAGCCGTGTTGAAAATTTTACTGTCCTGTAATGTTCTTGGAAGTTTGGATAAGGAAATTATTTCTATGTTCATTAACAAATAACAAATCATTTGCATTCATTAATCGAGTGTTTACATTATCCTAGAAGACTATTTCTTAATTACTTACAAATTTTTCATTAATAGTTACATTATTAAACCTATACAATATGGCAATTTATAAATTACATCTGTTGACATAAAAAATTAAATCCTAATTACTAAACAAATTCGAGGTTGAAAAATTAACACGTCGATGTTATTGCACAGGTGATGTAAATAAAGTACCAATGTGGTTAGGAAAAATAATGCGTGTACCTTGCATGATTTAATCTCTGGTGACTTGAGTTTCATCCTCTTTCAAACAAATCCTGCAACTTATCTTACCGCATGCGCAGTTTATAGGAAAATTATTTTTGTTCACGGTGTGTAGAAGTTCTAACTACTTAAATACGTTCTAAGGACTGTGTGATATAAAACTGGAAATAATCATAACTCATTTATACGAGTATCACGCTAAATTACATTATTACACGAAACCTATTACATTTTGATGTTTCACTAGTTTGTTTTATACCATTAAAAGACGTACTACATTCTACTTTAAATCTTTATCACATTTGATATCTCTTGATGCTAATCCGGAAACGAAGAAAAGAGATGAATACATAATTATCTTTTCAATGTATTCCTCTTAAGATTGCATTATAAGGTCAGTCTAAAGGTCTTATTTTTTTTAAAAAAAAAAAAAAAACCGCCTGATAAACTTGAAAATGAACACTGATACTGGTATAATGACCATTTCCAACAATTGGTTCACACAAAACTAAAACATTTGTCTAAAGTCGATTTTTTTTAGGATTGAATAGGTCACTTAATTAAGTGCTTTATCGTTTCGGTGAAATTTACGTCTATTGAATGCAACTCAGACTCGGGCGTTTGGTTCAACCCAAAAAAAGCGAAAACGAATTATCTGCGATTTTTAAGTGAACCTTATAGCCTTGTAAGACGGGTCTCAATAATTGGATTATATTTTTCAATGAGGGACTACAATTTTTTACTCAACCCTAAAACAACATAACGGTGTGGAAAAATTAATAGTACATACATTGTTTCTGAAATGAGCCAAGAATAGTGATTCCTAATTGAAAAATGTGGTCCAAGTAAACCCTCGTCGTAAACTAGATTGCCTCTCTGCAACATCGCCTTGAGATTTTTATGCGAAGTCTGGATAGTACTCGTGTAAAAGGTCTTCGGTCGGGGTAGCATCATCCCTGCCCAGAGACAAATGGACGTATTTCTGTCAAACGGAACTATGTGCATTATAACGTGAGCCCTGTTCAGCATATATCCTTATGGGTCTCTGGGCTCTTGTTTTAATGCACACAGTTCCGTTTGGCAGAAATACGTTCAAATAGAGTTCCTCCATTGGTATTTCGTCAATGGTGGAAACTTTGACTTTCGGAAATGCATTATTTATTAAGTTGTTGCCATGTTGTGACCAGAGAACTTGGAACCATAGGCCGCGCAGACTTGGCGAGGATCTCTAGAATCAGGGCAAAGATGACCGACTGTTGCCTTTCAGCGGGCTGATCATTAAAAGTGATAGAGACAAAGTGATAGACATAGAGAACAAAGGGAAAGTGAAGCCGAATCTATTGGTAGAAACGTATGACCGTAATTGACACAGGAAGAATAGACTAACCAACGGTAACCCACAAGCGAGCTTTATGTTTGGTCCATTATGTTCCTCCTGAGTCTGTAACAACCATCCGGTGCTTGTCAAACTGGTGGTTTGAGCTGACCAGAGATATAGGTGTTTATGCCTTCCGGTTTCCTTCAGGTCAAGTCCCGGTCAACCTTTGTTTTTTCTCGCAAACCAGTAGTTAGGCTGATTAGGAGATTGACTGCTGGTCAGAGTCTGACCACTGGTTCGGTGACCAGAGGTTGACAAGAGATCTTACAAACGTCGGGTCTTTGGTGGGATGCCGTTAGTTAGTCCATTACCTACCTCCTATGTCCGTTGCTACCACCCGCTTCCACCAATAGGATCCCTCCGAATCAGTGGCGTGGCGTGAATTGCGATGTATCGATTGTTCTGCCATTTAAACCTACGGTAAAGAATCGATTGTTAAGGTGTTCGCTGCGAACACCCTGTTTATCGATCCTTTCCCATAGGTTTAAATGGCAGAACAATCGATAAATCGCAAAGCACGCCACGCCACTGCTCCGAATCCCTTTTTCCGTCTTTGTCTATAGCTTTGTCGATCAGTTTCAATAATCGGCCCGCCGGTTGATCCTTAACTTAAAACAGCCTTCTGTCGTGTCTTTGTACATGGGTGACTATCCCTCACTGCTCGGGCGTCTGCCTGAGGGTACCGGGTCTCCTCCCGGTGAGAGCGAGGTTCCTCCGGCGCCCGATCAGCGACGAGAGTTTCGTCTCGGGCGTCGTCGAGGGCTGCTCGGAGGAGGCGGCGGGCTCGGCCGGCTCCGCGGGATTGGCGGCCACGGCATCAGCCTCCGGCCTCTTCTCGGCCTCCTCTTCGGGGGCCTCTTGCGGCTGGGAGGCAGGAACTTCGCTGTGCTCTTCGGCGGCCGGCTGGTTGGGGCGGCGCTTGGGCAGGAGGCCGGAGACTAGCTGCCGGCGGCTCGAGGCCGACGCTGGGCTGGCCGGCTTCGTGTTCTTGTTCGTTTGGACGTGGAGACGGGGCCTGTTACGCAGCCGGGTCAGGGCGTCGGGGGTTGTGCTCGGCACTGGAGCCTCGCTGGAGGCGTCGTGGGTCTGCGAACAGGGTGAAAGCAAAGGGTCAGAGCGGGGGAAATCAACATATCGCTGGTCTAAAGCCCTGGATAGACGATCAAATTCCGAACCAATTCCGATCAAAGTAGACATGCTGATGACCTTCTACCATCAAATTTTGACGGGCCTTACTATTTTGTTCAAAGTAAGATCAGAATGGAGTGCCACCATTCATCATTTCCTGCCTCAGGAAACATTTCTGCCAAGTTTTCATTTTAAAACTAAGCAAATTAATGAGTCCCTCACTGAGCTGACTGATGACTCCCGACACTTTGATGGTAATTGGTTCGGGAATTTGATCGTCTATCGAGACCTTTCAGCCGATCAAAGTAGAGCTCTCAAAATGGTGTCACGTGGGGTCACGTGACCCTCTATTGGCCATGTTATTGCTTCATTGGGGTCACGTGACCCCACGTGACTCCACTTTGAGAGCTCCACTTTGATCGTCTGATACCGGCTTAAGACAGGGTTGCCACGGACAGGGAAAACCGGGAAATTTCAGAATTTTAAAAAGTCAGGGAACACCGGGAAATGTCAGGGAAAATGACGAAAATGACAAATATGTTAGGGAAAATAACGAAAATGACAAAAATGTCAGGGAAAATGACGAAAATGACAAAAATGTCAGGGAAAATTTGTTAAATCACCTTCATTTGCTTTCTAGGATGGGTTTGAGGTTTCGAACAACAAATTTTGCCTAAAAACTATTTTCAATTATGCCGTCTTAACCATCCGTCACATCTTCAATTCTCAGGGAATTTCACCAAAATGTGTCAGGGAAATCAGGAAAATGTCAGGGAACTTCATTTTCTAAATTCTGTGGCAACCCTGCTAAGAGTGTAACCACGTAACGTCATTGCGATGTTTCGAAATTTCTGAAATTTTTTTATTTTATCAAAAAGAAACGGACCACATTTGTAGCTTGACATTCATACGGATTATTCTGCTGACTGCGAAGGGGAAAAAAAGGACTTTTAAAGTTCACAAAAATTCCTAATTGAGTTAAAATTGCTTCAGATGAGACGATTTGCAAAAAAGATCAGTGTTTTAAGAGGGTTCCTTTTTTTAAAAAAAGAAAAAAAAACAAAAAAACGAAAATTTCAAGTCAAGTAGTGATCAGAGTAACCAAATCGTTCTTTACGGAATGATTTCAAATTAAAGGTAAGAAAATTCAAAAAGCTCACCTCTCCATTGCTTGGCTGCGCATCTTCTGCTACTGGTGAAGCGGTGCTACTGGGACTAGGTGAGGTCTCTGCCTCTTCGGCGGCTGGAGCTTTGGTCACGGTTGGAAGACGATTTCTTCCTCCTAAACTGATTCTTGGGCCTGGCCTTAATGGGCGCACGGATGGCCTTTCAACGTTGATTCTACCCCTGTTAAACATAGCAAATAAATAAAAAATTGAAAAATTAATATTAAAATAGGATTTAGATTTAAAGAATATCAACGGAGATGCTATGGTAGTTCCATCTACGGTTAGTTTCCACAGCTATCTCGGTTTGATGACTTTTCATGAATCATCATATCGATTACTAAAGTTGAAAAATGAGCAACTCCATCTCAATGTTTCAGAGTATCCAATTATGTTTATTTTATTTATTTATTTTTTTAAATTTTTATTAGCAAGCAGAGAATTCTTAAGGATGTTTCTGAGAGTGTGTTCCAATGAGTGAAGAAAATTCCGGTAAAAATTGTTAGGGGTGGTTTGCTTGAAACAAATTAAGACATGAAGATTTGCAACATAGAATTCGGAGATTAGGCATTTTCCAACTTAAGCAATCGATTTCTCTCTTTGTTTTCTTTCTTTTTTTCTTTAAAGAGCTCTTTAAGAGAGGATTTATTGCCGTACCAATCGAGACCGTACGGTTCAACGAACAAACTTGGCATACAAAAATGCCCAAATATTGGCCATTTTATTTTTAAAAAAATTAAAGTTGACAGCTCGAAAAAACGCAATCCCTCTCTCTTTGTGACTGTCACCCTAGCCTCTCTCTGTCAAACCTGACTTTTTTACCTCCTCCCCACAGTAAAAACTTTCTTGCTTTTTGTAAGGTTACAATTCTTACCTAATGGTTGGTTTTGCAGTTGTAGAGCTCGCATTTTCGGACTCATTTTCATCTTTCTTCCCGGATTCGTCTTTGCTCTCGGATTCGGACTCTGAGGGAGCAGACGTGGACGTAGCTCTCAAATTCGATGCACCTTTACGCCTGCTATACCTTAAAATAACAAAAGAAGAAATAAAAATTGTAGTTATATTCGGAAATATTTGATTGCTAATGTTTAGGACTGCCATTCACAAAAGACCTCACGATGAAATTCCTCCAAAAGGGCTTAGAACCAATGATGGAACTCCTCTGTTCTATAATTTTAGGACGATATTGGGATCGAACCTGATGAAATTTTGCAGTTGTTCATTGCTTGCTGTTAAAAAGCCTTCAAATTGGCGAGTGTATGATTTGCACTATAGAGGAGTGGCAATAGTTATCTATTCGTCTAATATAATCTTAGTACTGCAAGGCATTGAAAGTGCTGCAATGTAAGTGCATAAACGTGTCTTGGAGTGACCTCTCTTTTCACGACATGCAACCATAATGTCTCAAAATATTACACAAACTCATTGCGGTGGACGCACGGGTCGTAGGACAGTTTTTGTTGGAGTTTTTTTTAGTCAACGTGCGTTGAAATTTCAGCATAAAGATGAAAATCTCGATAGAGAGGGAAAAATTTAGATGAGCATAATTTTCCCTCAAAGAGATATGCTATTTGGTGCAATACTGAGTACGACCATTCAGGAAGGCAACAGCATATGTCTTAGAGGGGAAATTGTGCTCATTTGAGCTTTTTTCCTCTGCAGGGCCGGATTAAGTGGGTGGCCACATGGGCCGCGGCCCATGTCGGCAAATCTAGGGGCGGCAAATTTTGCAATTTTTTTAAATGTACGTATAAAAAAAATCGGATTCAGAAAAAAAATGATCAATAAGAAAATGGGACAAACTTTCTCTTTCGTAACAAAAGTAATTTCCCCTAATAAAAGTAAAGTAATTTCTAATTGTGTCGTTTTTCGGTGATACAAGAGACAGTCTGACTGCATAAAGACTGCATCTTTAATTAGTCGAGTTAAGAGAGGAACTAAACACGCAATTTGGCCTGGAGCTTGGCGCAGAGAGGAATGATGACGAGGACTTGAGATGAAAAGGACAAGCCCTCGGCGCGGCGGTCGGCATGTAACACATACTAGCGCCTATACAAGACTTCATGAATACTTCACGCATTGCGCCAAACACGGTGCGGTCAGGAGCGGTTGGCGTGAAACGCATGGCGCCAAAAAGACTGCAGGAATACTTCACGCATTGCGCGAAACACGGTGCGATCAGCGCGGTGCAGCGGCGGAAGTTAAAATTAAACCACATTAATGTTTGTTCTTTCATAATTTTATGGTTCATTTCTTATGAGTGGAGGACCTTGTCCACACAGAGATACGTTTACGGAACTTAACCTTCGCGTCAAGTTCCGTGAATTTTTGCTAGAAGTGTTGACAGGGCTTTCGCAAAATATGTATCCAACACGAGTACGTAAACCCGTCTTATGCACCCCTCCCCCTCTGGCACGATCACTTGATGGTTTTTATTGATGTTTCAAAACGAACGAGAAGGGGGTGGCAAAATACAGGCGGTCCATGGGCGGAAAGTAGGTAAATCCGGCCCTGTTCCTCTGTATTGAAATTATCAGTTTTATGCTGAAATTATAACGCACATTGGCTAAAAAAACTCCGACAAAAACTGCCTCAAAATATTTCTGAATTACATATCATTGTAAAATAATAGGAGTCAGTTTTCTAAGCTCAGAGCTTAGCCAACAATTAGTTGTGTTTAAACAATTCTCTCCCTACAAGCCATACATAGAAAGGCGATGCAATAATTTTGAGGATTGAGGTGGTGGTGTATTACCCCCGTATAACAAACTGCGTTTCAAATTCGTTGTAACTCTAACCACAGAGGTGTAAATTGCCATAGATGCGAGGGAACCGCTTTAGAATAAATGTACATTACTGCTACATACCTGTCGGCATTGAAAGTTGGTCGGCTTCGTGTTTCTGTGGCCACTGGTGCAGAGGTTGTTGTCGTTGAGATGCCCGAGTTTCTGGATCCAGAGCCTCGGTATCTACCTCTCGTTGAGCTCCCTGTAAGTTTGAAAAAGTCATTCAAACTGATCACATTTTAAAAAGTTCCTAATGTCAATGATCCAATTGTACATATATTTAATTGCTTCACCTGCATGTTTTCTAGGTTATTACCGAGCCACAAGACGTAATTTGGACGTATGCTGAAAGTAGCTATGTAGCGTGCATATTCTATGCACATAGTTTAGAGCATATTTAATTTTAATATGCCTAATTGCCCATTTTGCAATAAGAACTACTGTTTTCGGCTCATCAATGAAAGTACCAATCTACTTACATGGGAAAAAATAAAGATACCTACATTGCCGTGTCAAAGGGAGAACGCCGTATGAACATTCGAGAATTGCCAAATTTCTCCGGATGAAACATGTATTTTGTAGAAAATTGATGCATATTTTTCCTTGGAATTTTCAGATATTTTAGGGTAAAGTTTGCTCAAAATTCTCTGACAATTTTGAAGAAAAATATTCACATTTTCCCTAGTAATTTTTTTTCAATTGAAGGAAATTTAACGACATCAGAAGGCTCATAAGTCTCTAAGGCAGCAAGTAAGAGATTCTTCCTCATTTTGTAGATAAGAAAATGTGCCTATTTGGAGGTTTAAATAGTTGTATCACGTTTTTCGCCTTATCAAACTTTTCTATTCCTGCGTTAAAGTCTCTGAGTCGGCCGAAAAAAGACTCTCCTTCATTTTGTAGGTACACAAATGCACTTCCAAGCAAGTCGGAATAGTTGTATCACGCGTTTTGCGCATCCCAACTTTACTACTCCTGCGTTAAAGTCTCTAACAATGAGTCAGCCAGAATGAGATTCTCCTTCATTTTGTGGTTACGCAAATTTACCTACTCTGAAGTTGAAATAGTTGTATCACGCGTTTTGCCCCATCCAACTTTGAACTTTGCGCAAGTGCAAGTATCGCGTCGTCGTCTCCTCGGCGCGCGGCAAAACCAGATCCCTAGTCTGATTCTCTATTGGTTCTTGACTCACGAATCGCGCCAAATTCAGAGATGCGTATAGTACTTGAAAATGCGTGGGACGGCGAGTAAACACAACTTCGGACAGTGTACGCAAAAATGGAGCGCATTTTAAGCAAAACGTAATTCATATCATGTAAAATGTTATTCTAGGTCGTAGCTTATACGAAATTTTTCCATTGCCTACGCATTTCGCGAACGACCGATGGGTCGTTGGTTTGCAAATATTCTGCACCCCTGTTTATTTGCAGTAATTTCTGTACTTTTGAAGGGAATTCCAATGTTTCAATGTTTGATCCGTTATTAACACCAGCTCACACCTGACAATTTGAGATTTTTTCTCACTATACTAACGGGTTGAAATGCAGAACGTCAGAAGTAAATGAGTAGGTATACTATGGTTTTCTGGTTTTGTTAGTTAACCTTTAACGCTCAAAAGAAAATTAGAGGTTTGCACTGATTTAGGACACTGATTAGCACTGATAAGGAAGAACTCCGTGCCCGTATGAACCTCCGAGCGTTGCCAAATTTCCTTCGATAAAATGTTCATTTTTGAGAAAAATTATGAATATTTTACCTTGAAATTTACAGAAGTTTTAGATTACATTTGAAACAAAATTATCTGAGAAATTGGTAGACAAATATTCAAACATTTTCCTGAAAATTAGCGATTTGCCAGGGGAAATTTGGCAACGCTTAAAGGTTCATACGGCGTTTTTCCTTAGCACGGCAGAGCAGTCTGGTGAAATTTTCTGTGACGATCGTACGTCTAGAATCTTACCGAATGGCTTGGGAGATTCTGCTTCGTCGGCTGATTGAGATGCTTCGGTGGATGATGTGTTGGAATCTTCAGATGTTGTCTTCTTGGACCCACGGCGACCGTAAGCTGATACCTATCAAGAGAAGAAAAAGGCTACGCTAGTAAAAATTCATTTAAATTATTTTGCTTTGGATTTTTATCAGATTTTTATTTTCATTTTTATCGGGGCCAAAAAAGATCCCCATGGGCGTTTTCTCCATCCTTACTTCTCACTAACACAGCTCAAGCGCATCTTTTTGAGCTCAACACTCTCTCCCCCTCCTCAGTCTTGTACTGATACTCATTACGGCTGAAATTTTTCACTCTGATTGAAAGCTTTGGAATCTTTTGACCTCACTTTTCCCGCAAAATATTGTGGACTTAGCACTATTTTATCATCTTGTTACATACAGCATAGGCCGAATTTTTAGTGCTTTTTTCTTCTCACTCGGTTATCTTTCTTTACTATTTTACCGGTGTTTCCCTGACTTTTCAAAAACTTGTCAACTTTTTTTTTTTTTTTTTTTTTTTTTTTTTTTTTTTTTTTTTTTTTCTTTTTTTTTTTCAAAAATCGAGTGAACCTCATTTTGCATTGAAGACCTTATTTTTCTTGCACATTGATAGAAATACCCATCTGATTCGGAACAATTATGGCACATAATAACGTTGTCTCTAAAATGAGTCAGAATAGTTCCTTATTGTGCTATGAGTTTATCTACATAGCAAAGAGGTGTTTCTATGAACATGCATGAAAAATTAGTTCCTCATTGCAAAATTTGACCGAATTGATTCCAAATGGCTAGGGCCGATCACTTACCTGTCCAGGTACCCTCTGGTGGCTGGGCGTGAACTTCCTGCGAGCCGTGGTGTTTTCCTCGGTGGGGGGAGTCTGCTCGGTGGAGGAGACCTTGAAGCGGTTTCTGTTGGCCGTCAAAGACCCGCGGTACCGGCCTCGTCCTGTGGGCGCCACCGTGGAGGTGCTGGAAGGTGAGGTGGGGGCCTCGGTCGTCGTGGTCGTGGTGGGCGCGGCGGTGGGCGAGGGCGAGGGCGTGGAGGAGGGCGTCAGGTACGGCGTGGAGGAGGGCGTCAGGTACGGCGTGGAGGCGGACAGGGATGGCGAGATCTCCACGACGGGACCGACTTCTTCGTTGCTGCCGTCCTCGCTGCGAGCGCGGTCGTCGTCGATGATGTTGTTGGATTCGTCGTTCTGGGTCTTCTGCAGGTATGCCCACAGGTCCAGGGCGGCTTTGTCGGGCATACTACCGGTCACTGCAACATGGAAGGGTAAATTGAGGATCATGCTGCCTAGAGTCCCTTTATACTGAGAGTCAAGACAACACCCCTCATGGAGTCACAAACGGGAATGAAGATTATAGAAATTGAACGTTTTTCGTAATCTTTGATCGGCCCTTCCTTAAATTCTTTTCTCCGTTCCTTCTCTCATTCCGTTTGTTCCTTGCCGAACCCGTAATTCCCTGGTCCATTCTAAAATATAATCTTTGCAGTCGGTGAAAATGTAATCTTTATTCCCGTTTGTGACACTGTGAAGGCCTAAAATACGCGAACCAATCAGAAATGGATTCACATTGTCTTGACTCTCAGTATAAAGGGACGCTACTGCAACTTACAAACGCCGTAAACGCCATTTTACATCTTTTGGAAACAATGTATCATAGCGGAAAAACTTGTGTACTTTGGGCCAATATTTTTATAGAATCTTTTCGCAAATACTATCAAGGTCTTAACTTGAAAATGTAAGGTGCATGGATAAAACAATTTTTATTTTCTAAAGTGTTAAGTTCCAAAAAAACGAGGGAAAATTTTGATGGATTTACGGCGTTCTTGCTTAGGAAGGTAGCATGCCGGAAGAGGGGCGCATCTCAGAATTTTTGTGCCCTAATAGAGGAAAAAAAGGAGGTGTTTGCATTTCGGGCATCTTGAATTTTTTTTGATGACGTAGGCGGCACGAGCGGCTTTCATCATCGATTTCCTTGGAAATGGTGTGGTTCATAAGGAAAGGTCATTTTAAATAAAGTGTTTGAAATTATTTAAGCAAAGAAATCGAACTTAATGGTCCGTTTTTCATATTTCGAATTCCGGATTTTGCTGGCCATGCTGTACTGACCTACGTTGAGGGGTAAAAAATCTTCGAGATGCAAATACCTTCTTTTTTCTCTTATTGGTGGAGGTTTTTATAGTTGACGTAGTTTTACCCGTAGAGATATTATATAGAGAGAATTAATGCCACCAAGCTAAGATATATTTTTCTCATTTTTTACGTCCACTGTAAAGCGTATTTTTCCTGGGTCATAAATTTTGATTCTCAAATGTTGATTCTCGCGAAAATTCAAAATTTCAGTAACTCTATATCTGCATAAATTTCATAAATAAACATGAAAATTGGCAAATCCTCTCTACTACGTAAAAAAACAAAATAATGCAGGGCGATGGACGCTGAGGAATAAAGGGTCAGAACAGGATAATAACCTCTACTGGAGTCGAGAGGATAATTCTGCGACATCCTGATTTTCCTGTCATGGGCAACTTTTCGGACCTTTCCTCCCCCCTCTCCCACCCACCGGTCCACAATCGCGTGTTGCAAATTATGAGTGGGATCGTCCGAACCAAAACCAACCAGTTCAACGGCCTGTGTGCCGCGCATCAAGCCTCCGCAGTTTTACCGATACAATGCAGGTCTTTGAGCAAGTTTTGATTGACCCTTCCTCCTCCGATTTTGAAAATAACGCACCGATTACGTCTCTAAGAGACCGGTGTGCTCGGGTTATTGGCCCCTCGATCAAAGGTTATCTCCAACATCAATGTTCATACTTTTAAACACGTATTTTATTAGTTAGAAAATAGTGGAAAATGCATTACGCTCGAAAATGGTTGGACGAATTTCACAACATTTTGCAATAAGGAACACTATTTCTGGTTCATTTTAGAAACAACATATATGCCATTGGTTTCCCTATGCAGAGATGTGCTTTTACAGAGGAGCCAGAGATAGTGGTCCCTGATTGCGAAATGTAATCCCATTGATGTTTTGAGTATGATATTCTTCAAACGTTCGTAGCGTTATTCGAATGAACCCTCGTTTTCAAAAAACCCGAACCCGTCGTCCTCAAAAATTAAATTTTAGAGTTTATGAAGTTTCGAAGAATCCTCAACACGCATTATACAATGAGTGACAAAAACGGGCTGCACGACACTTGCGCACACTTTTCGTACCGATAACGGTTGCGCACAAAATTCCGAATTTTCATTTGCGCACAGTTTTACCGATAACGTTTGCGCACACTGCACTATGTGGCAACGCTGCACCTACGCAACGCGAATCACCCGGACACCGGGCCCGGGTTTGTTATTGTCGGCGAGGTGCATTATCGTGTTGTGATAAGGAAGGTCCACGACAAAAGGAGGAAGAGGTGTGTCTGGAAAGGAGTAACTCAGTAACCTGCGGACCGTTGCTGTCAACACAGTGCCGAATTTTAAATTGTTTTAATGTGCAACTTTTTAACGTGTTTTAGCTCGACTTTTAAACAGTTTTAATGATAATAATCGTTTTTAATAATCGTGAGTTGTTTGACAGCATATTTTAAACCGTTTTTATTCCTTTATTCGCAAGTGTGTGTGAGTGTATTTCAGTTAAAATTTAATAAAATGAGTTCTGATACGGGCTTTCAGATAATGAGAAGCAATAAAGGCAAACCAATGATACTAGTCGAAGGCTATAAATTCCGACAATTTCGCGTTAAAAAAAAAAATATACATTGGCGGTGTTCGAAAAAAGAGTGCCGGGCTACGATCAAAACAGATGTACCGATGACTACTTTGCTTGAAACGACCAACAAGGAACACAGACCGCAACATGCTCCACCAAGTGATAAAGAAATCGAGCTGCAGCTTATAAGAACCAGTCTGAAGAGAAAAGCAACCGAAAATCTAAATGAACCACCATTGAAATTGATACGCCATGAGGTTGAGAATTCAAAAAAGGTAACATTTTCTGACCTACCGTCCCTTTCACAGTCCAGTTATCGCGCTAGAAAAAAATTGAAGAAACCCGTACCAAAGAACATTGATGGGGCTTTGGACGGGATGGCCAGTACGGTAACCTCTTCCGATGAAAAGATTATTAGAGTTGATAAAAAACATCAGATTGTCGCCGTAACATGTAAAGAAAACCTGCAATTTTTGGTCGACTTCGATGATGTTATTTTGGGAGACGGAACATTCACTTATGCTCCCAAGCATTTCAAACAAACTTATACAATCCACGTGTTCCATCGTGGCTTTTATTTGCATGTTGCCACGTTCTTCCTCCCCTCAAAAGCGGCAGAAACTTACTCAGCTATGTGGGATTTATTGAAACAAATGTGTGTTAAACACACTGGTAAAGAATTGAACGTTAAACTTCTCCTACTTGACTTCGAATCCTCCGCTCACAAAGCCGCTAAAGTAGCTTTCCCTAATGCAACGATTAGGGGCTGCAGATTTCATCTGGGGCAAAGCTGGTGGCGGCGGATACAGAAATATCCAGTGCTACGATATGCATTCACTCGGTCAGAAAAAAAAGGAGAGCAGTTAGAGATTCAATCATGGTTACAGCTATTCTTCTCTTTGTCTTATCTGCCCGCCAATGATGTCCCTGCTGCATTTGAGCAGTTGGCCAGTGCTACTCCTCATGTAAGTGGCGCCTCTGCATTTGTTGCTTACATTCGAAAAAATTACATAAACTCGAAGATGTTCCCCCCTCATCTGTGGGCCAGCCCTCTTACACAAGATTCTTGCACAACGACTAATGGGGTTGAGGGCTTCAATAGTAAACTTCAAGGCGAGTTTTATTACCACCATCCAAGTGTGTACGAAGCAACTGACCAAGTTTTTAAGGCCCAGACTATTGTTTCTTTAAAAATAAAATCCGTACGGAATGGCGAGTTGTTCAATAAACGCAAGGCTCAACAAACGAAAGATGATGAAGTTATTGTGCTGACCAGTGCTTTTCAAAGTAAAGACCTCGATATAATGGAGTTCCTTGAAATGATCCGTGATGTGAAATATGCGAAGCAAGATGCATCAGACTCAAAAAATGACTCGGGAGCTGAAAATGACTCCTTCAATGAAGACGATCTGGACGAAGAAATTTCCTTTCATGAACCACCCACCAGCCATCCTGAGAATACTATTGGCTCCAGTTCAGACTCCTTCAATGAAGACGATCTGGACGAAGAAATTTCCTTTCATGAACCACCCACCAGCCATCCTGAGAATACTATTGGCTCCAGTTCAGACTCCTTCAATGAAGACGATCTGGACGAAGAAATTTCCTTTCATGAACCACCCACCAGCCATCCTGAGAATACTATTGGCTCCAGTTCAGACGACTCTGACGATGGCATTTTCTTCCGGCGAGAGTATTTCCTTTCATGAACCACCCACCAGCCATCCTGAGAATACTATTGGCTCCAGTTCAGACGACTCTGACGATGGCATTTTCTTCCGGCGAAAGTAAAACCAAAAATCTGTAAGTATAGCCAATACTATTTATTCAATTAATTTAACTATTTTTTACATAATTCATGTGGAAATAAGCACCTCACACACACTCTCAAACTCACTCACTTCTGTTTCATCACTCGTTTACTCGCCCCCTCTGTTCGGTTTTAAACAATGCGTGCGTATAAATATGCTCCGTATAATGCAGCGTTGCCACATAGTGCAGTGTGCGCAAACGTTATCGGTAAAACTGTGCGCAAATGAAAATTCGGAATTTTGTGCGCAAACGTTATCGGTACGAAAAGTGTGCGCAAACGTCGTGCACCGCAAAAACGTTGTTTTGAGCAAGACCTGTTTAAAGTTTTGGATACACACCTCTACATCAAGACAAGCTCTCCATGCAAAGATAGGGAGGAAATACATTAGCAGGGTTGCCGTGATTTCAGTTTTAGAGTCCCAAAATTAGGTGGCAGCACTTTCAATGTATTTGCTCCCTGTCTTTGCATGGAGAGTTTGTCTTGATGTAAAGGTGGACTCTCAGTGTAGCGTGGGATATCCCCTCCATTTTGGCCTCAACTTGGGATCTTTTTTTGAGCTTGGGAGTTGATTTCAGAGAAAACGGGCACCATCGTGTTTCTCGCGAATTTTTACATGAGAATCAACAGTCAAATCGCAAATGGACCAATAGACAAGGTACGAATTGCAGCGTTTTGATACATGTTTCATAACCAGAATTTCACGCAGAACACGATTCGTGCAACGAAAATTACTGAAACCAACTCCTAACGGAGATATTAACATTTTTATTTCACATTGGTTACGAAGAATATGAACTGCCCGCTCACAAGAAACTCAAAGCTCTACGTGAGTTAAATCGCGCACTACAACGGTTTCAGCAAGCTTCTCAATCGAGCAATGTTCATTTCCCACCATGCGTTGTTCAAACTATAAGCAATTTGCTATAGCTGAGCCAAAGCGTCAAGATTGAGGTTGCCAGATTTTTATATCGCAGAGACTGCCATGATAACGTTTAGTGAGCGATGTGAATCACGTAGAGCATTGAGTTTTCACGAGCGGATGGTTTGAATTAACGCATCAAGAATCATTGAATATCTTCGTAAGGAGCTAATTGTGGTAATTTTCGTTGTGCGTGGCGTATTCTACGTGAAATTTTGGTTACGAAACATGTATCAGAATGCTGAATTTCGTACCTTGTCTAGTGGTCCATTCCTCACACATGCAACATCTCCATTTATGGACGGTCCCTAAGTTTCAAATAGGATCGTGGACTGTACCTGAGTTGGGGCTCTGGTTGAGTGCCCGCCAGTTGGGGCCTGCGGCGGGGGTGGTAGCGAGGCTGCTAGGAGAGACGGCTTCGGTTCCGGTTCCAATCTCGACGGTGCCCTCGGGGGCGGGCGGGGGAGGGCGGAAGGAGCTGAAGCCTCGCGTCCTCGTGGCGTCCACGTCGATCGAGGGTGTGCTCACGTACTCTTCGAGGTCTTGCTTCTGGGTGCTCCCGATGCTCACGCTCTGGACGCCCAACGTGGGTTCCTCCTCCACGTTTTGCGATGGTCGGATTCGGCTCCCGCGCTGAGGGCTCACAGAGTGCGTCGTCAGGGTGTCGTCGCCAACTGTAATGACAACCATGATTTTAATATTCATCGAATAAGAGGATTAAGAGGGGCTCAAGAGGCCTACAGTGGATCGAGTCAATGGGAGAAATCGGACTTGAAATTTTTGACGAAAACTTCAAATTTGTAAGTTTATTTTGTCACAAATTCAATTTCAAGGGGTGCTTCTGCAAGGAATTTTCACGGAAAACCAATGGATCCATTTTTAAACATTTTTAATTTTATATTTTCGTAAATGTAGTACTTTCTCTCTGTAACGACTATCGTTATATAACAAGAATCTCTCTATATCGAGGAAATCGGCCGGTCCCTCGAGTTCTCGTTACAGAGAGAAAGTACAGTATAAGCTTTAAAAGTTTCCAGATTTTGTACAACTTTTTTCTATTGACACGATCCGCTGTGGGCCGTACCACATGTTACAGCAGCCTGTGGGTTGATTGTCGAAATTGATAGACAAAGCAATAGACAAAGAGGACATATTGGTAGTATGGAACGGTTTTATCGGTTGAAATATGTGGCTCCTATAGACTAAGGGAGAAAATGATGGACTAACGATGGGTCTCTTGTGGGTTGTCGTTACTTAGTCTATTACCTGCCTCCTTTGTCCATTGCAACCACCTGCTTCTGCCAATAGGATCACTCCATATCTCTTTTGTCATATTTGTCTATAAAGTTCAACAATCAGCTCGCTGATTATTTTTCGATAATCAGGCTGTTGTTCAATAAACAGATGTAAATCGTTGTGTTTCAGTGTTTCACCGATGACCTCGGGTAAGGTTATTCTCTTCCCGGTGCTTCGACACATCATGTCCTCGCTGATAGTGTTTGATAAAATAACTACTACAGTGGTGGACAGAGAGACACAAGCAAAATGATGATTGGAATAGACCAACGAGGTAAGTAGTACACTTGAACGGCAACCTCTAAGAAACTCTAAAGCATTCGATCATTTTCTCCCTTAGCCTGGAACAAGCCCCTCTCTCCCATTACAATCAATAGGATCGCTACATTTCCTTCTTGTTTCTTTTGTCCATAGCTTTGTCCATCGATTCAAAAAATTAACAGACAGGGTAGGAAAAAACTGATTTTTCTCACCAAGAAGGATAGACTGAACATTTTCCCGCGGGTTCCAAGGACTAGTCAACTTTGTTTGGAAGATCTTAACTAATTTTTTCGCGGGAAACATATTCAGTATTTTGGGCTATATTGGCTCTTGGTTTTAAAATTTAAGACTAATTTTTTATATTTTAGACTTGCGCCTTTTTTCAAGAAATCAAAGAAAGTTTAATTTAAAAAAGGGGTTCATAAAACCTCAGCAAGACACCAGGAGTAAACGTGTTACACGGAAGGAGGGAAGCCGTTTCAAAGTACGTGATTTTGTATCAAACTATTTTGAAGGCGTTTTTCGGTACAGCTATGATGTGCGTCTTGCAAGTATTCTTACGTATCACAGAGACTTATCAAAAAAATAAAAGAAGTAATGATCTTAAACAGTACAATACCTCGAATCATGTATTTATTTATTTTATTATTTCATTTATTAACTTATATTTTTGCCGAAACTAAGCCCCAGGCACTTTTATTTTGTTTTTCGGTAAAAAATTAACAGAATTCGGATGAAAAAATTTACGAAAATGCAAGGATGAAACAAGAGCAGTAAACCCTATTCTTACTTTATTATAAGTACCAAACAACAGTGGATCCAGTCTGACACAAAACATTCTGGAAGTCAAACATTATCTCAACCAAATACCTAGTTGTTATAAGGAGAAAGGCCTCTGATTTATTCCTCATTAAGTTTTACAGTTAAGCGATTAAAGGTCAAATTTAGAGCCCTATACACACACACATATATATAATCCTTAGTCCATTTACGGAATTTTATCGATCGTGCCAAATAAAATGAGAGAATTTCCTCGAAAGATTGTGTCCATGTGGAGGTTTTTGATCAGCTGAGCTCTTAATGTGTTTGAACATTCTTCTCTTGAACGAAAAAATGTAGAGAAATAGATTTAAGAATGAGAAAATTTATCGCTCATGGACGTCATTGAAAAACATTTTCCACGCGCACGTGCGTACTTAAGCGCTTTAAATCACTCTGTCGTAAACAACTCCGATAATTTATCGTTCAATTTAGAGACTGAAGAGAAGCTCGTGCTCAGTATAAAATGTAGTTCCCATTAATGTAAAAACATATCGAATCATTGGACCTAGCAAACTCTCAAATGTCAACAGATAATTATGTTATAAATTTGTATTGTGTAATAATAGATTAGTGTTACCTGCTGTGGGCAAAGGCTGGCTCGCATAGTCGGTGGAGTGAGGGTACTGCGGGGAAAAGTATTCCTGCTCAGGTGCAGATACTCCATTAGAGTGATGCTGGAAAGAGCTGCTGTCCACAAGCTCAACGCTTGGCCTCTTGACATTTCCTTTAAAATGAAAAAAAAATCTGTTTAAAAAATCATTGCAGGATGAAATGTCTGTAACAAAGCCTTGCATTGTTGGACAATAGATAAGACTGGTACGATTAAACCACGCCCGTGTGTCCGTCCATTGCAGAGGTTCAAAATTTCGTTTTTTGTTTTAATTGCTTGAAAAGGAACAGGTCAACTTCACGACTTAAAGTCATGAAGAATATTCTGCTAATAGAGAGGGAAAATCGCGAAAGACTTCAAGAAATTACGTTGACTAGTTTCCCAAAGAAAATTTAAAGAATAACGGAAAGTCTGCAACGTTGCAAACGTAAATACGCGGCTCCGCACTTTGGCATATCCAAATGATCCAATACACAAATGTAAAGGTATTCTTCCGTGCAGAAGGAGCAACTTTACCTAGCCTCGCACGCGTTTTCCCCATGAATACTTAATGTGGAACCACGAAAACGCACAAACTCTTTTTAGGCATATCCGCTCTGACTCAACGAAGAAAAAACTTTGGTCACAAGCAACGCGTAAGCAATGATGATAAACTATCCCTTAAAAATAAACTATCTCACTGATTCTGTAAAGTTGCGGATGTATTCCGTCGAGAGCTTGAATTATAACTGGACTGATTTCAAAAGAACGACGCAATGAGAGTCTATAATCTCGTGATTTGGGTTCCTTTTAAACCGCATCCCTAACGCTGTACACTCTGCCGTGCTAAGGAAAAACGCCGTATGAACATTCGAGAATCGCTAAATTTCCTTCCATAAAATGATTATTTTTAAGGAGAGTTATGAATATTTTTCCGAGAAATTTTTAACAACTTTATCGATCGAATTGCGAGCAAAATTATCTGAAAAATTATAAGAAGAATGCTCATACATTTTCCCGAAAATTCGTGATTTACCAACGGAAATTGGGCAACGCCTGAAGGCTCATACGGTGTTTTTCCTTAGGACGATAGTACTGACCTGAGTTGCGTCCTCTCGTCTCCTTTGCGGGGGCTGATTGTTGGAGCGTTGTTTGAATGGGGATGTAAGTGTCCTCGGTAGCAATTGTGGTGGTTCGACCTCTGGAGGGGAATCTGGTGTTCGTCTCTAAGTTTTCTTCTTGCACTGGGATGTTCGTTGCGGGGGCTTGCGTTGCTGCTAATTGCCTTCCTCTGCCTGTATACCTGTAGGCAAAAAGCCAACACACGGTAAATTAGCAGAGTGTCTAGCGTCAGGATTTTCCCGATTTCATCAGGATTTGAGGGAAAATCGGTCGTAAAATCAGGATTTGAGACAAGTCGGCCGTCTGATCGGATTTTCTTTATCGAACTGCTTTCGTGAAGTTACTTCCGTCTTGCGTGAAGTGATGACGTCTTAATTTTTCTCCGCAAAAAAATCAGGATTTGGAAAAATTATGAAGTAAGGATTTAGCAGTCAAAAATCAGGATTTCATCAGGATTTCGCAAAATGAAAAGAACTAGACACCTTGGTTAGGTTGCCTAATGAAGCTGTGATTTGACCGTTTACAGAAAAAAGGTCCTCAGTTCATGGCCGTGAAAATTACAGAAGAGCGATTTTTCTCGAGTTCGGTTGAAAAATCGGATTTCAAGTTGAACTATTTCTAGTGTTCTAGAGAATAAATTATGGTCAAACCTTTGATTGTAATGTCTCAAAATGTCTACTTTTAACTTGTTTTTTATCAATAAGATTGTTAGTGGACGAGTAATTAATAAAATGCAACTCAAGAGGGCGGCACCTTTCTAGCCAGTATATTTTTTTTTACTTTGCTAAGTTCCGATTATAAACACTGGCAAACATCTCCACGCCCTCTCTAGAGTGCTAAATTTTCAGATGGATTCGTCTTTCATCATCGATACAGGCCTACAAGTGATAGCACGACCTGCGTCCACTTTTCTAACCTTGTGTTAAAGTCTCCGACAAATTCATTTTCTGATGCCGATACTTGATCGCAACTGTGTCATAGGCGAATGTACTAATAATTCCGGCTGAGAAAGGTTCTTTTTCTTTTAAACCCAAGTGTAATCGTTATTCGTCATAAGTGGTTTAGACCATCAAATAAAGGGTGAGAGGTGGCATTAAAATTCGACAATTTTTCATTCTGAAAATGATGGATTCGTCTTTCATCATCGATACAGGCCTACAAGTGATAGCACGACCTGCGTCCACTTTTCTAACCTTGTGTTAAAGTCTCCGACAAATTCATTTTCTGATGCCGATACTTGATCGCAACTGTGTCATAGGCGAATGTACTAATAATTCCGGCTGAGAAAGGTTCTTTTTCTTTTAAACCCAAGTGTAATCGTTATTCGTCATAAGTGGTTTAGACCATCAAATAAAGGGTGAGAGGTGGCATTAAAATTCGACAATTTTTCATTCTGAAAATGATGGATTAAGATTTGAACGCTGATACATTGGCACTTCTTTATTCTAAAAATGATGGATTAAAATTTGAAGTAGACTTTCCTCAAATGGACCGCATTCAACAGTAAGGAACCAAACTACATCAGCTATTGACAAATTTAACTGGACAATTTCATTATTTACGAGAGAACGTTTGTGCGGAAAATTTTATGAAATTTGCCTCGTGTCATGGAGAAAATTTACTGATCGCACAAAAATCCGCACAACCGTTTTCATGTTAGACATTAAATTGCTCAATTTTTGGCAATTGCTCACATGGCTCGGTTCGTTTCTGTCTGTTTAACGCAGTCAAAATAAGCGTCATTTTCTATTATCATTTTTTTTAAAATTTTAAGTCTTCATAACTCCTGTTTAATTCAGACATCTGTGGGCATTTCTTGGCTCAAAAAGCTCAAAAAACACTCCTCTCTGCTTTGGTAAAGAACTTAATATTGAGATTTTGTGGAGGAAGGTTCCCTCTAGTTTATGTATTATAAAACCTAATATTGAGTTTTCTCGGAGCAAGGTCCATCCATAGTCTGTTTTTGTGTTTGTCTATCACCGAACTAAAACCTCTGGTTTTCGGACGTGCACTGAAACGTGGCACCGATGTAACCGAGTGTTGACACGCGAAAAAATCGGGAAGGATGGGAGAGCAGAGGGAAATCTCATTGTGCTCTCTGCATCCCAACGGCCCGGCGGCGGCCCAGCGGGGGTCGAGATGAAAGTGACGGGTTGATTGGCACACGGAAACGATAGGGCTCATATCAAAACCTCGGAAACTCATCACTGCTAAACGGTTAGAGATTCACCGAGTGGCTGTTGAAGAAAGGAGGAGGGGATGGGTAAAATCATGCAAATTATGAGCTTACTGTTGCCATGCCACACTCATTTTCAAGCGATATCGATGCAGCTGAGAAAATAAGGCTCTAAATTCCTAATGGAAATTGTTTGTAATTAAAGTAATCTTTTGTAAAACGTAGTACTCTAGGGGAAAAAATCCAGGAAAGAAGAAGAAGATTGATTCAGCCGAGCACTGGAAAAAAAAAACACATTGGATCTAGAGTCCAGACTCTTGAAAACATTGACAAGAAAAAATACTCTTGATTCAATCGGATTTTTGCTTGAATCAAAACGAAATCCGCTTAAATTAAGAGGCTTGGTTCTTGATTTAATCTAGATTCTGATTGAATCAAGAGTACTTTTTCTTGTCGGTGTTTTTAAGAGTCTGGACTCTAGATCCGATGTGTTTTTTTTCCAGTGAGCATTTTTCATGATTGAAAAATGTTTTTGGAGACTACCATTCAGTTTTCGAAAATTTACTTGAAGATATATTCATGTAACGACCCACGCTGTGAAATAAACAAAGGCCACTTCTAGTGATTTACGAATGAAAATTAGGGCAAAGCACCAAAGCACTTCAGTTTACGTTCCAGCTAACGGACGTAACGAGAAATTGTTTACAGCGCCTTGATGCAATTATTCACGCTCTAGGATTGTGCGTGTTGCGTTCAAAAAAGTGAAGGCGTTTTGGAATTCTGTGCCCACGCATTAACATGAACCAAGGGACGCATTTCGAATGGCATATAACCCATCGAAACTTTCCATGCAAGTATTTTAGATCATAAAGAATACATATACTTACTGAATCTTAACGCAGAACGTTGTGTAATTGTCCGGTAAAAAAAAAAAAAAATTAAACATGAAAAAAAAAAAAAAAAATGAGCAACGTCTGATGTAGTTGGGATATTACTGCTTAATTCATTTCAAATCTCTAATATTATACTTTGAAGTCATTTATATCGGCAAATTTAAAAGTTACCGTCGTGGATCACGTGCAATCACCATGTGAGCTTTCGTATGTTAATATCTCTGTCTCAATAGGAAGGTAGAAGACAGTCTTGCAGGCCTCTTAATAGACCGATAATTTGTCACAGCCAGGCTGGTATAAACGATAACCGAAAGTGATATCGATTTGTCTCGCCCGGTTTTGATGCGAAAATGGGAGGGTGTCACGTTGATTATGTCATGGAATTTTAAAACGCCTACATATTCGTGAACGCAACACGCACACTCCTGGACCACGAATAATTGCATCAAGGCGCTATGAGCATCTTCGCGTACGCGTTATGCCTTGCTTGGTTTGGACACTATAATTGTAAGTAACGCGTCTAGTTTTAGTTTTCGTTCTTAAATTATTAGAACTGGCCTTTATTTAATGTTATAGAATGGGCCGTGGCATCATCATTTCTTTGGATAACTATAATTATCTACATGACGAAAAAGATTTTTACCTGAACTATTTGGAGAATGAATGCCTCATGATTACAATCACTGGTGCGTACTTCACGGCCGAATTTTAAAATGCGAGCAAAACGTGATGCGCTCGAAATCCATCAAAATCAATTCGTATTAATATAATTAGGCAATTAAATAAAGTAAGTACAACCAGTCACAAAAACGTGTTGATTTGTTTCATTTTTACTCAATCATACCGAGGCAAGTCAATTCAATTATTCTCTCTCTATTCATGCACAGAGTCATACGTCAGAGCTATTTATCCATTTTTTTTCTCCACATCCCATTCAAAACGCCTCTTAAACCACTTGACTGCTTTACATAATTCACTGCAGTAAGCTCGAACTACTTTTACCGCTTGCTTTTACCTGCATTTCCTCGGTCATTGCGAGTTACCTCTCCCTTTCCCTCAACAGTCAGCACCAACTTCTACCGCTGATCACTGACCCGCGCCCACAAACGTTCACTAGAGTTCTGCCGTGCTAAGTAAAAACACCGCATGAGCATTCAAATGTTGCCAAATTTCTTCTCAGAAAATATTTATTTTTGAAGAAAGCTTTGAATATTTTTCCATGAGAGTTTCAGACTTAATAGATCAAAAAACGAACAAAATCGTGTGAATAATTGGGAGAGAAATACTCACAAATTTTCCGGAAAATTCGTGATTTGTCAGAGGAAATTTGGCATTGCCTGATGGCTCATGCGGCGTTTTTCCTCAGCACGACAGAGCTCTAATCCTGCTCGAAATCAACAGCTCATCCGAACCGGACCCTTTTTTTCAACGACACACCTCACGTCACGGCAATTAGCACTGTTTCCTCCCGCTTGCGCGTGAAGCAGCGGTGACGGATGGATCCCACGATTCTGTTGATTTTGATTACGCGAGATGCCGTTAGATAATCTAATGAGGAGCGCGGATGTCCACCGATGGCGCAGCGTTGATAATCGGCCATCGATATTTTATTTACTTACCTTAGTAATCGATCCTTTTCCATAAGTTTAAACCGTCGATTAGTCTCTTCGTCGCAACGCAAGACACGCAATGAATCATCAACGACAGTCGATATACTCCAATTTGAATCGATAGTAAAAAATCTATTATTCAAATCTTCGTCGCGAACCTTAGTAATCGATTCTTTTCCATGAGTTTGAACCGTAGATCAGTCTCTTCATCGCAACGCAAGCAATGAATCAACGACAATCAATATACTCCAATTTGAATCTACGGTACAAAATCTATTAATAACATTTTCGTCGTGAACCTTACTGATTGATCCCTTTTCATCGGTTTGGATGGGAGTACACCGATTCATCGTGGAGCTTGGGCCCGGCGCACAATGGAACGAGTCAACGGGAGAAGTCGGACATAATTTTGAAACTTTAAAAGCTCATAACTTCGTTCATAATAAACTCTGAGGTTTCAAAAGTAGATCCATTGGTTCCCTCGTAAAATTTCCTTTTAGAAACCCCCATTATTATTTAAAATATGATGAAATAAACGTCTAAATTTGCAGTTTTGGTCAAAAATTTCATGTACGCCCTTTCCTGATCGACTCGATCCACCGTGCGCCGACGACTTTGGAGCTTGGCGGGCGGGAAGCGGTGGGTCTCGTCCCATCCTCATCCTCATCTGGTCTCAGCGGGCGATTGCAGCGCGGATAAGACGCGTCACTCATTACATAAGTGATCCGTTGCTCAATATTCGATACTCATCCTCGTCCTGGGCCGCCGTCTAAGTAATTGTGCACCATCGACGAATCGCACGTTCTGTGTGCAAATTGTATTGATGTGTGCCCCGGCTCGAGGTGGGCTCCGGGTACACCTGTAATTGTCCAGTCACGTCTGGCATTGTGATCATCGCCGTTACCGCCCCCCTCCCCCCGGCGAGAGGAAAGAAGGGGGGGGGGGGTTCAGTTTGAACGGTTGACCCCATCGACTCGGAATCGAGGATGGACCGACACCGTCTGGGTTCTGTTTGATATAAGAGGGTCAAGTTTTTGGGAATTGTGTGGTTTGAGGAGCTGCGCAAATTATTAGGGGGACCTCTTCTCGCTGTTGTGCTAAGGGAAAACGCCGTATGAACCTTCAGCCGTTGCCAAATTTCAGTTGGTAAGTCACGAATTTTCGAGAAAATTTGTAAATATTTTTCTCCCAATTTTTCAGCTAATTTTGTTCCCAATTTTACCCGAAGTTCCTGGAAATTTCAAGGAAAAACATTCATAATTTTTCTTAAAAATAAACATTTTATCTAAGGAAATTTGGCAACTCTCGAATGTTCATACGGCGTTTTTCCTTAGCACGGCAGGCCTGGTCTTGATAACTTTTCCGCCCTTCAAGTCCTATCGACTTGAAACTCTTGCTATAGGTAGGTACATGTAAAACTAAGATTTCTCCAAATTGAGCGGGTTGCATAGCCTGCCCCTTAATACACGATTAAGTGAATTTGAAGAGGCAGCTTGTGGCAACCGTTTCTCGTTCGGAAAGTGAGCTAGAGGCGTGCGATAAGTTTTAAAGTATCAAAAACTGCTCCTTTTATCATCTAACAGAGCCGCGGAGTTGTTTATTTTTAAAAAAAATGTTAACAACATCAACAGTCAACACCGGATTTCCTCCATTTAAAACTATGAAAATGTATCGATTCTTGGAGGGGTCAGGTGTCCCGTAAGAATCGATTACTTAACATAGGTTTAAATGGAGAGAACCCGGTGTTGCCAAATTGCTAGATCCATATCTGGATGTCCGACCTCTTTAATCGACTCGATCCACTGTGCGCCGTCGGTGTGGTAGCTTTTCACGGAGTAACAGTTAGAAGAATTCTTTTTTTATGTCAACCGAAGTGTGCAGTATGCGCTGCTCTTTAACCCGCGCATATTCCGAGAAACCATTCCTCACCGAAAGAACAGAAACGAAAGTGCGCGTCCACCGTCCAGCGCTCCGCATTTCAATGAGACGACCCGAGCTGACATTTATTCGTTGGCGATTTGAGGGCCCGGCCCTTTTGAAAGTGCGGCGGTGGCGCACAGTGGATCAAGTCAATCAGAGAGGTCGGAAATTTCATGTCCGACAAAACCTGCAAATTTTGATGTTTAATTCGTCACATTTTAAGTTTCAAGGGGTGTTTTTGGAAGAAAAGTCTACGAGGAAACCGATGAAACCATTTTAAGAACCTCAAATTTTTGTATAAACGGAGTTACAAGCGTTTAAAGTTTCCAAATTTTGTCAGACCTCTCTCATTGACTGATCTGTGCGGCACCAGAAAATGAATTTGTCGGAGACTTTAACGCAAAGGTTAGAAAAGTAGACGCGGGTCGTGTTATCACTCTCAGGCATGTATCGATGATGAAAGACGAAACAATCTGAATTTTTAGCTCGGTGGGGGGTGTTTGGTTGGGGGGGGCCATGGTTAGGTCCAGCAGTTGACTGGCCAGGGTTTCCTAGATGTTGGTTATGTCGGGGTTGTGGTTGGTTTTACGGAGGCTGTTGAGGGGTTTGGGGCCTTTTGGTGGGCCGTAACGAGAGCTGTTGGGTGTGTGTTTGTGGTTGGTGTGGTTTGGTGGGTGTTGTGGGTGGGGGTTGGGTTGTGGTATGTGGGGTGGTGTGTGTGTTGGGTGGTGGGTGGTTGTTGGTGGGTGGGGTTTGGTGGTGGGTGTGTTGTGGTTGGTTGTGTGGGTGGTGGTGTGGGTTCTGGGGGGGGTTGGTGGGTGGGGTGGGTTGGTGGGGTGGGTGGTTGGGGTGGTGTGGGGGTGTGGGTGGGGGGGTGGTGGGGGGTGGTTGGGTGGGGTGGTGGGGGGGTGTGGGGTGGGTGTGGGGTGTGGGGGGTGGGGTGTGGGGTGTGGGTGGGGGGTGGGGGGGTGTGGTGGGTGGGGGGTGGGTGGTGGGTGGGGTTGTGGGGGGTGGGGTGGGGGGGTGGTGGGTGGGGTGTGGGGGGTGGTGGGTGGTGTGGGGGGTGGTGTGGGGTGTGGGGGTGGGTTGGTTGGGGGTGGTGGTGTGGGGTGTGGGGTGGGTGTGGGGGTTGTGGGGGGTGGGTGGTGGGGTGGTGTTGGTGGGTGGGATAGGGTGGGGTGGTGTGGGGTGTGGGTGGTGGGGTGTGGTGGTGGTGGGGTGGGGTGGTGGTGGGGTGGGGTGTGGGTGTTGGTGGGGGTGGGGGTGGGTGGTGGGTGGGGGTGTTGGGTGTGGGTGTGGGTGTGGGGGTGGGTGGTTGGGGTTGGTGGGTGGGGGGGGGTGGTTGGGTGGGTGGGTGTGGGGGGGGTTGTGGTGGGTGGTGGGGTGTGGGTGTGGGTGGGGTGTGTTGTGGGTGGGGTGGGGTGGGGGTGTGGGTGTGGGGGGTGGTGGGTGTTGGTGGGGGGGTGTGGTGTGGGGGGTGTGGGGTGGTGTGGGGTGGGTGTGGGGGGGTGTGGGTGGGGGGGGTGGTGGGGGTGGTGGGTTGGTGGGGGGGTGGGGTGGGGGTGTGGTGGGGGGGGTGTGGGTTGGGGGTGTGGTTGTGGTGGGGTGGGGTTGGGGGTGGGGGGGGTGGGTGGTTGTGGTGGGGTTGGTTGGGGGTGGGTGGGGGTGGGTGTGGTGTTGGGTGGGGGTGTGGGTGGGGTTGGGGGTGGGGTGGGTGTTGGGGGGGTGGGGGTGGGGTGGGGGTGGGGGTGTGGGGTGGTGGTTGGGGTGGTGGGGGTGTGGGGTGTGGTTGTGTTGGGTGGGGTGTGGTGGGGTGGGGGGTGTGTTGGGGGTGGTGTGGGGTGGGTGTGTGGGTGGTGGGGGGGTGGTGGTGGGTTGGGTGGGTGGTGGGGTGGGGGTGGGTGGGTGGGGGTGGGTGTGGGGTGGGTGGTGGGGTGGGGGGTTGTGGGGGTGGGGGGTGGTGTTGTGGTGGGGGTGGGTGGTGGGGTGGTGTGGGTGGGGGTGGGGGGGGTGGGGGGTTTGGGGTGGGGTGGTGTTGGGGGGTGGGTGTGGGTGGTGGGTGGGTGTGGGTGGGGGGGGTGTGGGGTGTGGGGGTGGGTGGGTGGTTGGGGGTGGGGTGGGGTGTGGGGTGGTGTGGGTGGGGTGTGGTGGGGTTGGTTGGGGGGGGTGGGGTGGTGGGGTGTGGGGTTGTGGGTGGGGTTGGGGGTGGTGGGGTGGGTGGGGGGGGGTGTGGTGGGGTGGGTGGGGGTTGTGGTGGGGTGGTGGGGGTGGTTGGGGGGGGTGGGGTGGGTGGGGGGTGTTGGTTTGGGGTGGTGTGTGGGGGGTGTGGGGTGGTGGGTGGGGGGTGTGGTGGGTTGGGGGTGGTTTGGGGTGGGTGTGGGTTGTGGGGTGGTGGGGTGGGGTGGGTGGGGGTGGGTGGGGTGTTGGGTGGGGGTGGTGGGGTGGGTGGTGGTTGGGGGGTGGGTGGGGTTGTGGGGTGTGGGTGTGGGGTGGTGTGGTGGGTGTTGTGGGGGTTTGTGGTGGGTGGGGTGGTGGGTGGTGTGGGTGTGTGGGTGGGGTGGGGGGGGGTGGTGGGGTGGGGTGGGGGTGTGGGGTTGGTGGGGGGTGTGGGGGTGGGTGTGTGGGTGGGGGGTGGGTGGGTGGTTGGGGGTGGGGGTGGTGGGGGGTGGGTGGTGGGGGTGTGGGGTTGGTGTGGGGTGGGGGTTGGGGGGTGGGGTGGGGGTGTTGTGGGTTGGGTGTGGGGTGGTGGGGGTGGGGGTGGGGTGTTGGGGGGGTGGGGGTGGGTGTGTGGGTGGTGTGGGTGTTGGGGTGGGTGGTGGGGTGGGGTGGTGGGGGGTGGGGTGGGTGGTGGGTTGGGGTGGGGGGGGTGTGGTGGGTGGGTGGGGTGTGGTGGGTGGGGTTGGGGGTGGTGGGGTGGGGTGGGTGTGTGGGGTGTGGTGGGGGGGGTTGGGTGGTGTGGGGTTGGTGGTGGGGGGTGTGTGGTGTGGGGTGGGTGTGGGGGTGTGGGTGTGTGGTGGGGTGTGGGGTGGTGGTGGGTGGTTGTGGGTGGGGGTGGTGGGTGGTGGGTGTTGGGGTGGTGGTGGGGTGGTTGGTGGGTGTGGTGGGGGTGGGTTGGGTGGTGTGGGGGGGGGGTGGGGGTGGTGGGGTTGGGGGTGTGGGTGGGGTGTGTTGGTGTGGGGTGGGGGGGGTGGGTGTGGGTGGGTGTTGGTGTGGGGGTGTTGTGGGTGTGGTGGGGGTGGGGTGGTGTGGGGGGTGGGGTGTGGGTGGTGGGTGGGTGGGTGGGTTGTGGGGGTGGGGTGGTTGGGGTGGGTTGTGGTGGGTTGTGGGTGGTGGGTTGTGGTGGGGGGTGGTGGGGGGTGGGGTGGTGGGGGGTGGGGGGGGGTTGGTGTTGGGGGTGGGGTGTGGGGGGGTGGTGGTGGGTGTGGTTGTGGGGGTGGGTGGGGTGGTGTGGGGTGTGGGGTGGGTGGGGGTGTTGTGGGTTGTGGGGGGGTGGTGGGTGGGTTGTGGGTGGTGGGTGTTGGTGGTGGGGTGGGGGGTGGGTGTGGGTGGGGGGGGGTGTTGGTGGGGGTGGGTGTGGGGGGTGGGTGGTTGGGGGGGGTGGGGTGGTGGGGTGGGTGGTTGGGGTGTGGGGGGTGGTGGGGTGGTGTGGTGGGGTGGGGGTTGTTGGGGTTGTGGGTGGTGGGGTGTGGGGGGGTGTGGGTGTGGGGGGGGGTGGTGGGGTGGGGGTGGGGGGGTGGGGGTGTGGGGGTGTGGTGGGGGTTGGGTGGGGGGTGGGTGTGTGGGGGGTGGGTGGGGGTGGGTGGGGGGTGTGGGTGTGGGGGGGGGTGGTGTTGTGGGGTGGGGGGTGGGTGGGGTGGTGTGGGGGGGTGGGGGTGGGTGGTTGGGTGGTGTGGGTTGGTGGGGGTGGGGGGTGGGGGGTGGGTGGGGTGGGGGTTGGTGGGGGGGGTGTGTGGGTGGGGGGTTTGGGGTGGGGTGGGGTGGGGTGGGTGGGGGTGTGGGTGGGTGGTGGGTGGGGGGGTGGGTGGTGGGGTGGTGGGTGTTGGGTGGGTGGGGTGGGTGGGTTGGGGGTGTGGTTGGGGGTGGGGTTGGGGTGGGTGGGTGGTGGGGTGTGGTGGGTGTGGTGGGGTGGGGTGGTGGGGTGGGGTGGTGGGGTGTGGGGGTGTGTGGTGGGGGGTGGGGGGTGGGGTGGGTGGGGGTGGGTGGGGGTGTGGTGGTTTGGTGGGGTGGGGTGGTGTGGGGTGGGTTGGTGGGGGGTGGGGTGGGTGGGTGGGGGGGTGGGGTGTGGGGGGTGTTGGTGGGGGGTGGGGTGGGTGGTGTGGGGTGGGGGGGTGGTGTGGGTGGGGGTGTGGGTTGGTGGGTGGTGGGGTGTGGGGGGGTGTGTGGGGGTGGGGTGGTGGGGTGGGGTTGGTGGGGTGTGGTGGGTGGGGTGTGGTGTGGGGGTGGGGGGTGTGGGTGTGGGGGGTGGTGGGGTGTGGGTGGTGGGGTGGTTGGGTGGGGGTGGGGGTTGTGGGTGGGGGTGGGGGGGGGTTGGTGGGGGGTTGGGGGTGGTGGTGGGTAGGGTGGGGGTTGGGTGGTTGGTTGGTGGTGTGGGGGTGGTGTGGGTGGTTGGTTGGTGTGGTGTGGGTGGGTTTTGTGGTGTGGGGTGGGTGTTGTGGTGTGGTTTGGTGGGTTGTGGTGTTTGTGTGTGGTGGGGTGGGTGTGTGTTGGTGGTGGTTGGTGGGGGGTGGTGGGGGTTGGTTGTTGGGGTGTTTTGGGTGTGGTTGTGGGGGTGGGTTGTGGGTGTTTGGGTTGGTTGGTGGTGTGTGGGGTGGGTGTGTGTGGGTTGGTGTGGGGGTTGGTGTTGTGGTGGTGGTGTTGTGTGTTGGGTGGGTGGTGTGGGTGTGGTGGTGGGGTGGGTTTATTGGTACATATGGTAGTATTGTGAGGTGATTGAAGTTTCTCGTTAGTTGTAGTTAGTTCTTTAAGGTTATTTTAGTATGGATATAAATAGTTTTGGAATATTTACATTATTAGTTATTGGAATATAAGATGGTTTATTTTATAAGAATGGTGTTTATTGATTTTTTTAAGTTATTATTAATATTTATTATAATATTATTATATTATATATAGATTATTGATTAGATTTATATTTATTGATTTATTGTATTATTATACATTATTATATTACTTGAATATTTAAAATTAATTATATTATTATTAATTTTTGTTTTTATTATTTTTAGTGATTTTATTAATGATTATTTATTTTATGATTTGT